>NW_020537324.1:42424873-42524386 GCF_003426905.1 Ctenocephalides felis | reverse complement strand
TGTAACAATGTAAGTTTCATATTTCCTCCTAAACTATTTCGGATTTTTCATGAATCTTCCTGAAGTTTGTTTCGGGAAATTTTTTAGATGTTTTGATTCATAGAAATATAGTTAGATTGTAGAATAATAGAAAAAATTATAAAAAACCCGCTTATCATTGTTTGCCCTTGAAAATATTTGAAACTTAAGTTTGACATTAAAAAACATTGAGGACTGTTTATTTGCCAAACATTTCTATTCACTTATAGGCTAAGGCGATATAGAATATAATAAATTCATAATTATGAATAAGAAAAATTTAATGTCTACATTATTAATGCGAAAAGCAGCTGAGATGTGCCAAAAATTAAATTAATATAAGATGCAAATAATTTAACATGCATTTGACAAGTGATGCAGTCTGCGCATGCGTCTGACGTGCGCGTGTTTGCTTTGCTTTGCTTGCATAATTTTGTTTGCGCACTTTGCGAACAGATTCGCCGTACGAATTCGCGCAAAGGAGCGAGCCATAAGTGATTGCGCTCAACATATTCAATTTGCAGTCGTTTTGCCTTACTATACTAAATCACAATACAAAAAAAATTATTTAGAAGTTTCATTGTGTCAAAAATTCATATGTTTGTCATTGGGTACGAATATTTACTCAATGGAGCGCTTTGGGTCTGAAATTTTACTATTTTCCAATTCGTTTGGAATTTTGAAACTAGGTTCATCTTATTCTTCAGAAGTGAAAACAATTTAGACTCCTTTCCACTTCTCGGGTGGATGACATTTCTTTTCAGTGGTGTAATTTTACTTTTTTCAAAATAACGTTGGGTATCGATAAAAACTAATTATACGAGAAAAATATTTAATAATGTTTTTCAAAAAACGAAATACTTTTCAAGTACTGGCTACTACTGAATATTTGTTTTTTTTTGCTTTTTCAATCATTTTTTTGCTAACACCTTCAAAATATACATTTTAAAAACGAAAATCATGTAATGAACAGAATTATATCATTAAAATCTTAATAAATCGTTATTTTATAGTGTTTTAGGAACATTATTAGGCTAGATATAAAATGGGTTTTTATAGTGCTCAAAATAAGCTTTAAATGAAATACTTCTGCGTGTAAATGAGTGAGCTATCATGCAGATAAAGGACGCATGCAATGTTTTTTTTTTTTCATTTAAATCAAATACTTTGAGTGCCATATCCACCAAAATTAAAAATAATCGTATTCAATCTAGAATTAACTTGGTTTAAGAGATCTTGATGGATTCTAGAAAATACCACAACTTTAGTACAAATGATTCTCAAAAAACTCATGATTTCATGAAAAAAAAACATTTAAAAAAAAAAACATTTAAAAAAACAACCAATTTCTCATCATAATACCTCTGAAAGAATACGTATAAAAGTATATATATAAGAAAATTCGAGGTATTTTTCTGACTAATTATTATTGTTTATTATTTTTTCGTTACACAAATATTGATAGATGTATGATTAATTAAGGAGCTGTCCAACCAGAGGTCTTTCGAGCCCTTTAAAACTTCGCGCCGTTTTACAATAAGAGAAGTTACGGTAAATTAATGATAGAGAAAGTTGTAGCTCATTTAATCACATTTAAAATAGTGTATTACAAGTTCTGATAAAATCAGAATTAAAAGAGTAATAATCCAATTAATGCTGTGGATGGTGACGGAGTGCAAATTGTTAAAAATTGAAATTAAGATAAAGATTAGCCTATTTCCAAAATATCAAGTAATTGGAGCACAGTAAAAAAATTCACAGCAATAATTTTGTTGATTGCAAGTTGAATAGAGCACATGTGAACATGATTTGACAAATTAATTCACTTCAAATATAACTTAAGCAATAATGTATATTGATTTTTGGAGAAAAAAATGTATTTTAGATATTAAAATTACTAAAAGCCAGTTAAAATATGGTACGAAATTATAAAAATTATAGGCAACATTTTTAAAGCATATATTTTGGGTAAAAAAATAAAAGGTGATATTGCACCTTTACCGCGAATGCTATATATTAATTCTTTCTGAATTTGTTGTCCTTTTTAAAAGATTTCAATTTTCAACACGTGTATCTTATGCTGTGACATAAATCACAAAGGCAGACGATCATTTTTATTGTGATAAATTTGGAAAATCGATGTTTTTAGTCGTGAATAAACAAAAAATCATTTATTTATACATCCACATCTACAGGTATGACTAAAAATACTATATAACCTTTAAATGCAATAAAATAAATTGAGCTATTGGAAATAAATTTGTTCTATAAATCGCACTGTATAATTTTTAATATACAATTTTATTGAACATTTTTTAATATTTGTTAAATGAATAATTAAAGTGTTAACTGTGGGAATTGAGAACAATCATTTTATTTGAAATAGTTCTACATTCAACATCACTCATATATTGGTGTAAATAGTAATTCAAAAAACAGTAATTATTATTTTTAACTAAGCAGTAAATATTAGTATAAAAAATTTAAAAATTGTAGACATGAGTACAGAACAACGTCTGTCGGGTCAGCTAGTATATATATATATATATATATATATATATATATTAAATGGTAGAGGATACTGCAGCATTCCTTACGTGAAAGAATTATATTATTATTTTGCCAAAATTCTGTTAGATGAAAATATTTTAGTATCAGGCTCATCCTTACACTCCTCCAAAAAAATTTTTACGAACATTAAATCCCCTACCCCATCCAATTTCAATACTAACGTAGTATACTCTGTTTCCTGTAACGACTGTACATTCCAATATATTGGACAAACCTCGCAATAAGTACACAAAAGAATGAGACAACATGAACTAAGTGTGGTCCACCATAAACAAAAAAATTTTAAGAGTACCCTAGTACAACACTCTATTGAAAACGCCCACTCGTTCAATTTTACTCCAAAGATCTTATATCATGAAAGTTGCATCTTTAGGAGATTATTTTCGGAAAGTTGTCTTATTCTTATGAATGTTTCTAATAGTTTCAACATTAGATCAGATCCTATTACTTAAATTATTTAAATTTTTTACATTTTTTAACAAACAATTAATATCGACTTCCATTTAAGTTCAATAATTTAAGTATTCACATTCTAATATATAAAAACACACACATACAATCGCATAGTTCTCAAGTGTTTTACACGTGTTTTTTACGACTCAGACTTAGTTCGTTTCCATTCGACGACCTCCTAACATCGAGGGAATAATATTGTTTGTGTTTTTCAAATAATAATTTTTTAAAAAAGACAAAACACATAGTAATTTTGATTTACAAAATTTACCTATTCGGCTGTAAAAAAATTACTCATAAATTCATTTCTTGTTAATATCTTGTTTAGTGAAAAAGTGCTAACATATATTCAAACATACAGGTAATTAATTCAATTTTTGTCATTAACCTTTTCTAAAAAAATTTCCATAACTTTCCAAAAAAATTTTTTATCATTTTTAATATCCTGTTAGATAATTCACTCATTTATTTTTATCATTTTCATTTTGATCATATTATCATATTTCTGTATATTATTATTTTTTCAACTAATTTATTATTCAAGAAAAATGCATTTTCTTTTCTTAAACATATGGTTTGCTTAAATCTCATCAAGATCACAGATGTCCTGAAGATGGAACGTACCTAGTTCCAAAACGTCGACAGTAAATAAATAAATTGTTTATTAAAAAACTTTTCTTGTTTTTTATTACTTTTTGGATTCTTGTTCAAAACTCTACAATATATATATATATATATATATATATATATATATATATATATATGTGAATAGTCTTGAATTTGATGTTGATATATATGTTTAATTTGAGTTTAATATTCGGGCGTAACATCAATAAAAATAGTATGAGAGTTTTTTTTAAAAGTTTATTTATTTAAAATCCATACGTTTCGGCTAGCATCTTAGCCATCATTCAGTGGTAATCAAATTAACTATAAAAATTGAAACTAAATAAATTATATGATAGAAAATTTCATGGAAAAGCAATAATAATAATAATAATAATAATAATAAAACACTTACAATTTTGTATCCTAATATAGCATATGAAACCATTATTAATCCATGGTATAAGTATGTGCACATTGATAAGATATATATTTTTTAACACCACAAATGGTAAAACACACTAATAACCATACTAACTTAACAAGTTGTCGAAACTATGTATTCACTATTCGGAGTTTAAGATAGAAATGTCACATTTTTCTGAAAGCAGTTTTGAGCATGTGTTAAATTTTTTTGGAAAATTTAAAAAAACACAGGATTTTGTTATTTTTTAAGAAATTTTGACACGCTATTACAAAACCACGTGTTTGTTTCGTACAGGGCCGTATTGTCGAAGCGTTTGTTTATGACCCTGTCGTTATGCAATTGCAAAAACAACCCCTCAGCAAATATTCTTTTAATTATATTCTCTTCAAAATGTAAAATTTTAGGGTTGAAAAAATCGATATTATGATTTAAATTTTTAATATGCTCAGTTAACATCGTTTTAAATTGCTTAGGATTTTTTGAGTTTTTTTTTTATGTTGATGAAGGCGTTTACTCAGGTTTTGGTTAGTTTCTCCAATAAAAAAGAGTTCGGAATTAGTGCAATTAATCTGATATACCAAGTTTCTGAGGCGGTCAAAATTGAACTTAGATTTAATTTGTGTATAAATTGAACTAAGGGTTGTATCACAATTACACACCAATAAAATGCCACACTTTTGAAATAGTTTTTTCCACGAGAAATATAAATCTTTTACGTACGGTAGGCAAATGACACCAGTATATGACTCCAAGTCTAAGCGGTTTTTATGGTCTGTGAGGTTGTTTTGTTTGTTGAAAATGTAACTGCGTCTGTTATTTATGACCGAGTTGATTATGTTTGTAGGATATGAGTTGTTTTTAGTGTGTTTATTACCAGGTCATTGTTCGTGTCCCAGAAATTTTTGTCAGATAGTAGTATGGCGTGGTCTGTTGAATTTATTATTGTTGCTATTTTCATTTTAAGAGTGTGGTATGAGTGTTGGTTTCTGGTACCAGTTAGTAATTAGTCGGTGGTCATTTGTACGTATTAGTCTGATGTCTAGAAAGCTAATCAAATTCATTGTCTCTAATTCCACAGTAAACTGTATTTTTTATTAAAATTGTTAAAATTATCAGTAAATATGTTGATGTTTTCTTCCGGAATACAAGTAATAATATCGTCTACATAGCGGTAATAAAAGATTTGTTTATTATAATTTTTAAATATTTTGTTTTCTACTAATTGCAAGCAAATTTCTACTAATGACGGAGATGCGGGAGATCCCATTGGGGTGCCAAAAATTTGGTAATAAAATGATCCATTAAATTCAAAATAGGTGTTAGAGACAATGAATTTGATGACTTCTCTAAACCAATGTAAGGATAATGTGGTGTGAAGGCTGATCTCACTCCATATGCTAGTGATGGCGTCTAGTATTAAGTCTAGAGGGACATTTGTTATATCCCTAGTTACAAATGTCTCACTAAGAAATTATAGATAGATATATATATATATATATATATATATATATCTTGAAAAATGCAAAAATGATAATTTTATTTGAACAAAAATGTGAGTAAAATTAAGTAATTTCTGCCTCGACTTGTGGAATGTGCAAGCTCCGAGGCTTTAGTGACTAAAGCCTTTGTCAATGTTTCAAAACTTACATGGTTATTTTTCAATAGACTCAATAGACCATCAATACAATTAATATAAGTTTCAAAGAACTGCAAGTTTATCACTACGTTCTTCGTCAATAGATGATGATTTATTAGATTTAGTTGCTGTTAGGAAAATGATAAATATTGTTATAATGCTTGATTTGTATCATATAATAATATAACGGTGTTCAATATATTAATATACATACCATAGATAAATAAGCATAAATAGATCGCTATCTCGGGCCATTTGACGTTACACTCATTTTAATTTACGAATAGATCATTACATGGCAGCACATGTACATACAGTATGTAAATTAACCCCTGGTATTACTTCTACATTTGTACAAAAAATCAATACAGCCCAAAATCTGAAAAAAATTACTATTTGAAATAAGAACAAAACATACGAAATACAAAATATATTTTCAAATATATCACAGACATATTTTTGAAGAATTATAAACTAAACAGAAATAACTGACTACTATTAATTAAAGTATATTACAGACATATTTTTAAAGTACTTATTCTATTAATATTCTAGAAATAACTTATTCATATTAATTACTTAATGACTAATAATAATATATTAAAAACTTATGACAAATTTAGAAGGAATGATAAGTAATGCAATAATTTAAAAGGATAAAAAGAACAGCACATTTTAAAAAAGAATTAATACTTTCCAAACAAAATAATCCTAAAAACAAAATATTTATATATTGATATCCAAATTGAGATAAAACTAAATTCCTAGGATTAAAATTCATTTACGAAACATTCTTGTTTGTTATTTCTCCATTTAATAGTTATTTTGCTATCTAATCAATCATTATTAAAGTTATATTTGACGAAATCTTTGAATAGTTTCTGTATAAGTGATTTTTTAAACGTAAGTAACCAAAACCCTCAACTACTTTCAATTTATACCAATTGTAGCTCAAATCCATCTATCGTTTTAATCCAGTTTTTATTGCAAGGAGGTTTAGTTAAAACTATAACTAAACCCTTGCGCTTTATAAACTGTCTGGTCTTTGAGTATGCTCTCTTAATTGAGACATTATCAAAATTCTTGCCCTTACATTTTAAGTTTCCGGAATATTTGAAAACTTCTCAGAACATTGTATACTCTGTTGGAATTTATCCTTTGAATTATTGCATTGCATTTTAATCCCGAAACAAAATTTGATGTATCATACATCTTCTGGGTGTTAAGGCACTCCTACGCCTTATCATTGCATTCTGCGGCAATTTGCAGCTACCATCAAGAACTTCTATTGAATATATTGTTATATCATATTAATTGAAGATATTGTAATTATCATATTAAATATTTTTGCTGCAATTAGTATGAAAAAATACCTTTTCGGAAAACTGGTATCAGAATAGGTGACTTTTAACCTGCACTTCACAATCTTAGAGGTGCTTCAAAAATCTTTTTCAAGGTGTTTAGGCTTCCATCTCCTAAGAACATAAGATTCATTTATTAATATTTTTTTGCAAACGTTATTGAAGTATTTAGAGTTATAATTACTTGGCTTTGTCCTTGGAGTTGCAGATTTCTCTTCTGGTTCTGTATCAGAGCATTCTCCAGTGACTTGAAAACTATTATGTTATTGCCATAAAGGAGACACTTCTATTTGGTTTTGATTTCAAATTATCGTTGATTTGTGCCACAAACCGAAGAGTTAGGTTATCCATTAAAAGATTATTCGCCCTCTGCATCCAAATTGAAAGCATCTTTTTACACACAAATTTTTACACACAAATATATATAATATATATTTACACACACACACACACACACACTATATATATATATATATATATATATATATAACATTTTAATAGTATTTTCATGATACATATTCATTATATGCATAATACATCATTATATACATACCTGATAATTAGATGCCGGAAAGACATGCATTTTTTTATTATATTTGGGGTTATAACAATTTGGCACATAACACTTTATCATTTTAACTTAATAATAAATGAAAAAAGTATTCACCAAAACATAATTATATATATATACAATGACAGAAAATCTCAACTACAATACGCGATGATAACTTGACAACTTATAGAAAATGGCCGATCAAATCAATGTAGAACAAGCCAGCTGCTAGATCAATGAAATTGGAAATCGTAGCGCCATCCTTCGAACTATTCAAATACCAATCCATTTCAAAACACGGTAATCTACATTTGTTCGGAGATTACCGGCCATGATACATACCACGAATGGTAATATTCTCTGCTAAATCTCCGCTTTCAATATTCATTTGACATATAATAACCTAACCTCAAAAATATATTTCGCCGTATGCTTATTATCAACACCAAATCACAATTGGCAACATAAAAATACATAATATTTTTCCAACCGTCACCGTAGCTCATAGAAACTCCTGCATCTAATCGTTTGTTGCATTCGTTGCCCTATGGTCTTTGGTCTAGAGTTGTAGACTCTCGACAGAACTCAAACTATGGTAAAATGTCAAAATATTTTTTAATTAAATGATATAAAATTTCGGCTATTAATTGAAATTATTAATATACCTTATGTCCTAAATGGGATCCAAATGCACACGGTGAGCAAAACAAATTTTAAATCGGTTCAGTATTTTAGGCGTTCATCGTGGACAACACCTGTGGCACTAAATTTATATGTATTGAGATATATATTGTATATCTTCTATATATATAAAAATAAGTCGGGTTTTCCTTTCTGACGAAATAACTCCAGAACGCACGAACCGATTTCGACAACTTTGCATTCGTTGGAAAGGTCTCGGGCTCCGCAAGGTTTATAGCTAAAAAAATTAGTGGAGCATGGCATCGTGCCCTAATGCAAATTGCTGGAACTTCATGCACCGTAATTAAAAATTCGAGTAATAAAAATAATCAACAATTGCTTTAAATAATTTCAAATAGATTATCTACATAAAAATAAGTCGGGTTTTCTTTCCTGACGATATAACTCCAGAACGCACAAACCGATTTCGACAATATTGCATTCATTGGAAAGGTCTCGGGCTCCGCAAGGTTTATAGCTAAGAAAATTAGTTGTGCATGGCATCGTGCCTTAATGCAAGCTGCTGGAACTTCACGCACCGTAATTAAATATCCGAGTAATGACATTAGTGAGAATTATCAGAATTATGCTTGGTTAAATCAACGAGCAATTCTTGCCGCAAAGAATAATGATGCACACGCCCTGAATTTCACCATTCAATCAAAAATTGCTGGCGATTTGGTGACATACCAATGATTTTGACTGGTCTTCCGTTTGACTTCAAACGATTGCAATTTCCAGTTCGCCTTGCGTTCGCAATAACAAGTCGCAAGGCCAATCGCTTAGTGTTTGCGGGATAAATTTCAAATAGATTATTTAGAAAATCATTGTTTTTCACATGGGCAGTTATACGTTACCTGTTCACGATTTGGAAAACCATCCGCTTTGTTTGTGTTAACGTCAGACCAAAAAACAAGAAATGTGGTTAACCAAAGAGCACTTCAATGAAACGGATAATTTGCGGATTCACTTTTATTTACTTAGAGAAGTTCAACTAAAAAACACTTCATTTTTGTAATCGAAATAAATTCATTACTGTTGTATAATAAAATCAAATTTTTCCTTTTCAAATATAAAACAAACAAAAAATTTCTTCATCTTTCTCACGAAACCATCTGGTGGCGAAACGGAGTTCGTCGGGTTTGCTAGTCTTATATAATATATAAAAATGAAGCTCTCGATTAAATTATTCGGTAAAACTCGAAAACTGCTAAACCGATTTGGCCAGTCTTAGTCTTGAAAAATTCGTGCCAATCCAGAGATGGTCGGAAAGGTGAGATATTATTTCAAAATCGCGTAGAAGCGTAATTTGAATAAAACAATGGACGGTGGTTAATCCGTGAAATGTCAAACGTTTTTGACAGATGATGTTTAATTACGTTTAATTAACGTAAATATTATTTAATTATGATTGAATTGTAGCAAGTAGTTTTGTTTGTAGTTTTAATTATACACAAAATCGTCGATAAACAGGCCGCAAGTGTTACTAATGTTAATATGAAAATGCACTTTTTGGTATATTTTTCTAAAACACGGTGCCCTGAAAGATCTCATTTTGTATTTATAAAACATTTTCTAGGTTATATTATTTTTTTATTATGTTATTTCAATTCAGAACCTAAATTTGGTATCGGTCAAAGGGACATTTTGTCGAATAATATTTTCCAGTTATAATTTCCCAGAACTTATCGTAGAATTGATAGTAATATATCAAGGTCCGGTTTTAAAAATGTCCACCACCGATGTGTCAAAACCAGTAAAGTTAAGCATTGTTTAACAACAATATTTAAAAATAGAGGGGAAAAGATGTATAATCAGCTATAACCTTCATTCTTATGACTTTGCTATGGGGAGATAAACGGTAATCTTTGAAAATCTATAATAAAAGTATTTTCTTCAATTGGTAGTTTTTTAGCATTAGTTAAAAATGTAATTATTTTGTAAAATACCTTCAAAATTAAAATAAAACATTCAACCTGGTTGCCACCTGGCCGTTCAAAGTTAACCTGCCTATAGGGTAAAAAGGTCTAGATATTAAATTTTTGAAATACATCAAAAAAGCACATTTCTACAATGATGAAGTAAAAGGCAGTTTTACTGAACGTAGTCAAATAATTGTTCGTTTGAAATGTGTTATTTGTTGTAATATAATTGTTTTGGTTTTCACAGTATAGTTTATATTTACTGACAGTCAAATTGGACCTTTGTGTCTCGAGCTCTACATATATACTTTTTATTAAATTTACTTCAATTCATCAAATGTTACTTGAAACTTTTCAAAAAGCAGCTCAAAAAAGAAATACTTAATTCATTTTCTATCTCTCCTTGCAGAAATTTGAAAATTTTGTATAAGCTCAGTAGTATAATTTACTATTATGCACGTAAGGTAAATGTACACTATTTCACTATACAAATTATACAAGAATTTCTCGAAAAAACTTTTTTCATCCGTTGGTCTGAAGCTAGTGTGTTCGACTGGACACACTCTCGCAGACTCATACACTAATCTAAAAACGCCTACCCCTATTTCCCGCATGCCAAATGTCCTGTATGTCATTGACTGTAATGATTATCCAAATTGATATGTTGGTGAAACTTTACAATTTCTCTCAAAACGAATGCGCCAACACGAACTTAATAACTTAAACAAGAAACAAAATAAAACCATGATTACCAAAAATGTCTCCAACTTTAAACATTATTTTAATTTCACCAATCTAAGAGTTATCCATCGAGAAGCCAACACTTTATGCAGAAAGTTCGCTGAGAGTATTTACATACAAATATTACCTGCCATTAAAAAATGATTTGATTCGGCTTCTCTTTGCAATATCTACCGTGATGCTGCGAATAATTTTTCTATATGCGCAATACATCTTACTAATACTTTCTTTTATGTATATATATGTATGCATATATGTTGTATATGTATGTATGTATATGGGTGTATATGTATGTATATGTATGTGTATACATGTATGTATTGTATGTGTGTTTTATGTATATATACATATATATATATATATATATATATATATATATATATTATATTATGTTTTAATTTTTTATAATAACTTGTTCCATAACTAATACCGTTTCTTAGTTAATATTTATACATTTTCCTAATAAAATTCTCTTCTGCGCATATTTTTTCATTTTTACAATATCTCTCATGGTTTTATTATGTTTTTATATTTATTTTTACTCACATATTTTCAATCGTTGATTACAGTTTGGTTCCACAAGCTAGTTTTTTCTATGTTCCTACTGCGCATGATCGCCGAGGAAATCTTCGTAACATGAAGCGACTAAAAATCTCTCAATCCCAGTCTTTCAACCAATGACGAAACATTTCCACAATTTTCCGCAAAAAAGTACGCACTCATTTTACTTGTTACACAAACTCCAAACAGACAACATGCTTCGTTTGGAATAAGTTTTATTATAATAAAATTTATTACTTATTTTTATTTTTATTTTAATTTTACAATTATTTAAAATTTGTCACAACTCGACGTTTATCAATTTGTGTTTCATTATTTTTTCGTGCAATTTTCGTGTGTTTTTGTGTTTTTTTTTCAATTTATTTGTGTGGTGAGTTTTTTACATTCGTTTATTTCTATATATGTATTTTCATTTTTATATACTTTCACAATATATATTAGTTATAAAACGAATTTAATAAATTGATTAGATTTATGCTCTTTTACATGTTTTTGTTTATATTTTTCTGTAATTAAGTATTTTTTATATTGTTTCAAATTGTAACCCTAAAATATTCAATTGTAGCACTAAAGATGGATCAAGTCAAGACCCGAAACGTACGCTTCATAATAAAAACATTTTCTTTTAATAAAACTATTTTTAACTTCCCGAAGGAGAAGTTTATGTTTTCATCCAAAAATCCGAATTGCTAATTTTATGTTTTCTCGACGTTTCAAGCCATTCTGAATCGAATGAGACCAAATTTGGAAATAGTATGTGTGTGTGTGTGTGTGTGCGTGTATGTGAACAGATTTTTTGCCGTAAATCGACGTTTTCTCAAAAACGGCTGGACCGATTTCAAAAATTTAAAAGCCACTCGATGTATCTCGATGAGGACTATTGTTTGTCAATTTTGTGCGACGATCGGCCAAACCGTTTCTTTATAAATCGCAGAAAAGTGAAAAATTTTTCGTCTACGTTTTAGCCCGCAATTCTGAATCGATTTTGAAAATTCAAAAACCGTTTGAAAGATATTGGTTGGGAATCGTGCTGATTAGTTTTTGGTAGAGATCGGCCGGGCTGTTTTCTTGTAATAAAGTTTTTAAAAAAATAATTTTGACGATTTTTATGATTATTTTTTTGACGGTAGATGCCATAGTCTTCTAGATCATACTAAAATATTACGGCCCTACGACAACTGGTTTAGCTTTAAAAATTCGTCAAAGTTTGCAAAAATTAGTATGGTCTTTTTGGCATTTGTCAAAATTAGAACTTTCATCGACGTTTGCTCAAAAACGCCTGAACAGATTTCAGATATTTAAAAAGCATTTGGTGTATCTCGATGAGGATTATCGTTTCTCAGTTTTGTGCGGCGGTCGGCCGAGCCGTTTCTTTGTAATTTGGAAAAAAGTGTTAAACCTTTCGTCCACATTTAAGCTCATACTACCGAACCGATTTTAAAAAATCAAAAACTGTTCGAAAGATATTAGTTGGAAATGATAGTGATTAGTTTTAGGTGAAAATTCTCCGAGCCGTTTTTTTGTAATTAACTGTTGAAAAAAAAAATCTGGCCGATTTTTATGGAACTTTTTTGCCGATATATATCATGGTCTTATAGAACTTACTGAATTATTACGGCCTTACGACAAGTAGTTTAATTTTAAAAATTCATCAAAATTTGAGAAAATGAGTAGTTTTTTTGACGTTTGTTAAAAATAAAATTAGATGATTTAGTTGGTATAACGTTAGTATACTTGGTCTTGAACATAGTAAACCGTTAAAGTCCTACGGAAACTGGTTCAATTATAATTATTGATTAATTAAAATTAATGATTTTTGAAAATTTGCTTTTAGAAAATACTCCGAGTTAACGTGTTCGTTCGTTCGTTTGCAATGATGTGTAATTAATCCAGTCGGAATACTTGTAATCACTCATAAATTAATTTATTTTTTATTTATTAAGTCGATTATTTACACATATCGGGAAGTTCATGTAACTTGCCTCAAGGCTAAATACCAAATCAACTAGTTTAATAAATGAATTAATTGTTAAATGCATATTTTTGGTTAAATCAATACAGGAATATTGTGGAAATAAATAGTTTTTTACAAAGACATCTGATTGAAATTAAATAACTTTGAACATATTTTCTTTTTGGTCGAAATTTAATACAATATGATATAATATTTAGTTTTCAATCATGATTTATAATAATTTTGTGATATTGAATGAACATCTTAAGCAAATTAACTTTAATCATAAATCAATTTATTCATAAATTTTCCGGAACATTAACAAACGTCATTTTCGGCAGTTGTTTTAAATCCATAACCGTCCAAATTTATTTAAATTTTTTGTATATTGGTAATTAAAATGGGGTTTGTAATATTGCTTATAATATAAGTTTGAAATTTTAATGTATTTGTTTCTATTTAAATTCGTTAAAAATATTAATTTTTTTGACCTGTCAAAATTTTGTTTATGATTAAAGTTAAATTTAATATGTCGCTTTTTCATTCTGATCTATTGTGTTTTGAGAACGGTTTAGTATCCGAACTAATATGGTAAGTAAACCAAATAAATATAAATTATACATTTATTCATCTAATACTTTCCATAGATATTGATAAATGACATTTCACTTTTTTTAGTTTACAACTGTCAAAATTTATTTAAATCTATGAACATTATATATTTCTGTTATTTTTAATATAGAATTTTGCCTAATTTGGATATAACTGTTCGATATATTATAATATGTCTGTATCTTTTTCAAGTAGTAAAAATAATATATTATAAATCGTCTTTTCTCGAAGTTTCACTAAATATTGACATTTGTCATTTTAGTATATAACTAGTATATATATATATATATATATATATATATTTATATTTATATATATACTAGTTGACCCAGCAAATGTTGTTTTACTTACGAGGTTTACTCTGCTGGAATTTTGATGAAACTTCGCACTGTGATAGAGTTGATAGTCAAACCGAACCCCAAAGAATATTATAGGCCTATGAATAGTGGTTTAATTATAAAAATTAATTAAAATTGCTATAAATGCGCTATCCTTTAGCTGTAGTCAGTCTAGAACCCGAGGAAATATGTTTACAATTAAAGTTACCACAAATGATAATTTATTACCTGATTGTGAGAAAAATTAGGAATACTGAAACAAGAAATTTTAAATGTTGGTAACACAAAAAAGTGTTGGTGGCACAAAAAATATATACATTTGTTTCAACAAAAAATTGAGTTGGTTGTAGAGAATCATTTCAAATATTTGGTAAAGCAAAATGCTTTATATTATTTTTAAGAAAACAGGGTTGCATCTTATGTAAATCTGTAGAAAGAGTTCGTGGTGGAGTTGTTTCAGTCTTATTTGAGTTTTCTAAAAGTAAGGGCTGAACTGTTTTATTTTCTTTGGTTGTGTTTTCTTTCTCGGACAAATTATTAGCAGCACTTTCCATAGTTGTAATAGTGTATATATTTAAATCCCTGGCTATTTCAGTACTTGAATTTGTATCATTTTGTTCATCAATTAATTCTAATATTTCATATTCTATATCTTCTCTATCAATAATTTTTGAGCTTGTTGCTTTGCTGTTCATTATCGCAGGCGTTGAGCACTGTATTAAGGTATTATGTTCTTCAATTCCATCCAATGTCAAGTCCTCATTTGGCCAGTCTAAAGTAATTTCTGAAAGCGTATAATTATTTGCATCTATCGTAGAGTCACCCAAGTGCAAAGACTCCAGAGAAGGAACCATATGATTGCGAGGATTTGAATAAATTTGTCTAATGCTTTTCCAATAGTTGTATAAACTTGTATATTCTAAATCCCCATTCCACTCTCCATAGCAATTTTGAAATGCATTTAATTTTGCCATTTCCAAATGTGCCTCAAAGTGTGCAACAAAATTATTTGAAGTTTGTAATGTTGATGGACCTGGTGTTGATGAACCTATTGAACTTGCTGGCAAATCTGAGTTAGATGATGGAGCAGTATTTTTGACAAGTCGACTGTAATCAATGGCGTTTTCATCAAATGGGTATAGTCCGCATTTGCGAAAACTATTTCTTATTGTCTCTTGTTTTACTGCTTCATCAATAGATTTCTTAATAATTGATCCAAAATCTTCTCTTTTTAAACGACGTGCATTATTCTCTATTCGCCAAGAATATACATTTCTACTCCAGGCACTTTTTAAGCTGTGAAAAACCGCTACGTCCATAGGCTGTAAAATATGAGTTGAATTGGGCAATAAGGCAACCAAAATAATGCCAATTTCTCTACATAATTTACACAGGTGATAGGACAAATGCGAAAAATGACTATCCAAAAATAAAACAACTGGTTTTTCAATATTTTCGTTTATAAGGAAAGGATTGAAAACATTTCCAATATACTCAAAAAAGTTTTCGCTGGTCATCCACCCTGTATCACTTCTGCCTATGGACCAGGTTTTCGGGTATTTTGCTAATATGTTAGATGGTATCCTCTTATAAGGAAATAATGACGGAACTGGCATCAACTTCCCATCTGCAGAAGCGCCGATCAATACTGTAAGGCGTTCCTTTTCATCATTTCCTGATCTGCAATGTACAGATTTGGAACCTGTTTTAGCTAAAACAGCTTGACCTTTTGGCCACAGGAAAAATGCAGATTCATCGCAATTAAAAATTCTAGATGGGTCTTGTAGAAACTCACTAGAGTCATTTTCCTGAAAATATTTCTCAACTCGCTTGAACCATGCCCTAATTTTCACCTCATTCATACTGACATGAGCCGTAGTCAAGGGTTGACATATTCTTTTACTAATCAAAGAGTTTCTTCTAAGAAAACCCTCATACCAATGCCGACCTGGATATCCTTCCTTAAATTTGTTAGACCGACCGAGTTCAGCAACCAGTTTATGTATAGAATTTAATAAAATGTCTTTTGTTACAGGAAAACCCATTTGAGCCATCGTTATAACCCATTCAACAATAAGGTTTTCTTCTTCGGGGGTCAGAACTGCTGGAGCTCCTGCACGACCTTGCTTTTTGTATTTTCCGTGTATTTTATCATATAAGGTTTGATTGGGAATTTTATATGTTCTGGAAGCTTTGCAAACAGATAAAGTACGATCGCGAATTTTTTTTAAAGCCTTTTCTAGGGTTTTAGGTGAATATTTATTTGAAGCCATCGGTACTTTGAAAAACTAAAAAAAATATTTAAAAGTTATACATTTATACATAAAATTTATATTATTGGTATTGATATTGATTATAATTTTAACAATTGACTATGCTAGATCGCTACTGCATTCAAAAATACCATCGGTAACATTTTATTCAAGTTATCGCAACTAATTATTAATTAAATAACTTTTGATGTATCTTTGCTTTATTAATATACAGGCAATGCCCATATAACGGTCAAGTACGTTGCAAAAATTAAGCAAATCAAAACTACCGTATTTACGAATATGTCCCTAATTCGCTGCATACATACACACATACTCGCACACTAGTGATTCGTGCTCTATAAATATCGTGCGTCATTGATAGAAAACAAGTGCACTACGGGTTTTGCCCTAATTCTATAAGCTTTGACATTACACAAATGATTTATCGTAGATGAAATAAAAGAAACATCTGATTCTCTCATTACTACCATATTTTATGTATATGGGAATAATGGAAATAAGTAAAAAAAATCATATATTTTCTTGTTAAAGAGTAGTAATTTCAAACTCAATTATTAGGGTTAAAAATAAAAAAAAACATATTGGCTATGTGCGAAGGCATGGAAGGGGAAGTCAAATCGACCGAAGCGTTCGTAGTGGCTACTTTGAGCATTAAAGTTGGCTATTATAACAGAAATTTTAAATGAAAACACATAAAATATTTGTTTATTTCAAATTTAAATAAGATAATTAAAAATGAGCCACCAAAGCTGTTGTGTAGTGGGTTGTAGAATACCGGCAGAAAAAGTGACTGCAAATTCTATTCATTTTCTACAGCTGAGTGGAAAGAAAATCAACGGGAAAAGTGGATCGCAGCGGTTAGAAGAATAAAGTATCATAACCTTATTGTTATAAAAGTACAATTCGGAGTACTATAAATAGTTGTAAAATTGTTATGTTTAGGAAAAAGAAAAATTATAAGTCGATAAATTGTTAAATTATTAAAATTTAATGCTTACTAGAAAAAATTGTTTTGCAAACAATGTAATTAATACAAGGCTAAAATAATGAAAAATATATATTTATATATTGTATATTGATTATGTATAACTATTATCTATATATTAATTACATTTTATTATATAATATTTGTAATTTTATGATCAAAAGAAAAATAAAAGTTATCACATAGCGCTAAAATGTTTATTTTGCAAACAGTTTAATTAATACAATGCTGAAATAATGCAAAATATATATTCGTAGTGTTGATGGATCACCGCCGTAGGTTTCCATTAGAGGAAAAAAATCGGACGTGGTATTGAGTCCTACCTACTTGCCAACAATATTTCCTTCAATTTACATGCCTCGAAAAGTTAATGTAGTTTTTTTTCCTGCAATTTTATTTAATGGATGATGGAATCAAATCATGTCTTTATTATAATGTCTATTGTAAGTCTGACCAAAAATAATAAAAACATGAGTAAATTAATTCATTATTTACTTATTCTATTGATAAAATATTTTTATCATTATTATATTGTTTTTATTAAGAACTATTCCGAGATTATGACATAAGCTTTGAGTCACTTAACCTTAAAAATGTTTACTGCATTTCTTTATTTAATTAATCATTATACTTAATTATGTTTTAAGTACGTTGAAGTGAATTTAATAATTTCAATAAACATTCAGCGTTCACATTATTACTGTATCTTGTTTATTATTATCTATAGCAATTATTTAATATCTTTTTTCTTTTACAAACATATAAAACCCATGAAAACCACACACTGATAGCCGCAATTAGTTCATATTTATTACGGCGCTGCATGGGCGCTGCAGTCACGCTCTGAGCGAATACCGTAATTATATCACAATATTCTGTGGTCATCACCAAACTTAGTAACATCAAAAACACCACTAAATTTAAGTATAATTGAGAATAAAAAACTAAAATAATTCAGGTCTACTTTTCCTAATTGCGTGACACTCACGGAATTACGTTCGATGCCTCAATTGTGTGAACTTAATTACGGGAGTCACAAAATTGACACTTTCTTATAACATATTTGCTCGATTTAACTATAAAACTTATCACTTATTAATTCTTAACAATAATATCACAAATTTATATTGAATAAGCTTACCAGTGTCACATAAAAATCTTAAGCAATTGTAGCGTCACATTAACCTAACTAACAACAGGAAAGTACGTAATGGCGATCGGGTTATGACAGATGCGTTCAGAAGCTCTATATGGTTTTAAAAACTGATATTTAAAATGGAAAATCGTGCTTATTTGATGAGATTCGAATTATAGTTTATGTGATATTGTTTAAAATTATTATTCACCGACTGTTTTCTTATTTTGCGATCAAAATGAAAAACTCCCGTAATAATGTACTATCCCGGAAAAGTGTACGTTTACCTTAAATATATAGTATTTATAATTATCTATTTGAAAACATCAACAACAGAACAATTGTTATCAATCATTGATCAAAAAAATTTTTTTTTGCTCGAATATTTAATTGTGGTACGGAAAGTTCCAGCTATTTGCTTTAAGGCACGATGCCATGCACCACTAGTTTTCACATGTAATTATGATAATTGTAAGAACTACATAGCTGTCATTATCTTCAAAATTATGAGTATGTTTAGAGGTAACGTTCACTACTCAGAAATGTTTTCATTATTGTTAACAATATTTTTGATTCAAAAGTTGGTTTTCTAATATGTTTGGCTCTATTTAAGATACATTAACAAATGCAAGTAGTGGTATGGTTTCAGATTGGCAAAAAATATTGCCAAAGGAGTTAATCAAGAAAACATGATACATATTATTAATAAATAAGTGAATACATTTTTTATAGGATAAAATTTTATGGGTTATTTCAATTTTATAATATTGTAACTTTAACTGTATAATATGTAAATTTTGCAACTTTATATATAAAAATGGAGCTCGGTAAAATGTTAGGTGTCTAAAATGCATAGATTTTGATATATCGTTTGGAACGAATTCCTTCAAAACTGTAGGAGATCAGTGAATCATTTTTCTGATAAATTTTTCCAGTACAGGAACTGTTGATACATTTAATAGAATGCAATTTAAGCAATTTTCAAGATATTTCATTCCAGAGAACTTGTAATTTTGTGCATTGACACATTTACAGGTAAATTCTAAATACATAAAAATATAATCTAGAAAATACTTTATAATTGAGCATAAAATTTTACAAATGCGATTTTTCAAAGCACCGAGTTTGAGATATAACGACAAAAAGTGTATTCTCATAATATTTAAGAAAAGTTAATACTTTGAGTTTCTAATTACTTTTGCGGCCAGTTTGATAACGTTTGTTGTATAAATAAAATTACAAATAAAACTATTTGCAACAATTAAATAATATGCATGTAAAACACCCTATTAAATTTAAATGAACATACTTTCAAAACCATTTGATATTTGAAGTATGAGCGCCCGTCCATTGTTTCATTTTGAATTGTGCTCCTATAAAAAAAATTAAATTAACTAGTGGTGTATGGTATCGTGCCTTAAGGCAAATTGCTGGAATTTCCTGCACCTTGGGCGAGATTTATATATATTAGCAAGAAATGAAATGAATCCTGCTTGGAATGCTTCCAAAACCTTATCTCATAATTTTATTCTCCTTATATAACTATTTTGAAACTCAATTACCAAGTTTTCGAACCTTTTCAAAAAAAAAAATATTTTTTGAGTTTTTTTCATCACCAAAAAAGAATATTTTTTTTATACTATAAGAGCAAAGTAATTAGCAACCTAGAAGATTTAAAACTGACGAGCAAATTGAAATACTAAATATAAAATAGAAATAGGACTCTACTGACAAGCAAAATGAAATACTCAAAAGAAAATATAAAAAGGAATCTACTGGCGACCAAAAATCGAAATACAAAATATTAAATATAATAAGAACTTTACTGACGAGCAAACTAAAATTTAAGATATAAAATAAAAAAAAGACTCCACTGACTAGCAAATTAAAATAAAATATGGAATATAAAAGGGACTCTACAGACGGGCAAACTTACAAACAAGTTACATGACTTCCCGATATGTTTAGATAATCGACTTAATCAATAAAAAATAAATTAATTTATGAGTCATTAAAAGTATTCCAGTGGATTTATTAAACATAGTTGAAAACGAACAAACACTTTGACTCGGAGTATTTTCTAAAATCAAATTTTCACAAATCAACAACTTTTATAATTGATCCAGTTTCCATAGGATTTTAATGGCTCAGAATGTTCATTAAAACCAAGTACTCTATCGTTATACCAAGTAAATCGTCTAATTTTGATTTTAACAAATGTCAAAAAACTACTCATTTTCTTAAAATTTGGTAAATTTTTAAAATTAAACTACTTGTCGTAAGGGCATAATATTTTAGTAAGTTCTATAAGACCGTGATACCTATCGCCAAAAAAAAATCCATAAAAAAGAAACGGCTCGGCAGATCGTCTCACAAAACAGGCAAACTTTAGTCCTCATTGAGATACATCAAATGGTTTTTAAATTGTTGAAATCGGTCCAGCCGTTTTTGAAAAAACGTCGATCAAAGGTCTAATTTTGACAAATGCCAAAAAATTATACTAATTTTTGAAGAATTGAAGAAACTTTGAAGAATTTTCAAAATCAAACGACTTGTCGTAGGGCCGTAATATTTTAGTATGATCTAGGAGACTATGGTATCTACCATAAAAAAATCATAAAAATTGTTGTTTTTTTAACTTTATTACAAGAAACCGGCCCGGCCGATCTTTGCCAAAAACTAATCAGCACGATTACCAACCAATATCTTTCGAACGGTTTTTAAATTTTCAAAAACGATTCAGAATTGCGGGCTAAAACGTAGATGAAATTTTTTTCACTTTTCTGCGATTTATAAAGAAACGGCCTGGCCGATCGCCGGACAAAACTGACAAACGATAGTCCTCATCGAGATACATCGATCGGCTTTTAAATTTTTGAAATCGGTCCATCCGTTTGGAAGAAAACGTCGATTTATGGCAAAAAATCTGTTCACACACACATACACACACACACACGCATACTTTTTCCAAATTTGGTCTCATTCGATTCAGAATGGCTTGAAACGTCGAGAAAATATAAAATTAGCGAGTCAAATTTTTAGATGAAAACATAAACTTCTCGTTCGACCTGCCGAGCCGTTTCTTTGTAATTTAGAAAAAAGTGTTAAACCTTTCGTCGACATTTAAGCTCATACTGCCGAACCGATTTTAAAAAATCAAAAACTGTTCGAAAGATATCAGTTGGGAATGATACTGATTAGTTTTAGGTGAAAATGTACCGAGCCGTTTTCTTGTAATTAACTGTTGAACAAAAAATTTAGGCCGATTTTTATGGAACTTTTTTTGGCGATATATATCATGATCTTCTAGAACTTACTGAATTATTACGGTCTTACGACAAGTAGTTCAATTTTAAAAATTCATCAAAACTTGAAAAAATGAGTAGTTTTTTGACGTTTGTTAAAATTAAAATTATATGATTTACTTGGTATAACAATAGAGTACTTGGTCTTAATGAACATACTAAACCATTAACGTCCTACGAAAACTGGTTCAATTATAAAAATTATTGATTTGTGTCGTTTTCAATTATGTGTAATAAATCCTCGCGGAATACTTCTAATCACTCATAAATTAATTTGTTTATAATTGATTAAGTCGATTATTTACACATATCGGGAAGTTCATGTAACTTGCCTCAAGGTAAAATACCAATACCAACTAGTTAATTACTGGATGGATGCCCAAGAACAATTTTATCATATCATTTCACCATCTGAAGAAAAACCTCTCGCTTTATATATATATATATATATATATATATATATATATATATGAGTGAGTTCTTGAGGGCGATACATCAAACAAAGAAAAGCTAAAGATTTATAAAATAATCTTTATTTCCAACCGTTTCGACATTCAATTTAATGTCATCATCAGTGGATATTACGTTGGTTGGTTACATATAGAGAAGTGTACACAGCACTAGAGATTGGCACTATGAGATACATGCCTCGGTACTCGCAAAGTACAGAAGTCGTGGCAGAAATTACATAATTCTACTTACATTTTTGTTCAATAAAACTATCATTTTTCTGTTTACATCATACAAAAAATTATCAATGATCAAAATGCATAGTGTTGACAAGTTAGTTGTATAAATGTTAGTGCCACTCTCTAGTGCTGTGTACACTTCTCTATATGTAACCAACCAACGTAATATCCACTGATGATGACATTAAATTGAATGTCGAAACGTTTGGAAATAAAGATTATTTTATAAATCTTTGGCTTTTCTTTGTTTGATGTATCGCCCTCAAGAACTCACTCATATATTTCAACATCAAAATTAACTACTAAATCATATATATATATATATATATATATATATATATATATACTAGCTGACCCGACAAACGTTGTTTTGCTAAATAAGGTATTGAAATGTTATGGGGTGTAGATAGAATTGGGTTGGGTTCCAAATGTTGGTTGATCCACTATCCAATGGGGTGCTAAATACGTGAATGAAACAACAACACTGGTATAAATCTCCTCGGAACCGTGAGCACTTTATACTGGTATAGGCTGAAAGAGTCTTTACGCAAAGTCTAATACAAACACTGAATTTAATTTTGACTATAACTTTATTTAATCTTTAATAACTTCAAATCACAAACTGACATAAATTCGTGTTAAGACATACTCTGAATTACAATACGAAATCTTACTCTATTTATTGCAAAGAGTACGTGAGAATATCCCGGAAGTGGCGCGTTCTGGAAAACTCCTCTGCCCTTGCAATGCTCTTGGACTTTGAATGTATGGCATAGAGCACGTATAATTCATGTTATTACATAACACGCCACCCCTAAAGGATATTCTTGGTCCTCCAAGAATAAAAAAAAAAAAAAAAATTACAAAATTTTTGATGTTCTTCCCCTCTTAAAAAAAAATATCGTCCTCGATAAATAATAAAAAAAAATATCATAATACAGTAGCAAAATATAATAATAATGACATATTTTTGATTTTTCTATTAATATATCAAACTTAACAAAATAAACAGTTTGCTAATTTTATCAAGTAGAATCACTTGTATAATGCCATTTATAAAATTTGATATTGATAATAATGTTGAAAACTATTGTAAAAAAAAAATAATAAAAAAAATAATAAGATTTTGTGACATTTGTAGTGTGTAAATTATACATCTAATTTTGCTATAACATTCTGCTGCACATGTGATTTTCAAAGTTCAATAACATTATTTTGTAAGTGTGATATACAATAGCATATTCAGATATTATTCAGATATTTAATTTCAAAAATGAGTTTTGATTATACAGCATAATGTTATAACAGCAATTAGTTACAATTATTCTATTGCTCTAAATATTGATGGAAAATGCACTTTTGAAAACTTCGATCAAACCCTCAAATTTCGCAACTCGTGGGAATTCATGTTTTGGCTTTGTGGACGTATGTAGAACAGCGCGAAAAACATTATGCAAGCGATAAGAAATGCTACAATTCCGCCAATCAGATATGCGTTCACAGATTGTGTCGGCGTTTGCGTAATTACCTCTCCCATTTCGGAATGCATTTCATTTACGTTTTTCGAATATTGTTTTAAAATGTTGTCGTCTATAATACTTTTAAAGAATTTATGGTGCCTCGGAATTGCGTTGAATGTGACGTTTTCATTTTCCGGATCAATTCCGTTTATATTCATTGCGCTCATAAAGGATGTTGAAATACTATTCTGTATTCTTGCTCTACTTTTAATTATAATGTCGTTACTAATAATTTACACCCGTCAGCGATGTTAATTAAACCCGTGCCGGAGATCTTCAAGATATCTCTCGTATTTCTACAAGATATCCTTAACTACTCCTGCGCGGGACAAACAAAACCCCAAGCGCCTTCGGTATACAGATCAAAAAATATGGTATGGTTTAATTTTAAAACTTTAGTCTCGCAAGTATCCGGAATTTGCTCTTTGGATGAAAACATCACACTCTCGCAATCTTCTCCCTCTTTTAGATAGGAAATGGGTTTACCTATCTCCCAAATGAATTTATTATTACTTACAGTTATGAGTTTATTAATATCATCATCATTAAATAAAACATAATGAACCATATCTCTATCTACTATTATGTATGAGAATTTATGCGAAATAAAAAGAAAATTATTGGAACCAATGTCTTTTGGAATAGTAGTTATTTTATAAAGCTCAAAATCATTTTCTGAAATTAACGGAACATTGATTTTAAAATTTAATTTATTATTAAAAATATAAATGTTAACTTTAGCAATATTATAAATTGATAATATGTCTCGTTGTACTATATCATAGCAAAATCTCAATTTCTTATCTAAATTTGGTACGACATTAGTTATTAAATTTCTTAATTGTTTAGACGACATGATATAGGGGTGTAGTTTTCCATGTAAGGCCATTATCACTACTTCCGTCAGTTTATTCTGATATAAAATAAAATTTTCAAGGTGATAATTAAATGATAAAAACATTTTTTCTATCTGTATCAGAATATTAGCGAGATGCAGGTCGCTTTGTGATTTATTTATTAACAAGGCCATATTGTCAAAGTTTGTTTCAATTTCGTCAGATAATTTATTTATCTGACTTGTTAAATTTGTTAAAATTTTAAATTCCGACTGATAGATTGCGATCTGTTGTTTATTTAAATCCAATAAATGATTCTGATTACTTTTCAATAGTGATATTTGTACGTCAAAATACTCGGCGTCAGACTCAGTCAATGTACCAAACAACTGTTTTGAAATGGATCCTATTATGTTTAAAAGAGCTCTTTTGATTCTAACTGAGTCTGTCTCCTGTATTATGTCTAGAATAATATTGTTCTGGCTAATAACAGTTTTTAAAACATTGTTAGATAATTCTAAAAATGGCCTGCATACTTGCTTTTATTCTGACATATTACATTTATCTTGAAAAATATTGGAAGTAGTGATAATCCTTTTTAGATTGCGTTTGTATTCTAATAAGTCGTGCGAAATAACGATATCGAAATAATCGCTACATACTTCCACATCGCCTATTTTCTCGAAATAGATACCAGGGCTTTTCATGAATGTAATATTGTAGTTTGGAGATCCCACAATGACCGGAGCCATCAAAGCCGACAATGTTATAAAGAGGTGTACAATCATCCTGTCAGGAAAGATAAGGATCAGGCTTGTTATAGAAATCATGGGCTTTGGGATGAGAAAATTTAATTATTTTATGGGAAATCGTAGATATGCGATGCGATCTTATTAAGTATACTTAAATACTTTAGTGTCAATTGCAGCATTAAACGTCTTTTAAAATATTATCTGAATATTAATAAAGTATATAAATTTTCAAATAATATAACAAATCAATATTATGAGTGTTTATAAAAATAAAAACCTATGGAAATTATCTTTCTATTAACATTTCATGAATAATCAAGTTCAATTTATTATCGCATAGATGTATATCATATTACAGAGACGTTGTCGCGATAAAGCTGAAATTTCAAACAAGATTATACATGGTGTTTCTTGATCACATTACAAAACAGAAATAATTAATTAAACGAATTTAAATTTACTTGTATTTTATTAGTATGTTTAATCACAAGCAAAGTGCAAAAGATGAAACTAGAAAGAAAAATTGATTTGAATTTACTCATTAATATTATAATAGATCAGACTTATTTTAATATATTTATAGTAAAATAAAAAAAAGTAAAAAAATAAAAAAAAAACGATTACGTTCAACACATTGCAATTTACACCTAAATGAAGTGAAATGAGATTATTTTGCAACTATATCTGGCGTGAATTTTTTCAAATTATTGTTGTGAATACTTATAATTTTGCCATTAACATTTAACTTAGAATTTACACCTTCTTGCTGCAAAACCTCGTATGGACCCTTGTATATGGGCATCAACTTCTTACACCTGCCTTTGTATGGTGTGTTATCTTTCATTAAAACTAGATCTCCTACGTTAAAGTTGGGCTCTTTAATATAAGAATCATAACGAAGTTTTGATTTTTCTTTCGACTTGATTAAATTCTCTCTAGCAATAGCGTTTATCTGCTGTAATCTGGTTTTAAGTTCATTAACAAAATTATCGTAGGTATGTTGTATTTTAGGTGTCTATTAACAAAGGTTGGTAGATCAGTTTTCCGCCCAAATACAAGTTCAAACGGCGAGAATTATGTGGAACAATGAGGTGTAGTGTTATGGACAAAAACGGCATAACTAATCCACGTATCCCAAGTTGTCTCATCTTTCCCAATGTACGACCTAATATAATTTAAAAACATATGGTGACACTTTTCTAAGGCCGCGTTCGACTCAGGATGATACATAGAAATATTGATTTTTTCGATCTTTAACAATTTGCAAGTCTCTCTAAATATGGTGCTCATGAAATTTGTTCCCTGGTCGGTCAAAACTGCTTCAGGAATACCAAACTCAAGAATAATTTCGTTGACGAATGCCCTGGCTATTGTTTTAGCGACTTGGTTCGGTATTGGTATGGCACCCGCAAACTTCGTCAAGTCGTCAATAAGTCGGATAAAGGTGAGCAAATACTTGTTATTATCATTAGAGGCTGGGTATGGACCACAAATGTCTAAGCTTATTTTTTCGAATGGGTAGGCAGCAGTCGTCGTTATTAACATAGGTTCCTTTGTATATTTTGATGCCTTATTCCTTTGACATTTTTCACATTTATTAATGAACTTTTCTATGTCATTTTTCATATTTGACCATAGGTAAAATTCTCGAATCTTGCTGTATGTTTTACCTATGCCTAGATGACCTCCTGCTGCCGGATTCCTATGAAATTTCTCTAAGATATCATTAATTTCTTTATCGCTCAGATTTGTCTTTATAAAGTCATAATAGAATTTTATTTTAATATTTGTGTCCTTGAATATAAATATGAAAATAATTAAAATTTCTTCAGCCTTGATATCCTGATATTCTGACAATTTTACAGGATTAGCGACATGTAGCTCCTCTATGTTATTGGACTCAACGAGGTATTTAAGAGACTGTATGCATTGGAATATGTCTTTTAGTTTAATTTTTTCGTTTTCTCCATGCGTTATTAAATAAATATATCTACATCCATTTTCAGTAGTTTGTATTGCTGAGTGGCAATCAGTTTTCCTCGTGAAATCTGCTCTTCTCTTGGGGGTAAATATAACCCTGGGTATCGTCTTAGGTCCGGTATTGATGTTATCTCTGGTCTCGATGACGTTATGGTTGATAATCCGACTATTGTTCTTTAATTGTATGAACTTTTCATATCCGCTCCTGAGCATAAATACTAACTTCTCTTCAATATTTTCAGTATGATTGCTATTAATGCCGTGTCTGGAGAGACAGTCCGCTACGACGTTGGCCTTTCTTGGTTTAAATTTCACGTCAAAGTCATACTCGTCCATGGCCAACTTCCATCGGATGTGTCTAGCCGTAGGCTCCTTGCAGTTGTAAAGATGAGTCAGCGGCTGATGATCGGTGTAGATTAGAAATTTATGCCCATACAAATATGGTCGAAACTGTTGAACGCCCCATATTATGGCCAATAATTCCTTATCTATGATGGCGTAGTTTTGTTCATGTTTGTTGAGCTGTCTGGATGCATAAGCCACTGGTAACTCTCCTGAAGGTCCTTCCTGTGCTAACACTGCTCCGATCGCCTCTCCACTCGCATATGTCGTTAGAATAAAAGTTTTCTCGAAGTCCGGATATTGTAGTACTGGAGCCTTGGAAATGGATTTCTTAAGTTTGTTAAACGATACCTCCTATTTGGGTCCCCAATTCCACGGTTCGTCCTTCCTCAACAATATATTTAAAGAATTTGCAATTTTAGCGAAATCTTTTTTGAATTTTCTGTAGTATCCGACAAGACCCAGGAACATTTTTATTTCTCTTGGGTTCTTCGGCGCTGGGAAATCCTGTACTGCCTGTACCTTCTTGGGATCGGGCGTAACGCTCTTCTCAGATATAATATGCTACAAATATGTCAACTCTCGCCTTAAAAATTCACATTTTATAGGCTGAAGCTTCAGGTTGTGGTTATGTAGCTGCTGAAGAACAGCAAGCAACCGGGAATTGTGTTCATAGAGCGTCTTACCGTATACGATTATATCGTCCATGTACACAAGACCCTTAAATCCTTCCACACCAGCCAAAATTAAATTTGTTAAGCGTTGCAGAGTAATTGGAGCATTTTTAAGCCCGAATGGCATGCGTTTGTACTGGAATCTTTATCCACAAGCCGAAAAGGCTGTTTTTGCTCGATCCTTTTGGTCCAATTCAATTTGATGGAACCCACTGGCCAAATCTAAAGTCGAAAAGAAACTAGATTGTCCCAGTTGATCTAAGATCTCGGTTATATTTGGTAATGGATAAGTGTCGCTGACTATGTTTTCGTTCAATTTTCTGAAGTCGACACAAACGCGCCACCTCCTGTTACCATCTACATCCTCCTTCTTAGGAACAACTAATAATGGGAAGTTCCATGGACTGTCGGATTGTTCGATGATGTCATTTTGCAGCATATCATCTACTTGCCTTTGGATCTCAGCTTGCTGAGCATGGGGGAGTCTATACTGCTTTAAATAAATGGGTTTCTCGGAAGTTGTGATAATGGAATGTTTAATTGTAGTGGTAAAAGTTAATTTATCATCTTTCAAATAAAACAAATCATAAAAGTCCTCACAAATGCTTAATATAGACTCCTTTTCTTGAGAATTCATGCGATCGGTACGAATATTATCTTTTACCTTCTTAATCCGATCATAATCACAATCTATTTTGTGTTTATCTATTTTAAAGATCTGAAAATCTTTAAGCGCGTGCAAATTCGAAAAATTAAAGTTACTATTTATTTTTACGTCAAAATCATTAGTATTTAAAATTTTTATATAAAATTTATTATTAAAGGGTTTTAAAATGCAGTTAGCAACTTAGACTCCTTCCAAGATCTTATCAGCTATGCAAAGTAGATCGTCTACCTTGTCGGTAGTGAAGGAAACTGTCGTTTCTGTCCTAGGAGGAATTACATGTGCCTTTACTGAGTCATCAATTAAATCATTACTATTATTTCCAGCTGTGTGGTCAGTCAAGGATTTGCTATCTCTATGACGACTATTATCGGGTGTCAATACCCTAT
Organism: Ctenocephalides felis; assembly: GCF_003426905.1. Lineage (NCBI taxonomy): Eukaryota > Metazoa > Arthropoda > Insecta > Siphonaptera > Pulicidae > Ctenocephalides > Ctenocephalides felis. The sequence continues at coordinate 42,494,405 of NW_020537324.1, read as the reverse complement.
TATGGTCCTTTGCAGTTTCAACAAAAGCCCCATTATTAATATCATTATTTAGCTTAAGGCAAACTGAACTAAATGGACTATCTACAGACATTTTTGTCTGAATAATGGCATTAGCCACTTTGAAATTCTCCGAGCATTTCGCCTCGGGAACGGCACTTAAAGCCGAATTATAAATTGTATCATCAAGAGTCACAGGAGCGTTCCTACTCATGCTAGGATACTCCTTGTCGCGAACTGAGTCACCCACGTTTTCAGTACTGCTACCTGCGCCCTCTGTATTAGCTGGCTTTGATGACTTATTCCCCTCATTAAGATTTTTAGAATTTATTTTCGAACTTGATTTCTTTAAACTCTTGCGCTTAGATTTTTGTTTATTTACAATGCGCTCATCCACACGCGGTGTCGTTGACAGCGTTACGCTATCGCCGGCACAGCGCGCGGTTTCTGTAGAATCAGCGAAATGATGCGTCGTGCAGATGTTTGTTATGTTGCCCAGTGAAACAGTAATTAGTTTATTATCAGCTGTTAACGTGAACGTGTTAGAGAAAAAAATTAGTTGGGCTTTGTTTTAAAAGAAAATCTAACCCAATTATACCGTCTGCGTAAATGTCGACGTTATCGGGTATTACAGTGAATTTGTGTTCAAAGTCAACATCACCAAATTTGAAATTTAATATTGTTTAGCCTTGTGTATACACGTATTCGCCTGCAATTCCTTTTAATCGTGACACATCCTCCGCTTGGATACATTGGGGTAAGCGTGGCCTACAGGCGAGAATAGTTACAGGTTAAGACATACTCTGAATTACAATACGAAATCTTACTCTATTTATTGCAAAGAGTACGTGAGAATATCCCGGAAGTGGCGCGTTCTGGAAAACTTCTCTGCCCTTGCAATGCTGTTTGAATGCTGTATACAATTAGGTATTATAAAAACAATAAACCCCATTAGTTTGTCTATATTTTGTCAATACAATGCTCTTGGACTTTGAATGTATGGCACAGAGCACGTATAATTCATGTTATTACATAACAGTATATTCTAAACCATTTCTAAAGAATCAAAAATACTTGCATTTAAGTGCATAAGGATGTGTTGTTTGAATGCTGTATACAATTAGGTATTATAAAAACAATAAACCCCATTAGTTTGTCTATATTTTGTCAATACAATCAAACTGCAAGTTTTATACACTTTCTATAGAAAACATCGTATAATCCAATCCGAGTCTTTTTTGGTCTTTCGGCTTATTAATTACGTTTCAAGTTTTCAGATTCTTTTTGGATTCTGGATTTTGTGTATAATTGTAAATAATACTACTGAGCTTATACAAAATTTTCAAATTTTTGCGAGGAGAGATAAAAAATGAATCATGTATTTCTTCTTTGACCTGCTTTTTGAAAATTGTAGAAATGTGCTTTTTTGATGTCTTTCAAAAATTTGTTATCTAGACTTTTTTATCCTATATGCGGGGTAACTTGTAACGGGCAGGTGGCAAAAGGATTAAAGCCTTATTATAATTTTAAAGGAATTTTACAAAATAATAACATTTTTAACTAATGCTAAAACTGCCAACGGAAGAAAATACTTTTATTATAGATTTTCAAAGATTACTGTTTATCTCACCCATTTCAAAGATTATCGTTTTCAAATCAAGGTTGTAGCTGGCTATACTTCTTTTTTCCTCTACTTTCAAATATTGTTGTTAAACAATGCTTAACTCCACTGATTTTTGGCACATCGGCCAAAACCTTTTTACCTTTTTAATCCCGGACCTTCATATATTACTATCTATTCTGCGATAAATTCTGGGAAATTATAACTGGAAAAATGTTATTCGAGAAAATGTCCATTTGATCGATACCAAATTTAGGTTCTGAATTTAAATAACATAAATAAAAAATAATATAACCTAGAAAATGTTTTATAAATACCAATGAGTATATAATTATACAAATGATAACTTTCAAGGCACCGTGTTTGAGAAAAATATGCCAAAAAGTGCATTTTCATATTAACATATCAAAAAAGTTTATATTTTGAGTCTCTAGTAACACTTGCGGCCCGTTTACTAACGTTTTTGTATATAAATAAAACTACAAACAAAACTTCTTACTACAAATTTATCATAATTAAATAATATTTGCGTAAAACATCTTATTAAACGTAATTGAACATCATCTGTCAAAAGCGTTTGACATTTCACGAAATTGCCACCGTCCATTGTTTTATTTAAATTACGCTTCTACAAAAATTTTCAAATTAAAAATGTAAAGTTTCTACGCGGATTTGAAACAATTTCTCACCTTTTGGACTTTCTCTGGATTGGCACGAATTTTTCAAGACTAAGACTGGCCAAATAGATTTAGCCGTTTTTTGAGTTTTACTTGGACATTTGAAAGAGAGCTCCATTTTTATATATATAAGATATTAGAGTGGGCCAATTTTTTGCATATTGAGGCATCTTGATAATTTAACTTTTTACAACATTTGAAACAATGTTGTAAAAAAAGCATAACCTGCAAATGAATTTAAAGCCAGCGAAAAATTCAAAACATTTTTTAATTTAAAGGAAAAATTGAAAAATCTAATGAAAAATATATTATGACATATATCGAGTTATACATCATTTTATTCGTAATTTTATTCTGCATCTTTTGCACGAAAAAAGTTTTTTCGTATCTTTTACGGTTTAGATAGTATAGAGCAAACTGTGTAGTTGTTAACTTGTCAAAATGCAAAGTGCGGTTAAGTTAGAGCAACACTCCTCACGATTCGATATTTCTCTAAAGAAAACATATAAAGTATTATACATCATTAGAAAGGTCTCAAAATTCTTAGTTCTTTTTCCATATGTCACAACTTCGAATTTCGCACGGTGTGGCCTACAGGCGAGTTATATACCATTTTATTCGTAATTTTATTCTGCATCTTTCGTACGAACAAAGTTTTTTTGTATCTTTTACGGTTTAGATAGTATAGAACAATCTGTGTAGTTGTTAACTTGTCAAAATGCAAAGTGCGGTTAGGTTAGAGCAACACTCCTCACGATTCGATATTTCTCTAAAGAAAACATATAAGGTATTATACATCATTAGAAAGGTTTCAAAATTCTTAGTTCTTTTTCCATATATCACAACTTCAAATTTCGCACGGTGTGGCCTACAGGCGAGTTGCAGTCGTGAAAATTCGGGAAAATCGGCAAATCTAGAGAAAATTATATGAACACACATAACCATTGATATACCATTTTATTCGCAATTTTATTCTGCATCTTTCGTACGAACAAAGTTTGTTTGTATCTTTTACCGTTTAAGAGAAAGTCGAGGAAAACTGGTGTGAACATTCATTGTAAAGTTAGAAAATTTAAAAAAAATAATATAACACTATATAAATTCGTATTATATTCATTGAAATCTATAAAAATCAATAAATACATATTTTCATACAAAAGTTTAAAAAACCCACCTAAAAACTCAATATTTAACTCATATTATCCATATATATAAAACTGTTTGAACATCTAACAAAATTTTCGAAAAAAAAATTTCTATCATAAGGGTTCGCAGTTCGAAATTTTTTTAGACTTTTGTCTTGACGATTCACACCGTAACCCGGAGCGGCGCCTCGCCGCAGGTCAAAGTCATGTCGCTTGGGACTAAGTCTAATACTTACGACAGACAGACAGACAGAAATAAAAATTTATTCAATATATACAGTGTAAAATACAGTGAATTATTAGTGGGTTTGTCTACCCTGGGGGCATTTTACCCAAAAGTTTATGGTTTTACAACATTGTCTATATATTTGTATTTGTACAATATTTTATTCATTATTACGCAAGGACAAAAAAAGGAGAAAAGTTTTAGTCTCCTAAAAAAATCCTTTATACAGTGTTTTAAGGATTATGTATTTACTACGGGCTCGATCAGGTAGTTTGGCATGGCATAATTCCCGTACCATATCATTTCTGATGTGTATTGGCCTAACGCGCGGATGGTACTGTTATCGTGATCCCTACACTTTCGGTAAAAATTTTCAGTGAGCTTTTTTATGTATTCCAGTATAGTCGGTATGTCCGTCTGTTCAAGTAAATATTTCGTTGGGTAGTAGTGTCTCGTCAGTGGGTTCCTTGATATGTCTAGTACCAGTCGCAGTGCTTTGTTCTGTGCTATTTGTAGTCTCCTGTTGGTCTTGGTTGTCGCGTTCCATGCCGGAGCGGCGTATGTCAGTAATGGTCTTATGAGTGTCAAGTAAAGTGTCCGTTTGTTCTTCACGCTTAGCGGGCTGTTGTGGTTCAAAAGAGGTCTCAGTAGATTCATCATCCCGTAAGTCTGTCCAATTTTTGTATTCGTATGTTTTGTGAAGCTGAGTCTATAGTCCAAGGTTACGCCAAGGTATTTGACTTCCTTGGACCACTCAGCTTCATGGCCCATTACCTTCAGTTTCGTAAAGTCAGTAAGTGTAATGGACCAACGGCTTTTTGTAAAGAAAATTGCTTCTGTTTTAGAAGGATTAATTTTAATTTGCCATTTTTCCGTGTAATCAGTCAGGGCGTCTATATGTCTTTGTATTTTTGTAGTCAGTAGCGTTGGTGATCGTAATGATCTGTAAATGGCAGTGTCGTCAGCAAATGTCAGCAGTGTTGTGTCGGTGTCAGTGGGCATGTCGTGGATGTAGACGTTAAACAAGGACGGTCCCAGGATCGAGCCCTGCGGCACTCCCGCTGTCACTTGTTTAATCGTCGAGGGTGTTTTGTCTACTTGTACTGTAAAATTACGGTCTGTGAGGTAAGAATGGAGTAGTTTTGTGATGTATGATGGAAAGTTAAGCGTTATGAATTTATGTATCAGTCTGTCCATCCAGATGGTATCGAAGGCCTTCCCGAAATCGAGCAGCACCAATCCGGTATGGTTTCGTCTATTGAAGTTGAGTACAGTGTTTTCTATTAGCTGTGTGAGTGGATGTAACGTAGAGTGCTGTTCCTTGAAGCCGTACTGTGTGTCTGGTATAATCTTGTTTCGTCTGATGTGTCTGTTGATGCGTTTGAGCAGTATCTTTTCGGTAACTTTGCTCATTCTATTGAGGAGGCTGATTGGTCTGTAATTTTGCGGACAGTCTGGCTGTTTCCTCGGTTGATGTTTTTCATGAAGCAGGAAAGTGGCCTTTGGCCATTATACGGTTAACCAGTCGTGTAATCAGTATGTATGCGTTTGTTGGCAGTTGTTTCAGTATAATATTTTGTAGTCCGTCCGGTCCGAGTGCTTTCCTGTTCGGTAGTTTTCTGATCGTAGATTTTATTTCAGAAACTGTGGCAGGGTCTATTCGTAAGTCTTTGTTCTTAAATTTGTATAGTAAAATTTTTAATAGAATTGCGTACGTCTCGTCTTAAGTCTGCGTTGGACATGTCGGCGTTTTGTTTGTGTATGTTTTCAAAGTTTGTGGCCAAAATTTCTGCTTTGTCTGCTGGTGTCGTGGCGTAGTTGTTGTCAGGTAGTTTGAGTGGAGGGATAGGTGTTGTTTTCCTGGGCAGACTTTTGGCTGTTTGCCAAACTTTGTTCGGGTCAGTGTTGATGTTTTCTAGTCTTTTAGCCCAAGTGTCGTTCCGGTGCTCACGTATCTCATTATAAATAATTTTTGTCAGTCTGTTCACGTGTTCCTTTAGTAGTCTGTCACCAGTACGTTGCCACAGTTTCTTTATATTGTTCTTTAATTTAATTTTTACTAATATTTGTTGAGGTAGCGTGTCAAATGTGGATGTATTTGCGTGTCGCAGCGGTATTGTGTGTTGGATGGTGTCCGTGATCGTCCGTGTTAGATGTGTCACAGCCTCCTCTATGTCTGTATTGGTCTCTATGGGTATCGTGTGTCGTATATTGTCTGTTATAATTTCTCTAAATAGTGGCCAGTTGGCTCTGGAATAATCCAAAATGTTGTGTTCTGGAGTATTGTCGACGTCGAGTCTGTCCGAGATAGTCATAAAAACAGGGTTATGGTCAGAGTTGAAAAGTGTTCTAGTTATGGGTTCGGATGTTATGTGAAGATTTTTTGTCAAGGCCAGATCGATTGTGCTGTGATGGTGTGTCTGTACGGTGGCGTACCTGGTCGGCGTGTCAGGATAGTGTAGTTGTGCGTCCGTGGTGTTGTGTTCCGTCAGATATTCGTAGAGTCGGATTCCGTTCGCGTTGCAGTCGTTGCAGTTCCATGATGTATGTTGCGCGTTGAAGTCTCCTGCCATTAAGACGTGTGTGTTTGAGTCAAGTAGGTTTTGTAGGTCCGTCAGTTGCAGTCCGCTTGCCGGGATGTAAATCGATATTATAGTCACTTTTTGACCCCTTTTGTATATATTAATAGTTGTTATTTCAGAACCGCCCGCTGTCAGGTTTGGAACTTGCTCGTGTCTGATATTAGACTTGATCAATATCGCAGTGCCTCCCCATCCGCGTGAGTTTGTCGGTCTGTCGTTCCTGTATACCTTGTAGTTGTTGATGTAAAGTCTGTCCGTAGGTTTCAGGTGTGTCTCGTTAATTAGTACAATGTCCAAGTCATATTTTGTTATAGTCTGTTTCAGTTCGTTTACGTTGTTTTTGAGTCCGTTGGAGTTGAGGTACATTATGTGTATGTCGCGTGTGTGGTTTATGGACATGTCGTTAAAAAGTTAAGTATGGTTGTATATTTGTCTTTGTAGGTCATATTTGTGTTCAATGTCTTTGTCAGTTTATAGAGCTCACTGAAAATTTGTCTTACATCGGGATCCGCGAATAACTTCCTGATCTCACCCATAACAGTAAAAAGTCCTTTTGGTGTACTCAGGTCTGGATCGGACTGGCTGGTGGTAGGCCGGATTCGTGAGGATGCTGTCCGGATCGGTTCTGGTGTTGGCTGGATCTCTGGCGATAGATACTGGGAAGCTGGCGGTGCTCGTGGTGAAGATGGTACCGGGAGTTCAGGAAACGCAGATCTGTTGTTATGGCCATCGTTGGTGGGTTGTAAAGCTGACGAGAAGCTCTTCGTCAGCGGCGCTGGTGTTGGCGCTGGCCTGTATGCTTGTCTCTTTTGCGCATCTTTATCTCTTTTTGCTCTATAATTAATTAGAGCTGGGCATTTAGAGTAGTTAGCCGGATGGTTTTCTTGGCAGTTTACGAACTTCGCTTCTTCGGTAGGTATTTTCGTGCGCACTCTTGGTGGGTGCACGTTCGTGCATTTTATGCACCTATAACGCATGTCGCACATGTACGAGGTATGGCCAAAGTTTAAACACTTGTGGCACTGTATAGTCTTGCTGAGTGGCCTGTAACTTTCCCATTTGAATATATGCCCTTCTATATTATTTATTTTTTTCAGTTTGGCCATCTCTTGTTCCTTATCTAGAAGGACAATATATATAGGGAGTTTGCGTTGACTGCCGTCCGATTCCTTCTTCTTAATTTGGACCACCTGCTTCACCTTAATGCCCTTGGCTTTCAGTTCTTCAAGAACCACCGTTTCAGTCATATCAGGATTTAGGCCAGTTATAGTCATTTTCTTTGGGATGTCATGCTGCATAGTATAGGTGTAAAATTGGAAATCACAATCCCTGAGTATGTTTTTTAGTTTTTCATGTTCTGCAATCGTATCGGCATAAATGTTGTGCTATTGTGGCTTTAAATATTGGGTCCTGAATATTATTTTCGTCGTATCTTTGATATATTTGATCACTTTTAAATCCAGCTGGCCTTTGACGATAATAGGTGGAATCCTTGGTTCTGGTACGGTGGTGTTCTTGGGTGCTAAATGCCCCGTTCTCGATGTAGATGGCTTCTGAGTGTTAGTGTTCTGGTTTCCTATCACATTGTCTACGTTGTTTTGCCTTAACCGCTTCTTGCGTTTTACTACCCGGTACTCGTCTATCTCCCGATCCGTGTCCATTTCACTGCGGTCCGATAACGCCTGGTACTTATTTTTTAGGACGGTGCTCGTCAAGACGTCCATGTCTTGCGACATTTCCCGAGGCTCCCGCCCGGAAATTCTGGTGATTTTATTCGATGTCCACTGAATTTATTAAAATATAAAACACTGTACTGACTTTTGAAAATTTTGAATAACACTTTCAAATGTGCTGACTTTCAATCCATTACCAATTCCGATCCAGAATTTGGAATGAAAGTAGCAAAAGGCACTTCCACCTTATAATTTTGTGTCGGAAGCGGAGCAAACCTCTGACAAATTTGCGCTTTGTTAAAAAAGACGCAATAAAAGACCGATACTTAGAGATCGCTGGTGCAATAGATCCAGAGTCTCTGTAGTATCTCTAATACTTACGCTGTGGCCGCGCGCCTTATATAGGGGGATCGTGTCGAGTGCGATGCGAGCAAGCTTAGGTATGTTGTTTAGGCGGGCGTCATAGCTAAACTATTATTGTAATTACCTGTAATGGAATTTATTATTTTTATTGAGAAATCATAACTATTTTTACCTTGCCTAAACATAATGGAATATTGCAGTGCATCATATGAGCAGTGTGTTTTGTTTATACATTGTAATTGATCATTCCGACGATATAAAACAATATCACCGGAATCAAAGTTTTCTCCAACTACAACGATAGCATCTTTATCAATAGTTTACAAGTATTTTATCAGCTCTGATTACAATCTTGTAATTATCAGATGGCATCAGATTAAGTGCAGTTTTAAATAATATAATCAATTAATTGTGTTCATAAAAGAAGTTTGTATTTGTTCTACAATAGGCTTATTTACTAAATTTTTATATGCACAACGTTGATCAATTTCTTGTTGTGAATTGCCCATGAAATAAATTTGCAGGAAATCATTTGGTAACTGGAACTGGTAACAATGAACCTGCTCTGTGATATATTTTGCCTTGTATCTGTAAATTGAAAAATAAATACCAAATATACCAAAAACACTATAAAATAAAATAAAAAGCAATATGTAGAATAGAATTATGCTATGTTATTACTGCTGTAATTCATACGCTATGTTGTTCAGGCGGGTACGGATATCATTCCCCAGTGTAGTTTTTACATAATATTCTATACTTTTAGTCTGTCAATGATATATTAGCGTAACTTTTAATAATGTTGTGAGCCATATCTTCAGATCTTCGGATGCTGGTTTGCGGCTATAGATAGGTAGTGGAAGGATCATTCGTTTTTGAACGTTCGATCGGAGCTAGTTGAAATTATTTGGGTCTGCGGACCGCAAATATAAAATCTATATATTTTAATAATATAGGATTTTACAAATTGACTACGGTCAAATATATGTGTAGTGCAGCAGAACTGGCAAAGCTTCTCGCAGCAAGGATCATTCGTTTTATGAACGTTCGATCGGAGCGAGTTGAAATTATTTGGGTCTGCGTACCGCAAATATGAAATATTTATATTTTAATAATATAGGATTTTACAAAACGACTAAAGTCAAATAAGTGGGTGGTGCAGCAGAACTGACGAATCAAAAGCTTCTCGCAGCGAGGATCATTTGTTTTATGAACGTTCTATAGGAGCGAGTTGCAAACTGAATATTGTGATTACTCAACAAATTATCGCTGTAATCAAGTGCGCTCCCATAGTATAATATACTGCGGGCAAAAGCCTCTGGCAATGATCATTCGTTTTATTAATGTTTGACCGGAGCTAGTCGCAAAATATTGCGCAGTGTGCAAAAGCAGCGTGACGCGGTTTATATGCCATGTATATCTGCTCGGTATCGTCAGATGCCTGAGCAAATGACAAAGTTCGTTGTGAAAACATCGTTCTTTTTGATTATTATACTTAAACGCGTAGTTCAATCATTTCTTTGAGCGCTAGGCAAACTTCTAGTGTTTCAAAATCGATTGTAGTAAACGCTTGTGTTAGTATTCTATATAATCTGCACATTTTACTCAAATTGTGCGAATTTGAACATTTGCTTCATTGCGTTGTTTTAAGAAAATGAAGTCAGCGAAAGCAGATTTTTCAATCTCACACACAATAAAACATTCATATTTCAATTTTGGCACGAGATCTCGTATCTCGGACCAAAAAGCGAAAGCTTTACGGTGTACTAATTGTAATCATAATAAACATACTAGTTTTGGAATCGCCTGAGTTATCTTAAACGATTTCGAGGGAATCACGATCGAAAAATGTATAAATATATATAAAATCATCCTGAACGGTGGATCACTTGCCTCGTGGGTCGATGAAGAACGCAGCTAATTAATTATTAGGATTACGGCAGGTTGTGTGTCCTAGAGATTTTATATTCTTGCGACCTTTCCGATAACCGGAAACCCGAACTCTTCGAAATGCGGTTTTGTTCCGGCAAATGTGGACGATTCAAAGATTTTTTGTCGATTATGTGTGCGCTTTCTTACTTACGTTTGCGAGCGCATCATAATCATAATACGACCTCAGAGCAGATGAGATTACCCGCTGAATTTAAGCATATTACTAAGCGGTGGAAAAGAAACTAACTAGGATTTCCTTAGTAGCGGCGAGCGAACAGGGAAGAGCCCAGCACTAAATCCCGCGGCGGACGCTGGGAAATGTACTGCTAGGGAGGATTCGATTATCTCGATGCGTTGCGGCGAGTTCAAGTCCATCCTGAATGGGGCCATTTGCCCATAGAGGGTGCCAGGCCCGAAGCGACCGTTTTGCGTATCAAGAGGATCTCTTCTCAGAGTAGAGTTGCTTGAGAGTGCAGCTCTAAGTGGGTGGTAAACTCCATCTAAGACTAAATATGACCACGAGACCGATAGCGAACAAGAACCGTGAGGGAAAGTTAAAATGAACTTTGAAGAGAGAGTTCAAGAGTACGTGGAACCGTTCAGGCGTAAACCTGAGAAACCCGAAATATCGAAAAGAGAGATTCAATTTTATCGTTGTCTTCCATTTATTGGCGTGCGATTGACCGGGATTCGTCCTGTGATACGTCGTCGGTTTATGCGTTAGGCGGCGATGACATGCTCTTCTCTCTCAGTACGACGTCGCGACCTTTTTGGTGTCGATCTACGACCGCGGCGGTAGCCTGTCATGAATTTTTTTGCGTCAGACCCTGCGTGCTCCGGTCGACTGCCAGACGGTATAAACGATATGGTATAGGGTCGCTTTTAAGCGTTCGGCCGGTTGCAAGCACGAACGGTTATTGATCGTCGGACCTAGTCCGGCATCGATGCCGCCTCGAGCTGTTAGTTACCGTGTTCTCGGATGGACTCTATTACCGGTCAGCGATGCTATTGCTTTGGGTACTTTCAGGACCCGTCTTGAAACACGGACCAAGGAGTCTAGCATGTGCGCGAGACATTGGAAAATACAAAACCTAAAGGCGCAATAAACGCAAAGGTGTGCTTAAGTAAACTGAGGGATGACGGACCGCATCTACGGATGCGTTCTTGCAATCCCGAGAAGTCTCACTCTCATTTCGAGAAGAGACGCACTCAGAGCGTACACGCTAGGACCCAAAAGATGGTGAACTATGCCCGGTCAGGTCGAAGTCAGGGAAAACCCTGATTAAGGACCGTAGCGATTCTGACCTAAAAATCGATCCCGTAGCGATTCTGACCTAAAAATCGATCCTCGGAACTGGGTATAGGGGCAAAAGACTAATCGAACCATCTAGTAGCTGGTTTTCTCCGAAGTTTTCCTCAGGATAGCTGGCATTCGATGAACGAGTCTTATCCGGTAAAGCGAATGATTAGACCCCTTGGGGCCGAAACGACCTCAACCTATTTTTAAACTTTAAATGGGTGAGATCTCTGGCTTGCTTGAATAGTGAAGCCAGAGATTTGGATCAGAGTGCATAGTGGGCCACTTCTGGCAAGCAAAACTAGCTGTGGGATGAACCAAACGCCGAGTTAAGGCGCCGATCCTAATCCCCAGGAGAAATCCTATGTTGATGTTGGTGTATTTTATTTTGAATAAAATTTCACACCCATCGGGCGAAAGGGAATCCGGTTTCTATTCCGAAACCCGGCAGCGGAACCGTTTACAAGTCGGGCCCTCGCAAGAGAGTTCGTCGGGGTAACCCAAAATGACCTGGAGACGCCGTCTCGAAATACGGAGCGAGTTTTCTTCTCTGTGTGAGCGTTCGAGTTCCCTGGAATCTTCTAGAAGAGAGATAGGGTTTGGAACGCAAAGAGCACCGTTGTTGCGGCGGTGTCCGTATCTTTCCATTTGACCTTGAAAATCCAGGAGAGGGCCACGGTAGGTGTCGCGCTTGTTCGTACCCATATCCGCAGCAGGTCTCCAAGGTGAAGAGCCTCTAGTCGATAGATAAATGTAGGTAAGGGAAGTCGGCAAATTGGATCCGTAATTTCGAGATAAGGATTGGCTCTGAGGATCGGGGCGTGCCAGGCTTGGTTGGGAAGCGGGCGTAGGCCAATGTGCCGGGCCCTCGGCGAGGTAAAATTGTCCTTGTGACTTACATCCGTGCTCGGTCCCGTGCCTCTCCGCCCCCCTCCCGCGAATCTTTCTATTGCTAGGTTTCTGTGCCGGCTTCGGTCGGTCAGTCGTACTCTTCGGTCGCCATTCAACGGTCAGCTCAGAACTGGCACGGACTAGGGAAATCGACTGTCTAATTAAAACAAAGCATTGCGATGGCCCGAACGGGTGTTGACGCAATGTGATTTCTGCCCAGTGCTCTGAATGTCAACGTGAAGAAATTCTAGCAAGCGCGGGTAAACGGCGGGAGTAACTATGACTCTCATACTCTATATACTCTATATACTCTATATATAGTATATAGAGTATACATATAAGAACAGCTCGACGAGACTCCGTTGGGATAACTGGCACTCGGATCCCATTAGTCCGAGGAGCGGGGTTAAACAAGGAGATCCTTTATCGCCAGTCCTTTTTAATCTAATTATCAATAGGCTCATATAAAGCTCCCCTCCTGAGGTCGGGGTTGTGATAGAGGAAAAATTACTAAACATCATGGCATTCGCTGACGACCTGGTATTTGCGGCGTCGTCACAAAAAGGCCTTCAGGCAATGCTAGACCACGCCAATGATTTCCTCTCAAAATGCGGCCTCATCATCAACACCGCCAAATCTTTTACAATAGCTATCAGGAATGTGCTACATGTTAAAAAGTCATACGTTGATAATAACATAAAATTCAGTTGCGGTGGTCGAGACTTACCTTACCTTACCCCTCTATAGGGTGGAAGTTTGGTGTTATCTCGGAGTATCTTTCACTCCAGAGGGCGCCAAAATGTGCGACCTAAAGCAAAAATTGCAGGACATCATAGAGAAGCTGTCCAAAGCTCTCTTAAAACCGCAGCAACGACTGTTCGCATTAAGAACAGACGGTATTCCAAAACTGTTACACAAGCTGACGTTAGGGAACACAACACTTTGCCTTCTTAAAAGCCTTGACACTATAATTAGAAAAGCCGTAAGATCATGGCTAAGGTTACCGACTGACACGACCAACACTTATTTCTATGCCAAAGACAGAGATGGGAGCTTATGCCTCCCATCTCTGAGATGGTTGGTGCCTTTAATAAGAAAGGGAAGGCTTATGAACCTGGGATGGCCAGACTCCAGTTTTCATCAGCTTGAGGTTGAGAATTGCGAAAAACGCTTGACTGACATCGGGAACATTATAGGTTCCGCTAAACAGCTAGATGACAGATGGGCTAAGTTCCTCCACAATTCAGTGGACGGGCAGGCGCTCTCGAAGTCATCCAAAGTCCCCCAGCAACACCGGTGGATTACCGATGGCACGAAAATCCTATCAGGCCGGGACTTCATTAACTGCGCTCGTCTTAGAGTTAATTCTATGCCATGCAGAAGCCGGACCACAAGAGGTTGCCGAGAAGATAGGTTTTGTAGAGCAGTATGCAACGCACTAGAGACTCTAGATCACATATTACAAACGTGCTATCGAAGTCATAGACAAAAAATTGAGAGACACAATGCAGTCACCAAATACGTCAAAAGAGCTCTAGAGAAAAAACACTCTTGTGTCGAATGGGAGCCACTGTTCCAAACACCAGAGGGAACACGTAAACCTTAACTTGTAGCGACGTAAGGAGAATCTGCTATTGTGATTGACACACAAATCGTAGACATGGATTTAGCTCATAAACGCACGATAGAGCATTATAAGAGTTTGGACGCCCAGATAAAAGAGTAGTACAACGCATCTGAAGTGATATATAGTACTGTTACCTTAAATAACAGAGGAGTGTGGCACATGGACTCTGCAAACTTTTTGCTGTCAGGCAAAGTTATTAAGAAAGATGAATTAAAGACCATTTCCACAAGAGTTTTGTTCGGAGAACTCAACGGTTTTAGCGCTTGGAACAAAACAACGTCCATGATACGCCAGGGGATAGGGTAGAATGAACCCTTGAATACAGCGTGCTGCCTGCGCATTACATCCGTCAGGCATAATACTAGGAGTTAGGTTTAGTGGGTATTGACTTCGGGCCGAGTTCCACACTACATGGTCAACCTGGCGACCGGGGTGCGTAAATTCATTCCCCTCCTAGCCAAAAAATAAAAATTAAAAAATAGCCAAGTGCCTCGTCATCTTACTAGTGAAGCGCATGAATAGATTAACAAGATTCCCCCTGTTCCTATCTACTTTCTAGCGAAACCACTGCCAAGGAAACGGGCTTGGAAAAATTAGCGGGAAAAGAATACCCTGTTGAGCTTGACCTTAGTCTGGCATTGTAAGGAGACATGAATGGTGTAGCATAAGTGGGAGATAGTAATATCGTCGGTGAAATACCACTACTTTCATCGTTTCTTTACTTACTCGATTGGGCGGAAAGCGTGCGTCAAAAACTTGCGTTCCGACTGTCACGGTTTTCTAGAGCCAAGCGCATAAGAGTGGTGTGAGGCATTGCGCCGATCGCCAACAGTACTCTAGCGTGATCCGATTTGAGGAAACTGCTAGGCGGGGAGTTTGACTGGGGCGGCACATCTGTCAAATAATAACGCAGGTGTCCTAAGGCCAGCTCAGCGAGGACAGAAACCTCGCGCAGAGCAAAATGGCAAATTCTGGCTTGATCCCGTTGCTCAGTGTGCATAGGGACCGCAAAAGGATGGCCTATCAATCCTTTTGGCTTGAAGAGTTTTCAGCAAGAGGTGTCAGAAAAGTTACCACAGGGATAACTGGCTTGTGGCAGCCAAGCGTTCATAGCGACGTTGCCTTTTGATCTTTCTATGTCGGCTCTTCCTATCATTGCAAAGCAGAATTCGCCAAGCGTTGGATTGTTCACCCACAAATAGGGAACGTGAGCTGGGTTTAGACCGTCGTGAGACAGGTTAGTTTTACCCTGCTGATGAATCGACGTTGCGACAGTAATCCTGCTCAGTACGAGAGGATCCGCAGGTTCGGACATTTGGTTCACGCACTCGGTCGAGCGGCCGGTAGTGCAAAGCTACCATCCGTGGGATTATGCCTGAACGCCTCTAAGGCCTTATCCTTTCTAGACATAGTAAGCAACGATATCTCCAGGAGTCTCGTATCGAATACAATACGGCGCACGCCGGTTATCGCACGAGCCATTTTTAGCCGAATGATGCGCTGGACAATGGCGGTATCCGTCCGTTATATCTGTCTTGCCTATAGCGGTCGATCATGGGTCACTAGTTCTATGTAGAGACTCGGAATCGTTTGTAAACGAATTAGGTACCTGAAGAAGTGTTGTACACGGCAGAGCAGTTACCACTCTGCGATCCGTTGAGACTCAGCCCTTGGCTTGAGGATTCGTTATGTTGGCTTGACGTCACCCCACGCTATTAGAGCATAAGCCTTGAGCCGTCGCATTGCAGCATGCCACAATCAGTAGGCTTGACAGTCGAAAACTTGTACATGCTGTACATGTGACACTTCTTCGGTATCTACTTAGCTATTTTGTACAATGTTCGTAAGTCAGCACGTAAATCAAAACTTATCGACAAATTCCAATACTAGAAATATTCATAATTTCTTTCAATAACCATAATGCTAAGAAAATAGTTATAAATATTTTGTAAGTTTACAAAATATATGTTTTTAAGAGAAACTTTTCATATTTTTTATTATAAATATATGATATAATTCATTAAATTCTGAATAGGGAGAATGTTTTTTGCTAAATTTCTTGGAAATGCGTACAAGACACCAATTAAATGAAATGCGTACAAGTTGCTAATAAGCAAAGTACGTATAAGTTATCTAAAATGCAAATGCGTGCAAGTTGTTAATGTGTAAAATACGTGCAAGTTCTCAATTTGCAGAATGCGTGCAGAGTACGTGCAAGTTGTTAATGTGCAAAATACGTGCAAGTTGCTATTTTTGTTTAATTTTTGTTATATACTGTAAATAATTAGTAACTTTCAACCTATAAATATTTCGATTCTTTTATAATAAAATATTCAGTACATTTATTTCTTTTTTAACAAAATATTCAGTATTTATATATTTTAGGGGACATCAGCGGGTAAGCGTAACCTAGAATCTTGCATCAAGACAGGTTAAAGACATTTTTCGGCTTTTTGAAATCAGTAACTTACGGGTACCTCAAACTACATCAAATAAACTTTTAGGAGACATTAGCGAGTAAGCCTAACCTAGAATCTTGCATCGAAACAGGTTGAAAACATTTTCCGGCTTTTTGAAATCAGTAACTTACGGGTACCTCAGACTACATCAAGTAAACTTTTAGGGGACATTAGCGAGTAAGCCTAACCTAGAATCTTGCATCGAAACAGGTTAAAAACATCTTCCGTCTTTTTGAAATCAGTAACTTACGGGTACCTCAGACTGCATAAAGTAAACTTTTAGGGGACATTAGCGAGTAAGCCTAACCTAGAATCTTGCATCGAAACAGGTTAAAAACATCTTCCGGCTTTTTGAAATCAGTAACTTACGGGTACCTCAAACTACATTAAGTAAACTTTTGGGACATTAGCGAGTGAGCCTAACCTAGATTCCTGCATCAAAACAGATTAAAAACATTTTCCTGCTTTTTGAAATCAGTAACTTACATTGACATTTGTCAGTTGTCGATTCAGCAGGACTTAAATCAGCCAAATTTTCAAGTGGGATTGTTTCAAAGTCTGTTACCGGCTGGAAGTACATAAGAAAAAATAAATTATATTGAACTAGCTGACCCGGCAAACGTTGTTTTGCTAAGTAAGGTATATTCTAAACAATTTCTATAGAATCAAAGATATTGATACTTTATGTTTATAAGGATGTGTTGTTTAAATGCTATATACAATGAGGTATTATCAAAACAATAAACCCCATTAGTTTGTCTATGTTTTGTCAATACAATTAAACTGGGAGCTTTATACACTTTTTATAGAAATCATAGTATATTCCAATCCAAGTCTTTTTTTGGTATTTCGACTAATTGATTACGTTTTAAGCTTTTCATATTCTATTGGATTCTGGATTTTGTGTATAATTGTAAATAATACTACTGAACTTATACAAATTTTTCAAATTTCTGCGAGGAGGGATAGAAAATGAATTAGAAATATCTGCTTCGACCTGCTTTTTGAAAAGTTTCAAGTAACCTTGAATTAAAGTAAATTTAATAAAAAGTATATACGTAGAGCAGGGCAAGGCACAAAGGTCCAATTTGAGTTTGAGCAGATATAAATTTTATTATGAAAACCAAACTAATTTTATCACAACAAATGACACATTTCAAACGAACAATTATCTGACTACGTTCAGTAAAACTACCAGCTACTTCATCATTGTAAAAATGTGCTTTTTTTGCTCTCTTTCAAAAATTTGTTATCTAGACCTTTTTACCCTATAGGGGGGGGTAACTTGGAACGGCCAGATGGCAAACAGGTCTTATTTTAATTTTAAAGATATTTTACAAAATAATTACATTTTTAACTAATGCTAAAAAAGTACCAACAGAAAAAAATACTTTTACTATGGATTTTCAAAGATGACCGTTTATCTCCCAATATCAAAGTCATAAGAATCAAGGTTATAGCTGGTTTTACATCTTTTCCCCTTTACTTTCAAATAATGTTATTAAACAATGCTTTAGCTTTACTGGTTTTTGACACTTTGGTCGTGGAACTTTTAACCCCGTATCTTCATATATTACTAACTATTCTTCGATAAATTCTGGGAATTTATAACTGGGAATAAGTTATTCGACAAAATGGACATGTTGACAATCGAAGGTAAATGTCATGGATGCAATCATTGATAGTATCATAGATTGAATAAACTACATGGATAGTTTATAAATAATTAATTCTGAATTAGAATGAAAAACGGGATAAAAAGTATTTTATATGTTTCTCCTGGCTCTAAACTACCTCCCTGCCACCAAAAGATTACTGAGCCACAGCAACGCGTGGCCGGGCTAGCTAGTATATTTACATATTTATATATATATATATATTAGGTGCGCAACTAAGTTCTCGCTGTTTGTCAGTATATGGCTCTAGCAGTAAGGGTTGGTCGATTTTGACAAATCCAAAACGTCATGAACCAAGCTTAGACATATGACAATCAAACTTATGCTACACATAAGTGATTTAGTTTTTGCAATATATACTTCTGATCAAGTGAAAATGTCTAATGTTATGCCAAACAATCGTCATTTGCGGGAAGTGTTGATTTTTTTCTTTCATTCGAAAAAAACGGCAGCTCAAGTGCATCAAGAGCTACGAAAATATTACTCCGAGTGAAACAACATGCCGTGATGCGTTTTGTCGCTTCAAAAACGGTCATTTTGATGTTGACGACCGCCCTCGTGAAGGAGGGTCCAAAATCTACAAAGACGTTAAATTGAAGGCCTTTCTCGAAGAGAATTCGTGCCAAATTCAATAAGAGCTTGCTTCAGAATTAGGAGTTACCCGTCAAGCCATTTCCAAGTGATTGCATGCGTTGGGGATTATTCAGAAGCAAGAAACTTGGGTTCCTTGTGAGTTGAAGCCATGAGATGTCGAGCGTCGTTTTTTCGCCTGTGAACCACTGCTCCAATGACGAGAAAGGAAAGGTTTCTTCATCGCATCGTGACAGGTGATAAAAATGAATACATTACAGCAATCCAAGGAAAAAAAAATCTCGGTTCGGCCGAATATTCACTACGAAGGTTTACTTTGAATATTGTGGGACCAGGTCAGTGTTATTCATTATGAGCTGTTGAAACCGAGCGAAATCATCACTGGAGAACTGTATCGAACTCAATTGATGCAATTTAGCCGAACACTGCGCGAAAAACGGCCAGAATACGAGCAGAGTGATTTTACTGCATGCCAACGCTCAGCATCACGTTTTCAAGCCTGTTAAAACCTACTTGGGAACGGTCAAATGGCAATCCTACCCCACCCGCTATATTCCCCAGATATTGTATTGTCCGATTTTTACTTGTTCCGTTCGATGGCACAGGGCCTGGCTGAGCAGCAGTTCAACTTATACGAAGACATCAGAAAATGACTTGATTCGTGGATAGCCTCAAAAGACTACCACTTCTGACGTCAAGGTATTCGAGCTCTGCCAGAAAGATGGGCAAAAGATGTGTCTAGCGATGGGAAATAGTTTGAATGAATCAGATGTAATAGTTTTTTTTATAATAAAGTTACATTTTCATCGAAAAACAGCGAGAACTTAGTTGCGCACCTAATATATATATATATATCTTCTATATATAAAAATAAGTCGGGTTTTCCATCCTGACGAAATAACTCCAGAACGCACGAACCGATTTCGACAATTTTGCATTCGTTGGAAAGGTCTCGGGCTCCGCAAGGTTTATAGCTAAGAAAATTAGTGGTGCATGGCATCGTGCCTTAATGCAAGCTACTAGAACTTCACGCACCGTAATTAAAAATTCGAGTAATTACATTAGTGAGAATTATCAGAATTTTGCTTGGTTAAGTCAAAGAGAAATTCTTGCCGCAAAGAAAAATGATGTACACGCACTGAATTTCGCCATTCAATCAAAAATTGCTGGCGATTTGGTGACATACCAATGATTCCGACTGGTCTTCCGTTTGACTTCAAACGATTGCAATTTCCAGTTCGCCGTGCGTTCGCAATAACAAGGCCAATCGCTTAGTGTTTGCGGGATAGATTTCAAATAGATTATTTAGAAAATCATTGTTTTTTACATGGGCAGTTATACGTTGCCTGTTCACGAGTTGGAAATCAATCCGCTTTGTTTGTGTTAACGTCAGACCAAAAAATAAAAAATGTAGTTTAGCAAAGAGCACTTCAATAAAACGGATAATTTACTTTTATTTACTTTGAGAAGTTCAACTAAAAAATACTTCATTTTTATAATCGAAAGAAATCTATTACTGTTGTATAATAAAATCACATTATTCCTTTTCAAATATAAAACAAACAAAAAACTGTGGCGAAACGGAGTTCGTCGGGTTTGCTAGTATATATATATATATATATATATATAATGAATTAGATTGAAAACGGGATAAAAATTTATGTTTCTCCTGGCTCTAAACTACCTCCCTGCCAATTTTCATCTAAATCGGTTCAGCCGTTCGTGAGTTATAAGTGTTCTAACTTAAGCGATCCTCTTTTATGTACTCTTTTATGTACTAAGCGATACTCTTTTATGTATATAGATTTGAACATAGGGTATTAAAAAATAGTAAATATGTTATAATTCACCGGTATATTTTCGCATGTTTCAATTTGTTTGCTTAATATTCCACTTTTTGTTTGTGGTCCAGTGGTCAATGATTTTTCTAAATAGTTAAATAAATGGCAAAGTGGAAGTTCGTTAAAGTGGAGAAGTCACACAAACCAATGCCGTGGCCCATTTAACTATTGCCTATTTTTCTGCCTCTCACGAACGCTTTTATTTTTATCCATAATGACAGGATTGCCCCAATCATCCATTACGCCCCAGGTCATGTAGGATTGCTTTCACCACGCCAGAACCAACTCTATCATAAATTGCAAATCTGTCGCACATTAAGGCATAGCTTGGAGCCTGATATCTTTGACTATATGGTCCACGTTTTATATGAGAAGTATTTTGTGAACTTTCCGAACTGCTTTTAAAATCAAAACCAACATCTGGAGTAATATTGCTAGTTATTGTAGATGCTGATACTTCATCTTCAATTTTTATAATATATTCTGGTATCGTAGATTTCCTCTCATTATGTTGATCCATTATAAACGCTTGTAAATGTTCTTGGATCAGTCCGCAAGAACACAGTATTCTTCGCAAATCGCATTTGCATTTTCCAATATAAAATAATTCTTTCGTGGATTCTACAAACTCCTGAAATGATGCTTGGGTAGACTTGCTTTTATTTGTACTTTTATATTTATCAATCAATCGGTTCAATTTTCTAGCGATACTTCGTTTCTCCATAATTGGAATATCATTTTTTTCCCACGTCTGAATCAATTTTGTTACCACATTTGGAGTAAATGTTTTATATGAAAACATTTTATTTTGTTTTTTTTTTATTTTTCCGCCAAATAAAAATAATACCTGATAATTTTCACAATTGTCGGAAGATTCACTCCTGTAAATTCTTCTGCTGGTCCAAACGTAATTTCATCATGCGAGCGCATATGATTCAAATTACTGGCACTTGCGCCTGAATTTAAATAAGAATTCGCCATTGATACTTGACGCCCTAGTGAAGAACTGAATGAAGATTTATGCGGGTTTGACACATTAATATATTATTAGGCACGAGAAAAATTGATACTGGTCGAACTGACTCTGGACTCTGGCAGGCGGAAGAGGCGTGAGCTGACTCTGGACTCACTGGAGACTCATCGAGAACTTGGCGAGATTGGCGCAGAAGATATTTGAAGTGCTCGAAATGTTCCCGGATTGTGGCTGATGTCGAAGTGGAAAGGCAAAAAGAAGAAGAAGGATCTTTGGAAAACCGAAGATTGTGGTGATAAAAAGTCTTTAGTGTTAAAGCAGCAATTGAGAAACTTATACCAAGGTCAAATTACGATACTGGATTCAGCTGCAGGAAGAACAGAAGGTAACAAAGATTTACCTAGGGATATTCCCAGGAAATTTTTAGAAATAAATTTAAATAATGTAGATCCTACCCAAAACACAATGAAAGAAACCACAAGTACTATTTCTTGTGCAAATAGTTTCGAATCCTTAACAGACAGAGATGACATGGACATGGACGATTTTCAAACAGTGACAAACAAAAAACGAAGGAGAAATTCAAACAATAATAACAGTAATGAAGAGGCTCCCATCAAAAAAGTTTCTACAAAAATTCCACCTATCATTATCAGAAGCACAATTGATCTTAAAACTATTAAGTACGTAAAAGACGCTACTAAAATATCATTTACTCTTGAATACATTAATCCATACAGACATAAACTTTATACTACCAATATAAAAGATCATGAAATTATTAAAAACAAACTTAAAGAATTAAAACTTCAATTTTATACTCCTTACTCCACCAGTAACAATTTCTCTAAAAAAATTACTATTACTGGACTGAACCCACACATTACAGATGCGGAAGTTCATGACTATCTCATCGAAAACAACATACTAGTTAAAAAAGTTATTCAACTCAAGAAAAAACATTCTGATGGACACACAATCAAACTACCTATCTACATAATAATACTGGATAACAGTCAGGATATGAATAATCTAAAAAAGGTGAACAACATCAACGGCCATCTTTTTAAATGGGAGAAGTATAAACCACCGGATGTTAAACAATGCAGAAAGTGCCAAACAGTAGGTCACACCTCTTACAACTGTAACTTGAATTACAGATGCGTAAAATGTACTGAAGACCACTTACCAGGACAGCAATGAACCAGCAGAGTGCATCAACTGTAGAGAAAAACACCCTGCGAACTTTTCGCGTTGTGGATACTTGCTCAAGTACAAGGAGCAAAAGAAGAATAAATTTGCAAATTCACCTTATGCGTCGAGGACATATTCTGCTGTCATCTCAGAGGCAAAAGAACAATGCAAATCCAGACCCCAAAATCCAGCTGTAAACTCTTTGGCAGAACCGGATTTTAGCACGACAGAAGGGATACACATTATCTACAGCTCTCAAGACAGCTATAGTGAAAAATATCATTTAATACTTGACTCATTAAAATTATAGCCTTGAACCAAACCTATAACATTAATGTAATTTACTTTAATGCAAATGGCATCAAGAAAAATCGAGCTGAACTTATTGAATTACTTGAAACTAAGAACATTGATATAGTCCTTTTAAATGAGACACATTTACAAAAGAAAGATACTTTTTATATTAAAAATTACAAAGTGTATAGAACAGATAAAGAAAACTCTTCATGGGGAGGTACAGCCATTCTTGTCAGGCGTTGCATTAAGCATGAGCAACTCAACTTACCAGAACTGAAGTACACTGAAGCGACTGCCATAAATATATTTACTGAAAATTCTAAACTGACAATAATATCTATTTATGTTCCATGCAACAAATTATTACTACGTGACATCAAATCACTCATTAATGTTAGCAATTGTAGGTAAACAATGTTGAATATAATCAAATACATTTATTTCTTATTATTTACACTACATTTGTTACAACCGATAAGTGGAGAGTGAATGAGAGAATGAGAATTATTCTATGAAAGGTCTGGGTTTTATACCAAAACCTTGTCGACGTGGAAATCTGCTATTGGTGGTGTTTGCCATTCCAGAAGTGGTCAATTCGAGGGTCGCTACACCAGCCCCCTACTGAGACCGGAGGTCGGTATCCTGAATTTCACCCTTCGTCCGTACCTCGTCTTGTATTGCAAAGGATCCGGCTGTTCAGGATCCTTCAGGGCTTCACTCGATCTGTGGAAACCGTCTCTCTTCGACCGCTGAAATCTAAAGTGATTGTTTTATTATTTTTACCAAGGACTTTATATGGTGTATGGCTGTTGCAGTGACTTTCTGATGCGATCGTCTCTTAACATCACAAATTCTGCAGTGTCTAAATCATTGAAAATAAATGGTGTGTCCTTTCTGTGGTGAGCGGTTGGTTGTGGCCGAAGTTTCGTTATAATTTTTCGGAGATTTAATATGAAATTCGAGCTGTCGACTATATTTTCTGTATTTGCTGTCAAAAATTCGCCTGGCAAACGCAAAGGTTCGCCATATACCAACTCTGCACTTGATGTTTGCAAGTCTTTCTTCCACGCGGATCGGATTCCTAATAACACTAATGGTAAAGCGTCTGTCCAATGACTGCCGTAGTGACACATTATCGCTGCTTTCAAATTTCGGTGGAATCTCTCTACTAACCTATTTGAGCATGGATGGTAAGCTGTCGTCCTTGTTTGTTTGAAACCTATCATTTTTGAAAGATTTTTTGAATAAAAAAGATTCAAACTGTCTTCCACGGTCGATTGTAACTTGACATGGAACTCCAAATCGTGCAATCCATCCAGAATACGAGTATACCTGTCGATTGCGGTTAAGCAATATCTATAGCCGTTCGATGATGGTAGTGGACCAATTATGTCAATGTGGACTTCCGAAAATCGTGTTTTTGGTAGTGGAAATTTACTAGTAGGCGTTTTCATATGACGTGTAATTTTTGATTTCTGACACTCTATACATGTTCGTGACCATTCACGACAATCTTTGCGGACAGCAGGCCATATAAATCGATCTGTAACCATTTTTATTGTAGTTGCCGCTCCTGGGTGCGATAAACCATGAATGTTATCAAACATCTGTCTTCTGAAAGATGTTGTTAAAAATGGTCGTGGAACTTCGGTAGAGACGTCACAGTACACGTTGGTTTTTGTTCCCGGAATATTGACCTTCTGTAGTTTGAGTGCTGTATCTTTGCTTTTCAATAAATCCAATAATTCTTGATCATTTTCCTGTGACTTTGATAATTGTGTATAGTCTACAGGTGAAAAAATAGCTTCTGTTCTTGATAAAGTATCGGCAGTTATATTGTCTTTACCAGTTATATGACGTATATCTGTTGTGAACTGACCGATGAAATCAAGCCATTTGAATTGTCGCGGCGAACAATTGTCATTACGTTGTCTGAAAGCATAAATTAATGGTTTATGATCCGTGAATATGATAAAGTGTCTTCCCTCTAGTAAAAAGCGAAAATGCTTTATAGATTGGTAGACAGCATAGAGTTCACGATCATAAGGAGACCATGCTGATTTGTTTTCAGTCAACTTTTTTGAAAAGAATGCCAGTGGTTGCCATGACTTTGATGATTTTTGTTGCACAACAGCACCTATTTTTCTGTCCGAAGCATCTGAAAATATTGCCAAAGTTGCATTCGGATCAGGATGTGCAAGGAGTGCGGCATTTGCTAGAGCTTCTTTCATATTACAAATTGCTTTAATACATATATCCGGTAAACTTATAGGTTTGTTTCCCTTGAGAGCGTGCAATGATAAGAAGTCATCAAGTGGGGCTTGGATTAATGCTGCATTAGGTATGTAGTCCCTGTAAAAATTGAACATACCTGGAAAACGTCGAATTTCTTTTGCCGTCTTAGGTGTAGGAAATTCTTTTATTGCAGCTACTTTTTCCGGTAGTGGAGTTGAACCTGTTGTCGATATTTTGTGGCCTAGAAAGTTGATAGTTGATTTTCCAAATCTAGATTTTTCCACGTTGATTACGATGCCATTGTTATCTAGACGTTGAAATGTAGTTTTTAAATGATATTTATGTTCCTCTGGTGAACATGAGAAAACCAAAATGTCATCTATATGACATACGCAAAAATTTAAACCTTTAAGTACTTGATCCATGAACCTTTGAAACGTTTGGGCGGCGTTTCTTAGCCCGTATGTCATGAAATTGTACTCGAAAAGTCCAAAAGGTGTTGTGATGGCTGTTTTTGGAATATCTTCTGGTGCCATTGGTATCTGAGTATAAGCTTGAACTAGGTCGATTACAGAGAAGATGGTACAACCAAATAGATTATATGAAAAATCTTTGATATTTTTCACTGGATAGCGATCAGGAATAGTTCGTGCATTCAAAGCTCTGTAGTCACCACATGGACGCCAGGAACCATTTTTCTTGGGCACCATGTGCAATGGTGAGCTCCAGGAACTCTCGGAACGTCTTACAACACCAGCGTCTAACAAAGCATCGAACTCGGTTTTTGCTCTTGCATATTGAACAGGACCAAGTCTGCGAGGTCGGCAAGCAACTGGTGGTCCTGGTGTGGTTATTATATGATGAAGAGTATCGTGTTTAATTTCTCTTGGTGTGCCACTAGGTTTTATAATATTTGGAAATTGTTTAATTAAATTACCATATTCAGATTCCTCAGTGATTGTAGTAATGTTGGTAAGGTTGACACTTCTAATTATGCCAGCAACATGTGAGTTTGTATTTCCGTCCACTAGTCTTTTACGACGAATGTCCACTAATAAATTGTAAAAATGAAGAAAATCTGAGCCAATGATAGGATAATTTGTCACATCTGCTATTACAAAGCGCCATCGGAATTTCCTTCTCAAGCCTAAATCAAGTTGTATACGTATGTATGTCACCGTAGGTTTTAATAGTGGTTGCATTTGCTGCATAAAGATTAAAATTTGTTTTTTTGTAATGCCCTCGTAAAAATTTTCGTGGCCAAACACACAAATCTGATCCGGTATCGATTAAAATTTGCAGTTTTGAATTTTTGTCGGTAACAAACAGGCGGTGCGACGTCTTGAGGCAATCACTTGCCGCCATTAGCGACTGCCCTTTATGTTTTTTGATTGCTGAAATGGGCATGGTTTTGTTTTGGGCAAGTAATTTACTTACTTGCTTTCGTAAGTCCTCCACTGATTTTGTAAGTTCTGTAATATTACCATGTGTAGCAGATATTGCAGTAGTTTCGATTCTTGATGCTGGTGGTATGACATTGATAATATCATCAGCTAACTCCGCCACTGCTTCTAAAGACATATCTTTTCTAGAGGCAATGATTGCTTGTATCTGGCTAGGTAGTCGATCACTCCAAATTGTTCGTAATAGGGAATCTGGAACTGTATCAACGGGTTGCAGACTTCTCAGATGTCGCAAAAATTGCGTAGGTTTGCGATCACCCAATTCTTCATGTTCGAGTAGCTGTTTAAGTTTTTGTTCGCGAGATTTTGATGAAGGCTTGATTAATTCTTCTTTCAACTTCTCGTACTTCCTCGTGTCTGGAGGATTCAAGATTATGTCTTCGATTTCGACTGCGTGTTGCGTATCAAGTTGTGAAATTGCAATATAAAATTTCGTTGCGTCGGCGGAAACATTTCCTAGCAAAAATTGACCTTCTAGCTGCGCGAACCATAATTCGGGTT
The DNA here is from genome assembly GCF_003426905.1 of Ctenocephalides felis. Lineage (NCBI taxonomy): Eukaryota > Metazoa > Arthropoda > Insecta > Siphonaptera > Pulicidae > Ctenocephalides > Ctenocephalides felis. Next base: position 42,467,144 of record NW_020537324.1, on the reverse strand, counting down.
TCTCTGCCCAGAAAGGTGGAATTTTCACTCCAATTCTTTCTAAGTTCGGTGATATTGACACGCTGCCTTGTTCCTTAATATTTTTGTCGCCGTTTTCCATTATAGTGTACACAATAATATATTTAAATTAAAATAAACTAATATTTATTCTTATTAACACAACACACAATATTTTCACAAAAAAAACTAAATACTCCACTAGTAAACTTGTAAATATTGGTACACTATTGAATATACACAACACAATGAATTTAAAATTTTTGTTGTACTTGCTTGTTATTGTTTTGATGATGACTAAGCTCTGTCGGGGCTGTTATCAGGTCTTCTGTCGAGGTCGATATTACGTAAGATTCCTCGTCGTCGTCGGGTCACCAATTATGTAGGTATACAATGTTGAATATAATCAAATACATTTATTTCTTATTATTTACACTCACGTCGGGGTCACCAATTATGTAGGTAAACAATGTTGAATATAATCAAATACATTTATTTCTTATTATTTACACTACATTTGTTACAACCGATAAGTGGAGAGTGAATGAGAGAATGAGAATTATTCTATGAAAGGTCTGGGTTTTATACCAAAACCTTGTTGACGTGGAAGTCTGCTATTGGTCGTGTTTGCCATTCCAGAAGTGGTCAATTCGAGGGTCGCTACACAATAAAGTGCTTATAGCTGGTGACTTCAACGCTCAACATGCAATGTGGAAATGCAGAGGAAATAATAGCAGTGGTAAAAAACTATACAAATATATTAATAATACAGTAAACAATGTTCAGCTGCATTACCCAGATACTCCAACTAGATTTTCTCAACTATTGTCCAATTGCACTACTCAACACAATGAGTAAAGTGGCAGAAAAGGTCGTACAAACCAGGGTCAACAAACATATAGAAAAATTAAATATTATACCAAACTTTCAATTTGGGTTTAAAAAAGAACATTCTACAATGCATCCACTATCTGTGCTGGTAGAAAAAGCCATTACTAACTTTAACAAACGTAATCATACAGGACTAGTGTTACTTGACATTGAGAAAGCTTTTGACACAATTTGGAGCACAGGATTAATCTATAAACTAATTATTTTAAAATTCCCAAAGTACATAATTAAATTTATCATATCATATCTCAGTGATCGAAATTTTCAAGTAAAAATTGGTAATGTACTTTCAAATCCAAAAATGGTTACTGCAGGGGTACCTCAAGGATCTATACTTGGACCTACACTGTTCAACTTATATATTTATGATATTCCAGTTTCCCCCAAAACGGACATGCTGATATTTGCAGACGACACGGCAATCCTAAGCTCATCAAGATCAGTTACTTTAATAATAGAGAGAATTCAACAACATATAAACGAGATCATAAACTACACGAAATTGTGGCGCCTTAAAATTAATGCCCAAAAATCCGAGGCAATAATTCTCTCTAAATGTAATAAAAGAAGTATTCCATATAACAATTTACAAGTAACAAATATACCAATCGAATGGAAAAACAGTGTCAAATACTTGGGTGTCACACTGGACCAAAAATTAACCTTCACAAAACACATTAAAAATAAATTAAGTAGTGCATACGGGGCAATGAACGCACTAAAATCACTACTACATCGAAACAGTGTTCTGAACTAAAAAAATAAGAGGACAATATATCTCACATTAATAAGACCAATAATCACCTATGCGGCACAAATTTGGGTCACTACATGTAAAAGTAATATTCATAAACTGCAAATATTACAAAATAAAGTATTACGATTAATACTAAATGAGCAGAGAGATCCAATTACGAAACACTACAAATCTAATAAGTATCTTCATGAAAAGTCCAATCTGCAACCTTTTAAAGAGACCATACTCAACATGACGGCGAAATTCTTCGAAAATTGCAAACATAGTCCAAATCCAATCATAAAAAGCCTAGGAAGAATCACATCAGACATGATATGGTATGGCAAATACGCTTTGCCGAACCACCTGATAGAGCAGTAGTATTTGGAAAAGATATAGTTACACTTATTCATAATAATATATTTTAGTTAGTATTAAGCTTTAGTGTTATCTTAGTTGTAAGTTATAATTGAACGAATAGTGTTTTTTTTGTTTTCCTTTTTTCACTTATTGTCAACATTATTGATGTTGATATGTAACTAGATTATTAAAATTTCCTTAAATACCATCCATAAATTGCAAAAATACCTATTAGGTAGTAATGCATAAAATATTATACTGGACTTTGTAACATATATTGATAGAAATATAAAAATTTATCATCATCATCATCAATATATTATTATCGAAATTCCTAGAATTATAATAAAAAAATACTAGCGCACTCTGATGGAAATAAATAACAACAAACTAAACCCGATTTAAAAACCCCCGCACAAACTATTAAAAAAATATAACTCACAATTTGAATTATTCACATGCCTAAAATTATTTATTAAAAACAGTATTTTATTGAAAATTTCTCTGTCTAAAAAGTTATTTGCGATATCTGTTTTTCAGTCATTTAAATAACATATATTTTATATAATAGGGTGCTCATATCGCTTAATTTTACTTCAATAATGAATTGGCCCGACCTAATATATATATATATATATATATATATATATATATATATATATATAAGTCGGGTTTTCCTTTTGACAAAATAACTCCAGAACGCACAAACCGATTACAACAATTTTGCATTCGTTGGAAAGGTCTTGGGCTCCGCAAGGTTTATAGCTAAGAAAATTAGTTGTGCATGGCATCGTGCCCTAATGCAAGATGCTGGAACTTTACGCACCGTAATTAAAAATTCGAGTAATAAAAATAATCAATAACTGTTTTAAATAATTTCAAATAGATTATCTTCTTCTTCTACATATATAAAAATAAGTCGAGTTTTCCTTCCTGACGAAATAACTTCAGAACGCACGAACCGATTTCGACAATTTTGCATTCGTTGGAAAGGTCTCGGGCTCCGCAAAGTTTATAGCTAAGAAAATTAGTTGTGCATGGCATCGTGCCTCAATGCAAGCTGCTGGAACTTCACGCACCGTAATTAAAAATTCGAGTAATGACATTAGTGAGAATTATCAGAATTATGCTTGGTTAAGTCAACGAGCAATTCTTGCCGCAAAGAATAATGATGTACACGCCCTGAATTTCACCATTTAATCAAAAATTGCTGGCGATTTGGTGATATACCAATGATTCTGACTGGTCTTTCGTTTGACTTCAAACGATTGCAATATCCATTTCGCCTTGCGTTCGCAATAACAAGTCGCAAGGCCAATCGCTTAGTGTTTGCGGGATAAATTTTAATTAGATTATTTAGAAAATCATTGTTTTTCACATGGGCAGTTATACGTTGCCTGTTCACGAGTTGGAAATCCATCCGCTTTGTTTGTGTTAACGTCAGACCAAAAAACAAAAAATGTGGTTTACCAAAGTGCAATTCAATGAAACGAAAAATTTGCGGATTCACTTTCATTTACTTATAGAAGATCAACTAAAAAATACTTCATTTTTGTAATCGAAATAAATTCATTACTGTTGTATAATAAAATCAAATTTTTCCTTTTCAAATATAAAACAAACAAAAAATTTCTTCATCTTTCTCACGAAACCATCTGGTGGCAAAACGGAGTTCGTCGGGTTTGCTAGTATATATATATATATTATATAACAAATGTATTCTGAGTGAATAGATAGATATTAATTTAGAAATATGAACAAACAACACTCTTTTTGCACTAATTTATTAAATAATAATTACAAAAACGTTTCGAGACTAGGTTTGTCTCATCATCAGTATGTATTAAATTTAAAATCTAAAATATGAAAACCTATATAAGCATTATGTGTTATCCGTTACACGTCGTTCACTGTACTGAACTGAATTCTCTATCAAGGTCAAATAGATGAGTCATTGAATATCAAGTAGGGAAGAGAAGAAGTAGGATAGAGAATAAATGTTTTTAAGAGAAACTTTTCATATTTTTTATTATAAATATATGATATAATTCATTAAATTCTAAATAGGGAGAATGTTTTTTGCTAAATTTCTTGGAAATGCGTACAAGACACCAATTAAATGAAATGCGTACAAGTTGCTAATAAGCAAAGTACGTATAAGTTATCTAAAATGCAAATGCGTGCAAGTTGTTAATGTGTAAAATACGTGCAAGTTCTCAATCTGCAGAATGCGTGCAGAATACGTGCAAGTTGTTAATGTGCAAAACACGTGCAAGTTGCTATTTTTATTTAATTTTTGTTACATACTGTAAATAATTAGTAACTTTCAACCTATAAATATTTCGATTCTTTTATAATAAAATATTCAGTACATTTATTTCTTTTTTAACAAAATATTCAGCATTTATATATTTTAGGGGACATCAGCGGGTAAGCGTAACCTAGAATCTTGCCTCAAGACAGGTTAAAAACATTTTTCGGCTTTTTGAAATCAGTAACTTACGGGTACCTCAAACTACATCAAATAAACTTTTAGGAGACATTAGCGAGTAAGCCTAACCTAGAATCTTGCATCGAAACAGGTTGAAAACATTTTCCGGCTTTTTGAAATCAGTAACTTACGGGTACCTCAGACTACATCAAGTAAACTTTTAGGGGACATTAGCGAGTAAGCCTAACCGAGAATCTTGCATCGAAACAGGTTAAAAACATCTTCCGTATTTTTGAAATCAGTAACTTACGGGTACCTCAGACTGCATAAAGTAAACTTTTAGGGGGCCGTAACTTACCGGTACCTCAGACTACATCAAGTAAACTTTTAGGAAACATTAGCGAGGAAGCCTAACCTAGAATCTTGCATCGAAACAGGTTAAAAACATTTTCCGGCTTTTTGAAATCAGTAACTTACGGGTACCTCAGACTACATCAAGTAAACTTTTAGGAGACATTAGCGAGCAAGCCTAACCTAGAATCTTGCATCGAAACAAGTCAAACTACTTTTGTAGAAAAATATTGTTTTTGTGTATTTAGGAATGACATATATTTATTCTATTATTTATTTACATGACATGGTTTAAATACAACATTTTTATTTGTATTTTATTTTATTTTGTAATTGAACATGTCTCTCAGTTCCCTGAATGTGGACGGAAATATTAGGGTCACTCCATGGACAATCATTGCTTTGTAGATATTGTACTAGATGTTCATGAGGAATATTTAGCGTGAAGGCTAGATCGAATATATTTGAATAATTATCCATATCTATCATATTAGTATAGTCGGTGCATTCAAAATTTATTTCGGGTGTTTTGTAATCTCTCAATTGCGTCAGGTCTTCCATATTTTTACGGTAATATAAGATTTTTCTTATAGCTGAATCTCGTATTTCCTTTTTATTATCGAACAACATTGCTAATAAAATATTTTCCGAGTGAGCATAGTACGCGTTTTCTTTGGCAATATTGTTCACAATTTGTCTTAAATTCGAGTCTAAATATTGCTTCCAGCTAATAAATTTATAAAATAATATGCTACCGTATACCACAGAGTTGTAATATTTAATGTTAAAGTACATTGGAATATATACTTTCATTACGTAGTTTGCCAGAATTTTCAAATTTTTGGATGGCTTATTAGTAGTTACATATAACCGAAGTAACTAGCCTTCGTGAGCCAACGAGAATGTGCTATTGGCCCTGGTTTCATGTTAGCTAAGTCTGTCGATACTTCTCCAAAAGCAACTGCTTACTTGAGTCAGTTGTCGGTTCAGCAGGACTTAAATCAGCCAAATTTTCAAGTGGGATTGTTTCAAAGTCTGTTACCGGCTGGAAGTACATAAGAAAAAATAAATTATATTGAACTAGCTGACCCGGCAAACGTTGTTTTGCTAAGTAAGGTATATTCTAAACAATTTCTAGAGAATCAAAGATATTGATACTTTATGTTTATAAGGATGTGTTGTTTAAATGCTATATACAATGAGGTATTATCAAAACAATAAACCCCATTAGTTTGTCTATGTTTTGTCAATACAATTAAACTGGGAGCTTTATACACTTTTTATAGAAATCATAGTATATTCCAATCCAAGTCTTTTTTTGGTATTTCGACTTATTGATTACGTTTTAAGCTTTTCATATTCTTTTGGATTCTGGATTTTGTATATAATTGTAAATAATACTACTGAACTTATACAAATTTTTCAAATTTTCGCGAGGAGGGATAGAAAATGAATTAGAAATATCTGCTTCGACCTGCTTTTTGAAAAGTTTCAAGTAACCTTGAATTAAAGTAAATTTAATAAAAAGTATATACGTAGAGCAGGGCAAGGCACAAATGTCCAATTTGAGTTTGAGCAGATATAAATTTTATTATGAAAACCAAACTAATTTTATCACAACAAATGACACATTTCCAACAAACAATTATCTGACTACGTTCAGTAAAACTACCAGCTACTTCATCATTGTAAAAATGTGCTTATTTTGCTCTCTTTCAAAAATTTGTTATTTAGACCTATTTACCCTATAGGGGGGGTAACTTGGAACGGTCAGATGGCAAACAGGTCTTATTTTAATTTTAAAGATATTTTACAAAATAATTACATTTTTAACTAATGCTAAAAAAGTACCAACAGAAAAAATACTTTTACTATGGATTTTCAAAGATGACCGTTTATCTCCCAATATCAAAGTCATAAGAATCAAGGTTATAGCTGGTTTTACATCTTTTCCCCTTTACTTTCAAATAATGTTATTAAACCATGCTTTAGCTTTACTGGTTTTTGACACTTTGGTCGTGGAACTTTTAACCCCGTACCTTCATATATTACTAACTATTCTTCGATAAATTCTAGGAATTTATAACTGGGAATAAGTTATTCGACAAAATGGACATGTTGACAATCGAAGGTAAATGTCATGGATGCAATCATTGATAGTATCATAGATTGAATAAATTACATGGATAGTTTATAAATAATTAATTCTGAATTAGAATGAAAAACGGGATAAAAAGTATTTTATATGTTTCTCCTGGCTCTAAACTACCTCCCTGCCACCAAAAGATTGCTAGTATATTTACATATTTATATATATATATATATATATATATATATATATATATAATGAATTAGATTGAAAACGGGATAAAAAGTATTTCATATGTTTCTGCTGGCGCTAAACTACCTCCCTGCCAATTTTCATCTAAATCGGTTCAGCCGTTCGTGAGTTATAAGTGTTCTAACTTAAACGATCCTCTTTTATGTATATAGATTTGAACATATGGTATTAAAAAGTAGTAAATATGTTATAACTCACCGGTATATTTTCGCATGTTTCAATTTGTTTGCTTAATATTCCACTTTTTGTTTGTGGTCCAGTGGTCAATGATTTTTCTAAATAGTTAAATAAATGGCAAAGTGGAAGTTCGTTAAAGTGGAGAAGTCACACAAACCAATGCCGTGGCCCATTTAACTATTGCCTATTTTTCTGCCTCTCACGAACGCTTTTATTTTTATCCATAATGACAGGATTGCCCCAATCATCCATTACGCCCCAGGTCATGCAGGATTGCTGTCACCACGCCAGAACCAACTCTATCATAAATTGCAAATCTGTCGCACATTAAGGCATAGCTTGGAGCCTGATATCTTCGACTATATGGTCCACGTTTTATATGAGAAGTATTTTGTGAACTTTCCGAACTGCTTTTAAAATCAAAACCAACATCTGGAGTATATGTCTCACCTGGAGTAATATTGCTAGTTATTGTAGATGCTGATACTTCATCTTCAATTTTTATAATATATTCTGGTATCGTAGATTTCCTCTCATTATGTTGATCCATTATAAACGCTTGTAAATGTTCTTGGATCAGTCCGCAAGAACACAGTATTCTTCGCAAATCGCATTTGCATTTTCCAATATAAAATAATTCTTTCGTGGATTCTACAAACTCCTGAAATGATGCTTAGGTAGACTTGCTTTTATTTGTACTTTTATATTTATCAATCAATCGGTTCAATTTTCTAGCGATACTTCGTTTCTCTATAATTGGAATATCAATTTTTTCCCACGTCTGAATCAATTTTGTTACCACATTTGGAGTAAATGTTTTATATGAAAATATTTTATTTTGTTTTTTTTTTTATTTTTCCGCCAAATAAAAATAATACCTGATAATTTTCATAATTGTCGGAAGATTCACTCCTGTAAATTCTTCTGCTGGTCCAAACGTAATTTCATCATGCGAGCGCATATGATTCAAATTACTGGCACTTGCGCCTGAATTTAAATAAGAATTCACCATTGATACTTGACGCCCTAGTGAAGAACTGAATGAAGATTTATGCGGGTTTGACACATTAATATATTATTATCGAAATTTCTAGAATTATAATAAAAAAATACTAGCGCACTCTGATGGAAATAAATAACAACAAACTAAACCCGATTTAAAAACCCCCGCACAAACTATTAAAAAAATATAACTCACAATTTGGATTATTCACATGCCTAAAATTATTTATTAAAAACAGTATTTTATTGAAAATTTCTCTGGCTAAAAAGTTATTTGCGATATCTGTTTTTCAGTCATTTAAATAACACATATATTTTATATAAAAGGGTGCTCATATCGCTTAATTTTACTTCAATAATGAATTGGCCCGACCTAATATATATATATATATATATATATATATATATATCTATATATATAAAAGAGGATCGCTTTATGTGCTAACACTTATAACTCACGAACGGCTGAACCGATTTAGATGAAAATTGGCAGGGAGGTAGTTTAGAGCCAGGAGAAGGACTTAGGATACTTTTTATCCCGATTTTCAGTTTAATTGATAGTATATTTATATATATATATATAAAAAATACTAGCTAGCCCGGCCACGCGTTGCTGTGGCTCAGTAATTGGTGGCAGAGAGGTAGTTTAGAGCCCGTTTGTCATTCTAATTCAGAATTAATTATTTATAAACTATCCATGTAGTTTATTCAATCTATGATACTATATATATATATATATATATATATATATAAGGTGAAGTGAAGTTTAATAATAATGCCGCGACCAAGACTATATATATATATATATATATATATATATATATATATATATATAAGGTGAAGTGAAGTTTAATAATAATGCCGCGACCAAGACTGAAAAAGAGCATGACTTACATTTACATGTACATTTTGTCGAATAACTTATTCCCAGTTATAATTTCCCAGAATTTATCAAAGAATGGTTAGTAATATATGAAGGTACGGGGTTAAAAGTTTCACGACCAAAGTGTCAAAATCCAGTAAAGCTGAAGCATTGTTTAACAACATTATTTGAAAGTGAAGAGAGAAAGATGTATAACCAGCTATAACCTTGATTCTTATGACTTTGATATTGGGAGATAAACGGTCATCTTTGAAAATCCATAGTAAAAGTATTTTCTTCTGTTGGTAGCTTTTTAGCATTAGTTAAAAATGTAATTATTTTGTAAAATACCTTTAAAATTAAAATAAGACATTAAACCTGTTTGCCATCTGGCCGTTCCAAGTTACCCCGCCTATAGGGTAAAAAGGTCTAGATAACAAATTTTTGAAAGACAGCAAAAAAAGCACATTTTTAAAATGACGAAGTCTGTAGTTTTACTGAACGTAGTCAGCTAATCGTTCGTTTGCAATATTTTTGATTCTCTAGAAATTGTTTAGAATATACCTTACTTAGCAAAACAACGTTTGCCGGGTCAGCTAGTATATATATAAATAAGTCGGGTTTTCCTTCCTGACAAAATAACTCCAGAACGCACAAACCGATTTCGACAATTTTGCATTCGTTGGAAAGGTCTCGGGCTCCGCAAGGTTTATAGCTAAGAAAATTAGTTGTGCATGGCATCGTGCCTTAATGCAAGCTACTGGAACTTTACGCACCGTAATTAAAAATTCGAGTAATGACATTAGTGAGAATTATCAGAATTATGCTTGGTTAAGTCAACGAGCAATTCTTGCCGCAAAGAATAATGATGTACACGCACTGAATTTTACCATTAAATCAAAAGTTGCTGGCGATTTGGTGACATACCAATGATTCCGACTGGTCTTCCGTTTGACTTCAAACGATTGCAATTTCCAGTTCGCCTTGCGTTCGCAATAACAAGTCGCAAGGACAATCGCTTAGTGTTTGCGGGATAAATTTCAAATAGATTATTTAGAAAATCATTGTTTTTCACATGGGCAGTTATACGTTGCCTATTCACGAGTTGAAAAACCATCCGCTTTATTTGTGTTAACGTCAGACCAAAAAACAAAAAATGTGGTTTACCAAAAAGCACTTCAATGAAACGGATAATTTGCGGATTCACTTTCATTTACTTAGAGAAGTTCAACTAAAAAACACTTTATTTTTGTAATCAAAATAAATTCATTACTGTTGTATAATAAAATTACTTTTTTCCTTTTCAAATATAAAACAAACAAAAAATACTTCATCTTTTTCACGAAACCATCTGGTGGCGAAACGGAGTTCGTCGGGTTTGCTAGTATATATATATATATATATATATATATATATATATATAACAAAGTCTAATAATCGGGCATAACATCAATAAAAAACATGAATTTCTTTCAAAAATTTATTTTAAATCCATACGTTTCGGGTATAATCCTAGCCTTCATTCAGTGGAAACTAAAAATAAAATTAAAAACTTAAACAATTGAATTAGAGTGAAAAAGAAAAAATAAAAAGAGTAAATAGTACTTACAATTAGTTAATCTTAGTGTTAAATTGGAAAATTTCAATAATCCATGGTATCACGATATGGTAATGCACTGCACTATCTATTATAAACATTAAACTTGTAATTACACAATATTTTCACAAAATACTAATTTAAAAAGTCATAAATCGATAGTGTGTTGTTCGTAGACTGGTTGATGATATAATGGAGAAAAGACTTTTTAAAAAATATTTCTACCAAGATTCTACACATGTGTGAAACAAATTGCAAATTCTTTGCGCGACGTTTTTATTGTTTGGTGAGAAATTTGGAAATACTATCTAAATTGAAAAAAATTGTGTCGCACAGCGTGTTAAGTTCATTCCGTTCATTTATTGTTTTATTGTTATAAATGGTTAAAAAAGATCCTTCTATAATTCTTTGTTTGAATACATTTTGTTCGAATTGTAGTACAGTCGGGTTAGAAAAGTCCATATTGTGTTTTGAAATATAAATCTCCGCAATATAAAGCTCCGCAATCATAGTTTTAAATTGTCTCGGACTTTTTGAATTGTTTTTATGTTGTTGTAAACGTTTAATTAGGTTGGCTTGTTTCTCCTATGTGAATTAAACTACAATCTAGACAATTTATTTGATATACGAGATTTCTAAGTCGTTCGATATTAAAAGGGTTTTTGTTTTGGTAAAAATAGTACGTATAAATAGTATAGTAGTAAATAGTCGTTGTACTAAAATTTTTTACAAATCCAGATTTATAAAGAAGTTTTTTTCCAAGGAACATACAAATTTTTAATGTATGGCAATCATATTGCACCAGAAAGGTGAGTCAGGTAAATCGTTATGTACTGTGGATTTGTCCATTTTATTCAAGAGGTATGTTCGTCTGTTACTGGTTACGGAGTTTATAAGTTTTAAGCGATAGAAGTTGTCTGTTAGAATTTTTGTAATTAAATTGATGTTGTTGTTCCAAAATGTTTTGTCCGATAGAAGTATTGCGTTGTCAGTTAGATTTATTATAGTACCTATTTTCATTTTGAGTGGATGATAAGAAAAATAATTAAGGTAACGTCTAGAGTTAGTTGGTTTTTGGTACCAATTTGTTATTAGTTTGTTATCAGTAGTACGTTTAAGTTTTAAGTCTAACAAACTTATCGAGTTTATTGTCTCTAATTCCACTGTAAATTTTAATTTTTTATTGACGTTATTAAATTGATCAATTATCATAGTGATATCATCACTAAGGATACAAGTGATAGTGTCATCTACATAACGGTAATAAAAAATATGTTTATTGTAATATTTGAAAATTGTATTTTCAAAAAGTTGTAAAGATATTTCTGCTTAAGATGGACTTGCTGGGGAATCCATTGGCTCCGCAAAAAATTGATACTAGAAAGAACCATTGAATTCAAAATAAGTGTTAGAGACAATAAACTTGACAGTTTCTCTGAACCAGTGCAAAGATAAAGTAGTCAACGGAAAAATTTCATCCCATCGGGTTGGTATAGCATCTAAAATAAGGTCTAGGGGTACATTGGTAAAAAGTGAGACTACGTCTAATCTAATTAGTTTGTAGTTGTCTGGTATATAATTTATCTTGTGTTTTAAGTCAGTAACGAGTTCATAATAATTTTTTATGTAGTGTGGTGATTGTTTTGTTATTGTAGTTATAATGTTACTTATGTATTTTGAGAGTTTATATAGAGGGGTATTAATATCTGAAACTATTGGTTTAAAAGGTAAATTATTTTTGTGGATTTTGGGAAAGCCATAAAGTATGAGGAAATATAAGTGTAAATTTTAATTAGGTCAGAAGTTGTCTCTTTGGTTAGTTATTTGTTTGCTGTAAGTTTGTCTAAATATTTATGGGACGTACGGTTTATGTATTTAGTTGGATTGTTATTGGTAATTTTGTAGGTATTAGTGTCAAGTAATAATTGACTTGTCTATGATAACGGTGATGTTGCCTTTATCCGCTTTGGTGACCACTATATTCGGATGATTTTTGAGAAAAAATTTGCAATCTTTCACGTCTCTAAGAATATTGTCGTAGTTTGTATTTTTGGTATTAAAGGAATATGTGAGATTAATATTATACAAAAAAGATTTCTAGTGTGAATTTTAGTTTTCGGATCCTTGATTTGTTGTAAACAATATTTTAAGTTACTGAGCACTTTAATAAAGTTAAAATTACGGCAAGTAGCAGGAACTGAAGAGTCTGTTTGGTATATCGATAGAAAAATAATTTCCATCTATCAATAATATTTTTATATAGAATTATTTTGTTATTTTCTAATTTATTTTGTAATAGCTTATTAAATTTATTAGTATACGAAAGTTTCAAATTATTAAATTTTTTATTGTTTCTAATTGTTTCTAAATGTAAGAAGTTTTAAATGAATTTCAGCTGTGCGATACAGCCAATTTGTGATTTTTCATTTGTATTTCTAAAATTACAAATATTTTGATACATCTGTTAATTGTTAGTGTAATGTATTTTAAGCTGACTTTTTGTAAACTATTGTATAGGTAGGTAAAAGACTCTTTAATAAACACAATATTAACATATCCGTGTCACCCTTACTACAGCTACAAGACATATACACAAACATTAAAGACAATATACCTATTAAAAAAGGAAAAGATGTTGTTTACAAAATAAACTGTTTGAACTGCGATTCATTCATTCTTCATTTGTTTTAATGTCAAACAATACCTCAAATATTTTCAATGTCTATCAATGATTAGCGGTTTTTTGTATTTTTTTTCATTTATTTCTACAATCTAACTATATTTCTATAAATCAAAAAATCCTAGAAAATTCCTTTTACAAACTTCAGGAAGATTTATGAAAATCAGAATATTCGTTTAGGAGTACTAACCTTTCATACCCCATTACAGAAGAATTTTATATATAAGATATCTTATAGAGATTTTCATATATAAGATGTATATCTTATAGAAATTTATATATATAGAGATTAATATATAAAAATCTCTATAATATATATATCTTATATATAAAAATCTCTATAAGATATATATCTTATATATAAAATTCTTGTTCATTCATTTAATGTGTTATATTAGGATACAAAGTTGTGTTTTTTTATCATTGTTATCATTATTATTATTTTTCTATGAAATTTCTTACATATTATTTATTTAGTTTTAATTATAGTTAAATTGATTGCCACTGAATGAAGACTAAGATGCTCTCCGAAACGTATGGATATTAAATAAATAAATTTCTAAAAACTTTCATACTATTTTTATTGACGTAACGCGTGACTTTCTAACTCAAACATATTAATCAACATCAAATTCAAGACTATCTTCTTATGTATATATAAAAATGAATTGCAAAATGTGTTGGTAAGCGCAGAACTCAACAACGCCTGGACCAATTTGGCCAATTATTTCTTTAAAATGTTCCTTGAAGTCGAAGGATGGTCCTTACGGCAAGAAAATATCAAATAATCCCGGGAAAACCCTAAAACAGCCCTTTTCTTTTTCATATACAAACATTTTCTAACTAAAACATAGAATCAATTTGAGCTTTATTGCTATTATATAAAGTTCATAATAAAAAACAAGCACTTACTGTATACTCCCCCTAAACTAGTATTCGGATTTTAAAAAATATTTTTGAAGTTTGTTAAGGAAGTACTGGGATGTCGATATGTGCAATATTGTAGAAATAAATTGAAAAAAAATGCAAAAAACGACATGTCATTGTTTCCATTGAAATCAAATGAAAACTATCATCTACCAAAAATTTCAATTTACTTATGAACCTAGACAATGTTAAAATATGTATAATAAATTCATGATTATGAATAAGAAAAAAAAATGTCTACATTATTATTGCCAAAAAACAGCTGAGATGTACCAGAAATTAAAATAATATAAGTTACAGTACAACAAGTTATGACAAATTAATTCACTTAAAATATGAAGTTAAGTATTAATCAGGGTTGATACCTTTAATGTGATGCATGCAAAAAATACGAGCGCACGCCTTAGGGGGCGCCAACACAAGATTCGGATATGGAATTTTCAATATAGTTTTTTTTTCAATATATAATTACTTAGCATTTTTTACTAATCTTTCCACAATATTTTTAAAATTCGTAGAAATTTTACTTCATAACAACAAATAGGAAAGTAAGGATGAATATATACAATTCGGCCCTCACCATATCGATTAGGAAAAGTTTAAGATGCAATTTTGGATATCTTAAATAATATAAAATTAAATTAATTTGATCCAACATGAAGTACCAGTGTTACGTTATGGTTATTGTTATGTTATACCGTTTAAAAGACTTCAATTTCCAACAGTGTGGGAATTGAGACTCATCATTTTATTTAAAAAACAGTAATTTAAAAAACAGTAATTATTATTTTAGGGTAAACGGTAAATACTAGTATATTATATTAAGAAATTGTAGATATGCGTACAGAACAACGTCTGTCGGGTTATCTAGTTCAGAAATATATGTAATATATATAGATATATAAAGCGAGATATATATATATATATATATATATATAGTATTAACAAAGTCTAATAATCGGGCATAACATCAATAAAAAACACGAATTTCTCCATTATATCTATATGAAATATTTTTTAAAATGTCCTTTCTCCATTATATCTTCAACCAGTATACTAACAACACACTATCCAGTTGTGATTTTTTAAATTAGTATTTTGTGAAAATATTGTGTATTTACAAGTTTAGTGTTTATAATACATAGTGTAGTGCTTTACCATATCTTGATACCATAGATTATTAAAAGTTTTTAATTTAACACTAAGATTAACTAATTGTAAGTACTATTTACTATTTTATTTTTTCTTTTCACTCCAATTCAATTGTTTTAGTTTTAATTTTATTTTTAGTTTCCACTGAATGAAGGCTAGGATTATAGCCGAAACGTATAGATTTAAAATAAATTTTTGAAAGAAATTCATGTTTTTATTGATGTTATGCCCGATTATTAACTTTCGACTTATGCACGATTATTGTCTTTATATATATATAAATATATATATATATATATATATATATATATATATATATATATCTATATATTGAATTGTCCTGGCTGTTGGTAGCGTTTTTGGATGTTGGTTCTGAATCACCAGTACGACCAGGAATGGTAATGGTATGCTGGACCCGAGCGGTGAATAGTTGAATAGTTGTTGAAATATTATATTTGTGAATGTGGACTCTCCAGAGTCCACTGGTAGTGTGAAAGGCCTTTAGTACGAACAGCGATTCGATAGTAAATTGTAAACACACTTCTTTCTTCGAATGATACTTTTATTATTCACTATTGTTACAATTAATATTTGTTGATAACCTTCTGGTTATCATATCAGCAAAGACTACATTTTACTGAATACTATGTCTGGCTCCAAGCTTGACTCCAAGCTTCTCTCCAGATTTGACTGCACACTTGACTGCCTGTCTAACTTTTGTCTAACTCTTTTATACTAATTTATTGTTTACAACCTATTTACAAAATCCAACAGTAAGCACTTCCGATGTCCGCGTAACCTACATATAACTAGCAATGCGTTTTGTAATTATTAAACAAAATAATGATTCGAATTGTTATTACAGTTCAACCTCCCTCTTCAAAAGTTTTTCGTCCTCGGAAAACTATAAAAATTAAGAAAAAAATTAAAAAAAATGAGTTCCATCTCTTCTTCCTTCGGCCCTTAAAAACTTTTGTCCTCAAAAGTGTCATTACTGTTAGAATATGTTTACAAATATATGTGCTCTGAAAAAAAACCTTATAATAATTTTATTTTTATCTCTACATTAATAAATCTTTATACATACAAAAAAAATCAGCAGTTGAATGCAAATTAGATGGTCGCTGATTATGTAAAGGTATCACTGAAATTTAAAATGTTATTCTGGTAAAACAAAATATGCTTCGAACAAATTTACTATAAATGATGCAAAATAATTTTTTTTCAAATCTGTTATATCAATAGAGCATAAAATCATAATATGAAAAATGTCTTTAAAATCTGCAAAAAATATTAATGGCGTAAAGAATCTTGCATTTGATAATTTAAATCATAAATAGTAATTAATAAAAATTTAAATTTACGTTGTATTCTTAATACTTGAAAAATTTGCTAGGTAATCAAAATTGGACAAATGCTTCTTTGGAATATGAGAATTCGCTTATGTCAACCAAACAAAATGACTTGCGTGTTATTACTGTGTTTACACCTGGCGAGTTTTTAGTTTCTTCCGGTATTTATAATTAAATAATTTTGGTGCTGTTCTGAAAATAATAAAATCGGGAATGTTTCTCTTCTTTACATGAGTTTGCGACGATATCAATTTTCTGCTGCTTTTGCTTTGTAAATGGCTTGCATATTTCTTCTTTGTGTTCAAATTCATATGCTTACGGTTGAACATATCTGTCATAGTGGCTATATTTTCATTTATAGACAATTTGCGTTGTGAAGGTATTTTTCTTATCATATTAATATTATATTCCCTGATTTCTTGATTATTTTCTTCTATAATTTCATCATTAATTTTTCTTCTTTTAATATTTCTTTTCTTTTTCTTTTTCTTCTTTATTTTAATGGGAATAGTTTTCATATATTTTGGTCCTTCATCATTAAGTATTCTTACTTCTTCTTGTTCATTATTTATTTCTTTCATATCGTAAACCTCATCTTGGGTTTGTTCCATATCTTGTGCCACATATATGTTCAGATCCTTTTCTTCTTCGTATGAATTTATTCCTATGGTTTGTTCCATATCTTCTGCCTCATATAGATCCTTTTCTTCTTCGTATGAATTTGTACGTGTGGTTTGTTTCATATCTTCGGCCACATATAGATCTTTTTCTTCTTCGTATGAATTTGTTCGTATGGTTTGTTCCATATCTTCTGCCTCATATAGATCCTTTTCTTCTTCGTATGAATTTGCAGCGATTATCGTCAACTCTTCTATTTTAGTATTGTGAGTCAAACTTTCTGCTTTGTATTCTTCTTGTTCTTCGGATTCTTCGGATTCTTCGGATTCTCCGGACTCTTCGGACTCTTCTTTAGTTGTTATGAATGCCTTGTATGTATCATCATATGTTTTTGTATATTTCAGATCCTTATTACTTTCGTAGTCCATTCTATCGTCATTTCCACCATTGTAGATTCTAAGTTTGTCGTCTCTTTTTCTATTTGTAAGTTTTCGACATTGGTTAATGTGGTGACCCTTTTTCTTGCAGTATCTGCAAGTGACGAATGGGTTGTATTTTTTATCAGATCTGATGTTTAAATAGTTTTCTTCCTTTGCAGCGATATTCTTTGCATCCTTCAAATTTTCCGGTTTAGCTGCTTTAACTATAACTTTCAGGTCAAATGGTAAGCCTTTAAGGAAAACTGCCAAAGCCAAGTCACAATATGATGGATACGCTATTTCATTTTGTGTAAAATAGCATTCGTTGTTTATTAACGTAAGCAAATTCTCAACTTTCTCTGCAAACTGCTCAATCGATTCCCATTTTTTCTTGTTGTTGTTGCTAGCTCGTGATGTAACTCAGCGATGGACCTTCTATCTTTAAAACGTTTAATTAGAATAGGTTTGATATTATTCCATAACTGATGATCAGCTCGTCTAATGCAATCAAAAGCTGTTCCACTCAATTTACATATAACAATTTTTGATATAAATTTATATGTCTTAAAATTTACATCATCTAAAATTGAGTCTACAGTACTTAAAAATCTATAAAGGTCATCTGAATTGCCATTGAATTCGGGTATAGTGCTAATTGCTAATTGAATTCTAAATTTATTTATTTCTATACTATTATCTTTACCTTCTCTAGCTTCCACAAAAATGTGTTCCATCTTGAGATATGATTAAATTTCGATTTGCTTACTTGAACCCGATGAGATAGTTATGTCCAAGTTAGTCGTAGTCTCGTGTTCGTTCTAAAGTTCTTCGGTAGGCGCCACCATCCCTTAGTTTGTGCTGCGAATGATCGTTCGATTTATCAAGCTGCGGCAGCCAATTGACTTGATGTCTCCGTCAGAAAATTCTCAGCGCTACGAGGAAAAAACCGCTAAGTCACCATGAATTGTCCTGGCTGTTGGTAGCGTTTTTGGATGTTGGTTCTGAATCACCAGTACGACCAGAAATGGTAATGGTATGCTGGACCCGAGCGGTGAATAGTTGAATAGTTGTTGAAATATTATATTTGTGAATGTGGACTCTCCAGAGTCCACTGGTAGTGTGAAAGGCCTTTAGTACGAACAGCGATTCGATAGTAAATTGTAAACACACTTCTTTCTTCGAATGATACTTTTATTATTCACTATTGTTACAATTAATATTTGTTGATAACCTTCTGGTTATCATATCAGCAAAGACTACATTTTACTGAATACTATGCCTGGCTCCAAGCTTGACTCCAAGCTTCTCTCCAGGTTTGACTGCACACTTGACTGCCTGTCTAACTTTTGTCTAACTCTTATATACTATTTTATTGTTTACAACCTATTTACAAAATCCAAAAGTAAGCACTTCCGATGTCCGCGTAACCTACATATAACTAGCAACGCGTTTTGTAATTATTAAACAAAATAATGATTCGAATTGTTATTACAGTTCAATATATATATAAATAAATAAATAATATAAATATATATATATACGTATATATATATATATATATATATATCTATATATAACTTATAAATAAATACCTAGAAATAATCTATATATATATATATATATAGATATTATATATGTGTTGTTAGAAAGTTAGTTTTGATGTTGAGAAATATGAGTAAGTTCTTCAGGGCATACATCAAATAAAAGGCAAGATTTAGAAGTTAATCTTTAATTTTCCAAACGTTTCGACATAGTATTTTATGTCATCATCAGTGGATCTACAGAATGAATATTGAAAAATTAATATAACTAGGGAAAAATGACAGAAATTGGAAAAAACTATAGATATAAGTAATAATTATAACAATAACAAATATACTTAACCTAGATAAACAAGAAAAATGAAAAGTAAAAAGAATATATACAAACATACAAAAGCGTAATATATATACATAAATATACACACAAACAAACATGTATATATGATATACATGTACAAACACGTGCACATATATATATATACATACGAATAATACGTATATATAAACATATACATACGGGCATGTACATATGTATATATACACATATATACATACATACACATACACATATACATCTATACATACATGTACATATATACATCTATACATACATGTACATATACACATATATACATATACACATACATATATATATATATATATATATATATATATATACATATATACATATACATACACATGCAATACAGACACATACATATATATAGACAACGAAGCTAACTTACATAAATATGGTCTTACATCAGTAGCTAGCGCAAGGCACATAATTTTGCACTATTATATATACACTAAATTGTTTTTTTTTTTTTTTTTTTTTATTATTATTTGTTGAACAGAGCATAGTAAAATATTTGTGAAATATATAATATATTTTGCAGAGAAAACGTAGTTTATTTGACCGAGCCCGAGGCTGTAGTAACATGTGTTTAAAAATTATTTGAAGAGACCGTTTGAGGGAATAGTTGGCGGGTTTTTTACAATCAGTGTTTCGAAGTATGCGTGAGAGGCTAAGAATCAAAGTTCGGGATCGGACCGCGTAAGGGTAGGTTTACAGGTTCGGAATTATGCAGGTTAAGAGGAAACAAATTTGGAAATATTATTAAGTATCAACTGATAATTTTCACAGAGTAAGGAGGCATCATGGCGTTTATTAACACAAGATTAGAAATGCATATCAGACAAGATTCAGCAAATCTCCTCTGAATAATGTTCCGTTCGTGATAAAGTATACTAGCCTTAAAAAGTCAAAAATGTTTAAAATTTTTTATATGTTCTGTTATCATAGTTTGATTTTGTCGTGGGTTTTAGAGTTACTATCATGTTGTTTTAGTCGTTTTATTAAATTTTGTCCAGTTTCACCTATGTAAATGGAATCACAATCATTGCATTTTAATTTATAGACAATATTTGATGTGCGTTCTAAACTAGTGGGTGATTTGAGGTTGGAAAAAAAGAGAGCTAAGGGTTAAGTCTATGTTACAAATTAATCTTAAGTCGACCTTGTGGAATAGTTTTTTTCAATGGGAAAGAGTTCTTTAATAAAACGGGAGACAGAGTTCTTTAATAAACGGGAGACAAACATTACCAATAAAGTTATTGTCTTTGGAGATTTTGGTAGAAGAAGAAGAGGTATTATTGTATTATTGAGAAATTTGAGTCTATTGTACGTGACAGAGTTTATGAGATTAGAAGGATAAGAGTTATTAATAAGTGTTGTGTGGATTAACGATAAATTAGCAGACCCAAAATGTTTGTCCGAGAGAAGTATGGCGTGGTCAACTAAATTAATTATAGTGCCTATTTTCATGCTAGATGGGTGATAGGAATGAAAATTTAAGTACCTGCCCGACCAAGTAGTTTTTGGTACCAATTTGTGATGATACGGTTATCTAAGGTTTTTATAATTTTGACGTCAAAAAAGCTGATGGAATTGTTCTGTTCTTTTTCGAAAGTGAAGGAGAGATGTTCATTGAAAGAGTTAAAATTGTGGAGTAAAAGTTCAAAGTTTTTAACCGGCACACAAGTAAAAATGTCATCTACGTACCTGTAATAGAATTGAAGATCTAATTTGCAAGAATTAAACACTTTGGTTTCTAAATATTGTAAAGATAACTCAGCGAGTGCTGGAGATATAAAAGAACCCATAGGTGTGCCAAAAATTTGAAAATAGAAACGGTCGTTGAATTCAAAATATGTGTTAGAGATTATAAATTTTATTGACTCAAGAAACCAGAAAAATTTTAAACATTCTTTTGACTTTTATAACGCTAGTATACTTTATCACGAACGGAACATTATTCAGAGGAGATTTGCTGAATCTTGTCTGATAAGCATTTCTAAATCTTGTGTTAATAAACGCCATGATGCCTCCTTACTCTGTGAAAATTATCAGGTGATACTTAATAATATTTCCAAATTTGTTTCCTCTTAACCTGCATAATTCCGAACCTGTAGACCTACCCTTACGCGGTCCGATCCCGAACTTTGATTCTTAGCCTCTCACGCATACTTCGAAACACTGATTGTAAAAAACCCGCCAACTATTCCCTTCAAATAATTTTTAAACACATGTTACTACAGCCTCGGGCTCGGTCAAATAAACTACGTTCTCTGTGCAAAATATATTATATATTTCACAAATATTTTACTATGCTCTGTTCAACAAAATAATAAAAAAAAAAAAAAAAAAAAAAAAAAAAAAAAAAAAACAAGTTAGTGTATATATAATAGTGCAAAATTATGTGCCTTGCGCTAGCTACTGATGTAAGACCATATTTATGTAAGTTAGCTTCGTTGTCTATATATATGTATGTGTCTGTATTGCATGTGTATGTATATGTATATATGTATATATGTATATATATATATACAGTGCTGGATTTACAGTAGGGGCAATCGGGGCTACTGCCCAGGGCGGCAAATTTTTGGGGCCGGCAAAATTTGGATAGTAAATAGATAAAAAATTCTATACAATATAATCAATTTTTTTAACAACATTTTTATATTTCAAGAAATATAATTAACAAAACATAATACGATTGCAATGCAAAATTTGGGTTGAAATAACCGATAACTAAAATTTATTATTTTGCGTTGCCTCCCTCTCCGAACGTAAATTTTCAAATTTGGCAATTTGGCTAATATAAAGACCCGTAAACAAGCTGAAAGTTTAAGAAAAATATTAACTTCAGTTCTCGAGCCCTCTTAAAATGACGAATTTGTGCACTTCCAAGCTTATAGCGTCGAAAAAAAATTTAAACTAGTGACTCATGGCATTGTGCCTTAAGACAAATTATTGAAACATCCCGTACTAAAAATTACATTTTATAAAGAGCTTTTCAATTATTTGAAAAATGAAAAAAAAGACTTTTCAAACACATTTTTTGAACTTTGAAATTTTTTGAAAATTATGAAATTATTTTTGCAAAGCAATTGCGCTGCGTAGCTGTTTCAGAGAAGAAATATCGAAACTCAATTACCATTTTTTGTAATTGCCTTTGCCAAAAACTAATCATCATGTCTTCCCATCAATACAAATCTAATATTTTTTAATTATTTAAGTCGATTTTGAAAACACGGATCAACCGATTTAAATGATTCAATTCCTATTGATAAGGAGACGTGCTGATTAGTTATTGGCCAAGGCAGGTCCAACTGTTTTGAAGATACGGGCCAAAATGCCAAAAATGATAATTCAGTTTTGGAGAAAAAAGCGTCCAATAACATTCAAAAAAATGTACAGAATAAATAACTGCTTAAATTTGTGGGAGGCAGGTTTAGCGGTTTCGATAATCCAATAAAAACGTTTGTAAAAGAAACACGTTTGGCGGACAAAAGTGATCATATGCACATATGCACATCAAATTATCAGATATTTTAAAAATATGTTAATAAGTATAAATTTTGTTTAAATTTATATGCGTTCTGTAACATTGTTTATCCATAAGACTGCTACGCGGCGCTTACGCGCTTCGATTTGTCCCTACGCAGCTGAAGCAGCGCGATTGCTTTAAAAAAAAGTTCAAAAGTTCGTAAAATTTCAGGGATGGGGCGGCATTTTTGTCAGTGCCCCGGGGCGCCAAATTTCTAAATCCGGCCCTGTATATATATATATATATATATATATATGTATGTGTATATGTATATATGTGTATATGTACATGTATGTATATATGTATATGTGTATGTGTATGTATGTATATATGTTTATATATACGTATTATTTCGTATGTATATATGTATATGTGCACGTGTTTGTACATGTATATTCATATATACGGTTGTTTGTGTGTATATTTATGTATATATATTACGCTTTTGTATGTTTGTATATATTTCTTTTACTTTTCATTTCTCTTGTTTATCTAGCTGTTAAGTATATTTGTTATTGTTATAATTATATTACTTATATCTATAGTTCTTTTTCCAATTTCTGTCAATTTTTCCCTAGTTTATATTAATTTTTCAATATTCATTCTGTAGATCCACTGATGATGACATAAAATACCATGTCGAAACGTTTGGAAAAATTAAAGATTAACTTCTAAATCTTTGCCTTTTATTTGATGTGTGCCCTTGAAGAACTTACTCATATATATATATATATATATATATATATATATATATATAAATATATATATATATATATATATATATATATATATCTTAGGTGCGCAACTAAGTTCTCGCTGTTTTTCGATGAAAATGTAACTTTATTATAAAAACAACTATTACATCTGATTCATTCAAACTATTTCCCATCGCTAGACACATCTTTTGCCCATCTTTCTGGCTGAGCTCGAATACCTGACGTCAGAAGTGGTAGTCTTTGGCGCTATCCACGAATCAAGTTATTTTCTGATGTCTTCGTATAAGTTGAACTGCTGCTCAGTCAGGCCATGTGCCATCAAACGGAACAAGTAAAAATCGGACAATAAAATATCTAGGGAATATAGCGGGTGGGGTAGGATTGCCATTTGAGCGTTCCCAAGTAGGTTTTAACAGGCTTGAAAACGTGAAGCGTTGGCATGCAGTAAAATCACTCTGCTCGTATTCTGGCCGTTTTCGCGCAGTGTTCGGCTAAATTGCAACAATTGAGTTCGATACAGTTCTCCAGTGATGATTTCGCTCGGTTTCAACAACTCATAATGAATAACACTGACCTGGTCCCACAATATTCAAAGTAAACCTTCGCAGTGAATATTCGGCCGAGCCGAGATTTTTTTCTCTTTGGATTGCTGTGTAATGTATTCATTTTTATCACCTGTCACGATGCGATGAAGAACCCTTCCTTTCCTGATGCACTTGAGCTGCCGTTTTTTTCGAATGAAAGAAGAAAAATCAACACTTCCCGCAAATGACAATTGTTTGGCATAACATTGGACATTTTCACTTGATCAGAAGTATATATTGCGAAAACTAAATCACTTATGTGTAGCATCAGTTTGTTTGCCATATGTCTAAGCTTGGTTCAAGACGTTTTGGATTTGTCAAAATCGACCAGCCCTTACTGCTAGAGCCATATACTGACAAATAGCGAGAACTTAGTTGCGCACCTAATATATATATAAAGAGACGTTAGTAATGAATTTACTAATTAATGATTAAATATAACTAATTTTTAATAACTTCTTGAGTAGATTAAAGTTTTATTTGGAATACTTAACGACGAGAATTTTACCATTTGTAGCTCTTCTGGAAGTGTGTGAAATCAAAGAATTAATTTAGATACAAAAGTTTATTTAGCGCTTTATTATAATATTTTAGTTGTTACTTCTTCAACAGTTCAGGACTAACTAACTTTATATTTTTACATTTTTAAAATATTTCCAATATTTCTAGATTTATGATAGCTTGCCGAGGTACATGAGCTATCATAAACTTTTATTAAGGGTTGTCTGGCAGATGTACATTACCGTTATTTGGGATTATACATTGTTCAAATGAATTTACTTACGACTATTATTTACAATTATAAAGAACACAATTCTCAACACCTCCACCGTGAAAATTAAACCGTCCTCGGCTTATTACATAACATTAGCGAATTTCAGATTGTAATTAACTTGTACATTTAACTAAAATCTTTATCTTAATAATTATAGAGTTAATGCATAATGAATATAACAACTAAAGACATCAAGTTTTATTTATATTTTAGTAAATCAAAACACATAGCTAAACCTTAACATTAATATTATAAATAGGACTTTTTCTTTAAATTCTAGATTTACATTTACATTACATGTTTTAGATTTAGTTTAATTGTGAAAATAAATATTTATTATTATTATTTACTCAATAAAATTTAATTGATAATTTGATTTATGTGACAATTAACATTATTCAATAAAATTTAGCAAATTAATTAAATGCAATTCAATAATAAGATTTATTTAAGAAAATTTGGTATAAACTTTTTCAATTTGTTGTTGTGCACTTGTACATGTTTATTATGGATCAAAATGGTACTATTTATACTACCGGTTTTTAATATTTTGAAGGAACCTTTCCATAAGGGCAAAAGTTTTTTTGCACCGCCGCGGATACTGAGTTTCATCTCTCAAAAGGACATACTCATCGATCTCAAAGGTATTAGGATTCAAATTTTGATCATAGTTACTTTTAGTTTTTTCTTTATTACTCAGTAAATTCTGTCGAGCGAAACTATTCGCATGCGATAACCGCGACTTTAACTCATAACGTAAGTGTCTTAGTAATATTGGAATATTTGCTATAAGGTTTTGCTATAGACAGTGGTAATTCTATTTTCCTACCAGAAACTAACTCGAAAGGTGTGTAATTTGTCGCGTTATGTATAGTTGTATTATGGATAAGAACTGCGTATTTTATGCATTTGTCGCAATCTGTTTGGGTTTTGTTAATATAAGATCTCAAGTTTTGAACATAATCCCTATTGATTCTTTCGCATGAGCCATTCGACTCAGGTCTGTACGGGAAAGTTGTTATCTTTTTAATTTTTAGTAATTTGCAAACGTCCTTGAATAAATAGCTAGTAAACGTGGTGCCTTGATCAGATAGAATTTTCTTAGGAAAGCCAAACTTTAAAATAATTTCTGAACAAATGCATTGCTAGTAAACGTGGTGCCTTGATCAGATAGAATTTTCTTAGGAAAGCCAAATTTTAATATAATTTCTGAACAAATGCATTTGCGACTGTCGAACTTTCTTGGTTACAAATGGGAATGGCGCCTGCATATTTCGTTAAGTCGCATATAAATGTCAACAAATATTTATTTTCGGAGTCAGAAACGGGGTAAGGGCCGCAAATATTAATACAGATTTTATTCGAAGGCTTGCGGGCTGTTGTTATAATAACTAAAGGTTGCCTTGTTTTTTACATACTTTATTTTTTTGATAATCAGGACATTTACTTACATATGATTTAATTTGTTTTTGCATTTTTGGCCATTTGTGTATGCTACGTATTCTGCTGAACGTTTTTTTATGGCCTAGATGACCTCCCGTATATTGTGATCTATGAAATTGGTTTAAAATCTTACTTATCTCATCCGGTGTTAGGTTTTCAATAATTTTGTCATAATATTTTTTTAATTTTATGTCGCTGTCTCTGAAAATGTATCGTAATAAAAATCTAAAATTTTCTATTGGTATGTGGCAAAAACTTTGAAATTGTGGCGGGAACTAGAATAGCAATGGATTTAATATTTTCTTGAATTAAATGAGCTTTTAGATTTAAGAGGCAATGGAAAAATTCTTCAAGTGTTGGCTGGGAATTCATGTTATTTACAATTGAATAAAAAAATGTTTTTGAAAGTAGTTTAAGTTGAAAAAATCGTGTGTTCCGTAATTAGCCAAATTGTTATTATGTTGGAAAAAATCGAAATATTTAGTTAATTTATCATCGGGAGTTTGGTTTTTTATCACGAATATTAATGCGGACTCTTCATGTTTTAGGGATGTGAGAAAAACTTCATTCGATTCCTCGATATTGTTATTAATTATAACCGAGGTTTTAATAGTATTTAAAAAAATTTCAAAATTAAAATTGCATCTGCATAAAAGAGATAATTTTGGTTTAGAATCGATAGGAATAGGTGAAGTATTTTCATTAGATGCTAATTCTTGAATATCAAAAAATGAGCGAGATAAACTATCGGCATTCGAAATCATATTCTTCTAAAGAAAGCCTCCAGCGCATTTGCCGTGAATTTGGATCTTTACATTTGTACAAGTAGATAAGGGGCATGTGATTGGTGTACAATTTGAATGTTTTTTCTATAAAGGTAAGGTCAAGAATGTTTTATGCTCCAGACGATTGCTAAAAGTGTTTTCCCGTAAACTGTTATCTCGTTCATATAAACTAGAGTTCTAATTCCTCGTATTCCCGACAAAACTGTATTGGTCAGTCTCTGTAAAACCGCCGGTCCGCCCTTATGTCCAAACGGTAACCGTTTATACTCAAAATGTCCAAAGTCAGTAGAAAATGCAGTTTTTTTCGGTCAGTCTTATGTAGTAAAATTCGATGAAAGCCTTGAGCTAAATCTAGAGTCGTGAAAAATTGTGAATTACCTAGTTGGTCAATAATGTCAGTGATGTTTGATAATGGAAAAGCGTCCGATTTTGTAATTGCGTTTAATTTTCTGAAATCGACGCAAATCCTCCATTTTTTATTTCCGTCAGTATCAGGTTTTTTAGGGACAATAATTAAAGGAAAATTCCAGGGACTTTGCGAGTTTTGAATAATATCGTCTGCTAACATCTGTGAAACTTGTGGTAATCAGTAGGGTTTTATGTATTTGAGATTTTCGTCATTTTCGACGGGGATACTATGAGTAATCGTATTTGTTTATGTCAGCTTGTCGTTTTCTAAATAAAACAGATCATGAAATTTCGTACAAATATTTAAAATTGAATCTTTTTCGAGGTTTGTCATGTGATTAGTTTTTATGCATTGTAAAACTTTTTGTACTCTTTGTTTCTTGTCATTGTCATCAATTTTGTCGTTGTAATTTACGTTATTGAACAAACATTGAAATCGATTGATTCTTGGTTAGATTTGATAGATTTATTTTTATTAAGATTT
The DNA here is from genome assembly GCF_003426905.1 of Ctenocephalides felis. Lineage (NCBI taxonomy): Eukaryota > Metazoa > Arthropoda > Insecta > Siphonaptera > Pulicidae > Ctenocephalides > Ctenocephalides felis. Next base: position 42,438,622 of record NW_020537324.1, on the reverse strand, counting down.
ATAGAGTCGATTATATCAAAGTTGCTTAATAACTCGAATTTTACGTCCTTTGAATTGAGGAATTGATGATGTGACGTTGGATTAATAACATTTATAAAAAATCAATTTTCAATAAGTTTTACAATACAGTTAGCTAATATCAATCCATTTCCATATTGTTTTGAAAAACATACTGCTTCGTCGTTTAATGCAGTTTCGATTTTTAATGTTGTTTCGGATCGAAGAGGGATTAAATGTTTTTCGAAAATAACTAAAGGGGTTGTAAACTCTTGGTTATTGATTTATAGTGAAAATAATTTAGAATGATAATTAATTTTTGCTTTAAATTTTAGTAAAAAATCTTTACCGATGATTCCTGAATATTTAATTGGGAGATTTGATACAACTTGAAACGGAAATTCTGTATTTTGTACGGAAAATTTAAAGTTAATATAAGAAACGCCATGGATTGTTAATGAATTTGATGTTATTCCAATTAGTTCAATTTCTTTATCTGTGTATACGAGAGATTCTTTATCAATGTTATGAACTTCAATTAATGATATGTCACTACCGCTGTCTATTAAAAAATTATGAAAAGTAATTGATAGCTGTGAATTTTCTAAAATGATTGATTCATAACTGTTCGGAAAATTTAAATTTATATTGTTACAATTGCTATTTACATGAATGCCCGTCCCGGAACGGGCTCTGGCGAGTTTTTTGAACTTGAAGAACAGGCAGTCGATTGGAATTCATTATTTTCAGCTATCGGATTAAAATTATTAATAGATAAATAACTTTCTGTTTTATTTGCGGAACCGTAGGGATTTGAGTTTGTTGAAAAAAGTTTTTACAATTTGGATGTCTACATTGATCAATCGCGTGACCAAATTTTTTACAATAATTGCAAATTAACTGTGAATTTTTATGTTCGGCTTTGAAAAAACAATTACCACTACTACGGCCCATTTTATTGCAAAAGTCGCGTGTTAAAATTGAGTATGAATCAGTATTTTCGGCAATGGCAAAGTCTATAGCGTCATTTAAATTATCAAATCTATAAGATTTTACTAAATTCTTCAATGGCATTTTCAGTTCATTAAGAAAAGTATCACAATCTTTATCATAAATTCTATACAAAAGTTTATTAATTCTTTCACTAAAAGATTTTACCGATTCATTAGGTTTTTGTTTATAATTTAGCAACTCTGCAAGAAGGATTGATACAGGAGTTTTTTCCGTATATTCTTTATACAAAAATGATTTTAATGGATCCCATAAATAAATTTTGTTACGTATTATTTTTATAAGTACATGAGCTGGAAATTTACTTTTTCACTGGCCTTTAAGTTTTCATTCAGTTAATCACATACATCAATAAAAATACGTACATCAGTTTCGTTTTCAATAAAATTCGGTAATATAGCTAAGGCTAAATTTAAATCTAATAAGTTTTCATTCAAAATTGTAGATTGGTTTTCCATCTTGAATTTGTAATAATATATGATTTTTTTTACTTGAATTTCCTTTTGATTATGATAAAGGGTTTTGATCACCTTGATCGTCGCTCCAGGATTGTAGATTTAAGTCCTGATTTGGTCCCACGTTCTAAACTTCAAAATCTTCCACTTGTTATTATTTGTAAATCTTCCAGTTATTATTTTTTATTAGAATTATTTTGATGATCTTCTTATATATAAAAATGGAGCTCTCTTTCAAATGTCCAAGTAAAACTCAAAAACGGCTGACCGATTTGGCCAGTCTTAGCCTTGAAAAATTCGTGCCAATCCAGAGATGGTCGGAAAGGTGAGATATTATTTCAAAATCGCGTAGAAACTTTACATGTTTAATTTGAAATTTTTTGTAGAAGCGTAATTTAAATAAAACAATGGACGGTAGCAATTACGTGAAATGTCAAACGCTTTTGACAGATGATGTTCAATTACGTTTAATAGAATGTTTTACGCGAATATTATTTAATTATAATAAATTTGTAGTGAGTAGTTTTGTTTGTAGTTTTATTTATATACAAAAACGTTAGTAAACGGGCCGCAAGTGTTACTAGAGACTCAAAATATAAACTTTTTTGATATGTTAATATAAAAATGCACTTTTTGGCATATTTTTCTCAAACACGGTGCTCTGAAAGATTTCATTTGTATAATTATATACTCATTGGTATTTTTAGAATATTTTCTAGCTTATGTTATTTTTTATTCATATTATTTAAATTCAGAACCAAAATTTGGTATTGATCAAATGGACATTTTGTCGAATACATTTTCCCAGTTATAATTTCCCAGAATTTATCGAAGAATAGATAGTAATATATGAAGGTCCGGGGTTAAAAAAGTCAAACGCCGATGTGTCAAAAATCAGTAAAGTTAAGCATTGTTTAACAACAATATTTGAAAGTAGAGGGAAAAAGATGTATAACCAGCTATAACTTTGATTCTTATGACTTTGCTATCGGGAGATAAACGGTAATCTTTAGAAATCCATCATAAAAGTATTTTCTTTTGTTGGTAGTTTTTTAGCATTAGCTAAAAATGTAATTGTTTTGTAAAATACCTTTAAAATTAAAATAAGATATTAAACCTGTTTGCCACCTGGCTGTTACAAGTTACTCCGCCTATAGGGTAAAAAATTCTAAATTATAAATTTCAGAAAAAGACAGCAAAAAAGCACCTTTTTTACAATGATGAAATAGCTGACAGTTTTACTGAACGTAGTCAGATAATTGTTCGTTTGAAATGTGTTATTTGTTGTGATATAATTTTGTGGTTTGATTTATATAATATCATTAATATTTGCTCAAAGTCAAATTGGACCTTTGTGCCTCGCCCTGCTCTATATATATACTTTTTATTAAATTTACTTTATTTCATCGAATGTTACTTGAAACTTTTCAAAAAGCAGGATAAAGAAGAAATACTTAATTCATTTTTTATCTCTCCTCGCAGATATTTGAATTTTTTTTATAAGCTCAGTAATATTATTTACAATTACACACAATATCCAGAATCTAAAAAGAATCTGAAAAATTTGAAACGCAATCAATAAGTCGAAAGACCAAGAAACCTTGGTTTGGATTATACCATGTTTTCTAAAGAAAATGTATAAAATTTCCAGTTTGATTGTGTTGACAAAATATAGACAAACTAATGGGATTTATTGTTTTTATAATACCTCACTGTATATAGCATTCAAACAAAACATCCTTATACACTTAAAGTATTAATATTTTTGATTCTCTAGAAATTGTTTAGAATATACCTTACTTAGCAAAACAACGTTTGCCGGGTCAGCTATGTATATATCTTATATATAAAATTCTTCTGTAACAATGTAAGTTTCATAATTCCTCCTAAACTATAATTCGGATTTTCATGAATCTTCGTGAAGTTTGTTCGGGAAATTTTCTAGAATGTTTTGATTCACAGAAATATAGTTAGATTGTAGAAATAAATGGAAAAAATTACAAAAAACCGCTTATCATTGTTTGCCCTTGAAAATATTTGAAGCTTAGTTTGACATTAAAAACAATTGAAGACTGTCATTTGCCAATCATTTCTATTCACTTACAGGCTAAGGCAATATTAACATATAATATATTCATGATTATGAATAAGGAAAATGTAATGTCTACATTATTAATGCCGAAAAGCAGCTGAGATGTGCCAAAAATTAAATTAATATAAGATGCAAATAATATAACATGCGCCTGACGCGCACGGCGAATCGTGTTCTCAACGTACGCGTGGTTTGCTTTTGCTTGCAATAATTTTGTTTGCGCACTTTGCGAACAGATTCGCCGTACGAATTCGTGCAAAGGAGTCGAGCCATAAGTGATTGCGCTCAAAAATATTCAATTTGCGGTCGTTTTGCCTTACTATACTAAGTCACAATACAAAAAAAAAATATTTATAAGTTTCATTGTGTCAAAAATTGTAATTTTACTTTTTTCAAAATATCGTTGGGTATCGATAAAAGAACTAATTATAAGAGAAAAATGTTTAATAATGTTTTTCAAAAAAGCAAATACTTTTCAAGTTACTGGCTACTGAAAATTTGTTTCTTTTTTGCGTTTTTCATCGTTTTTTGCTAATATCTTCAAAAATATACATTTTAACGAAAATCATGTAATGGACAAAATTATATCAATAAAAATCCTAATAAATAGCTATTCTACAGTGTTCTAGGAACAATATTAAGTTAATTATGAAAATGGGTTTTTATAGTTCTCATAATAAGCTTCAAAAGAAGGACTTCTGCGTGTAAATTGAGTAGATGCAATTAAAAGACGCATACAATGTTTTTTTTTTCATTTAAATCAAATAGTTTATGAGTGCCATTACCACCAAAATTAAAAAAAAATCGTTTTTCATCTACAATTAACTTGGTTTGAGGGATCTTGATGGATTCTAGAAAATACCATAACATTAGTACAATCGATTTTCAAAAAACTCATGATTTCATAAAAAATCCATTTAATAAAACAACCAATTTCTCATTATAATATCTCTGAAAGAATACGTATAAAAGTATATATATGAAAATTCAAGGTATTTTTCGGACTAATTATTGGTTTTTATTATTTTTTTGTTACACAAATATTGATAGAGTTCTAATTGTTTGAAGAGTGCGCAGCTATCCAACCGGAGTGTCTTTCGAGCCCTTTAACCCTTCGCCGTTTCAAAATAAGAGAAGTTACGGTAAAATTTATGATAAAGAAAGTTGTAGCTCATTTAATCACCTTTAAAATAGTATATTACAAGTTATGATAAAATCAGAATTAAAGGAGTTATAATCCAATTAATGCGAGGGGTGGTGACAAAATGCAAATTGTTTTCACTTCTGAACTTTAGATAAAGATTAGCTGGGCATACGCTTTTTTCCTCTCCATTTACTGCAATAATTTTGTTGATAGTAGGTTGAATAGAGCACATGTGAACAAAATTTGACAAATTAATTCACTTCAAATATGAACTTAAGTAATAATGTATATTGAATTATTAGTGTGAAAAATGCAATTTAGATATTAAAATACTAAAACCCAGTTAAAATATGGTACGAAATTATAAAAATTGTAGGCAACATTATTGAAGCAATTATTTTGGGTAGAAAAATCCAAGGTGATATTGTACCTTGACCGCGCATGCTATATATTAATTCTTTCTGAATTTGTTATACTTTTTAAAAGATTTCAATTTTCAACACGTGTATCTATGCTATGACAATAAATACATGGTAATAAATTTGGAAAATAATGTTTTAGCCGTGAATAAACAAAAAATAAATTGAGCTATTTATTTATAAATTTGTTCTATAAATCGCAGTGTATAATTTTTAATATATAATTTTATTGAATATATTTTAATATTTGTTAAAGGGATAATTAAAGTTTTAACTGTGGGAATTGAGAATAATCATTTTATTTGAAACAGTACTACATTTAACATCACTCATGTATTGGTGTAAATAGTAACTCGAAAAATAATAATGATTATTTTTAACTGAACGGTGTAAATATTAGTATAGGATATTAAAAAAACGTAGAGGTGAGTACAGGACAACGTCTGTCGGGCCATCTAGTATATCTTATATATAAAATTCTTCTGTAACAATGTAAGTTTCATTAATCCTCTTAAACTATAATTCGGATTTTCATGAATCTTCCTGAAGTTTGTTCGGGAATTTTTTAGAATGTTTTGATTCATAGAAATATAGTTAGATTGTAGAAATAAATGGAAAAAATTACAAAAAACCGCTTATCATTGTTTTCCCTTGAAAATATTTGAAGCTTAGTTTGACATTAAAAACAATTGAAGACTGTCATTTGCCAAACATTTCTATTCATTTATAGGCTAAGGCAATATTAAATATAACTAGTGGGGCGCATGGCATCGTGCCTTAAGGCAAATTGCTGAAACTTCCCGTACCAATTTTTTTTTTTTTTTAAAAGATTAACATTTTTGAAAAAAAAAATACTCTGAAAAAATAGATTTTTGAAAAACTATAAATTTTTGACAAAAACTTACTTTTTGTTGAAAAATTTATTTTGAAATATTTTGGAAATTCTGAACTTTTTTTCAAAGCAATCGTACTGCTTTAAATGCATAGAGATTAAATATCAAAGCGCGTAAGCGCTGCATCGTCGTCTAACGGATAAACACTGGTACGAAACCCATAGGAATGTTAACAAAACTTATACTTATTGCTAAAATCTCTATAAAATATCTGATAATTTGATATGCATATGTCTAATGATTATTGTTGACCGCCAAATGGTATTTTTTTTTAGTTTTTTTTACTAGATCTCCGAAACCGCTAGACCTATCTCCATGAAAATTTGATAAGTGTTCATCTTGTTCAAACAAGTAAAATGTTTTTTGAATTATACAAATCGGACGCTCCGTTCTCTAAAAAACTGAGTTACCGTTTTTAGCACTTTTTGCCCCATATCTTCGGAACGGCTAGACCTGCCTTCGCCAAAGACTAATCAGCACGTCTCCTTACCAATACAAATCGAATGGTTTTTGAATTAGTCAAATCGCTTCATCCGTGTACCCGAAATCGTCGATGAAAATTTGTATCCGAAAACACACACATACACGCACACAGCCATACACACATAAACACACACATACATCAATTTTTTCTAAGGCATGCCAAAATGTTCAGAAGGATTTAAAACGTAAAAATATATAAAAAAATATTTTCGATTTTTTCTGCGATTACTATAACTTGCCCTACGGAAAGTTAATTATAAATAAATCAATTTATCATCTCCAGAACATTAACAATCGTCATTTCATTTCGAAATAATTTGCAAATAATTCTGTGCGACATTTTCACTTATACTGTGCTTAGCTTGGCGGCAATTTCACATTTTTCAATAGTTTTCACAAAATTGGAAAAGTGCTCCAGTACATAAACAGTCTAAACGCACTTGCGTAAACATTTGTACCAGAGTGGCGCTTAGACTGTGCTTAGCCGGGGTGATTTTTTGAATTTTTAATCAAAAAAAATTTTTTGAAAAAAAAATTAGAAACAAATTTTTTTTTTTCCAAAATCAATTATTTTGTTGAAACAAGCAGAAAGTTCTTTGAATCATTTAAATCGAACGCTTAGTTCTCTCAAAAACTGCCATTTTTTTAACATTTAGCTCTGTATCTCCGAAACCGCTGGGCCTACCTTTGCCAAAAACTAATCAGCACATCTCCCTATCAATAGGAATCGAATGTTTTATAAATCATTCAAATCGGTTGATCCGTTCTCTCAAAAACTCGCTTTCTATTTTCTGCACTCTTATAGAATATACCTTACTTAGCAAAACAACGTTTGCCGGGTCAGCTAGTTTTTATATAGATGTTGATCGATTTATTTGAAGAGCACTTTATTTTTGTATCACTTGATAATTTTAAGAGTTTGCTTATTTTTCACACACATTTTGTTTTAATGTTTTTTAATTTATTTTATTAATTTGTACTTTTATCACGGAGTTGGATTCGATTAAGCTGCCTCCAAATGAAGAGACGATGAATTTACTAATCAATGATTAAATGTAACGAATTTTTAAGAACTTCTTAAGTAGATTAGAGTTTTATTTGAAATACTTAACGACGAGAATTGGAATATTTGTAGCTCTTCTGGAAGTGTGTGAAATCAAAGAATTAATTTAGAAACAAATATTTATTTAGCGCTTTATTATAATATTTTAGTTGTTACTTCTTTAACAGTTCAGGACTAACTAACTTTATATTTTTACATTTTTAAAATATTTCCAATATTTCTAGTTTTATGATAGCTCGCCGAGGGTACATGAGCTATCATAAACTTTCATTAAGGGTTGTCTGGCAGATGTACAAAGTATTCCCAACATTTACCGTTACTTGGGATTATACATCGTTCAAATGAATTTACTCATGACTATTATTTATAATTATAAAGAACACAATTCTCAACAATATATATATATATATATATATATATATATATATATATATATATATATCTTATATATAAAAATGGAGCTCTCTTTCAAATGTCCGAATAAAACTCGAAAACGGCTGAATCGATTTGGCCAGTCTTAGTCTTGAAAAATTCGTGCCAATCCAGAGATGGTCGGAAAGGTGAGATATTATTTCAAAATCGCGTAGAAACTTTACATTTTTAATTTGAAAATTTTTGTTGAAGCGTAATGTAAATAAAACAATGGACGGTGGCAATTTCGTAAAATGTCAAACGCTTTTGACAGATAATGCTCAATTACGTTTAATAGGATGTTTTACGCGAATATTATTTAATTATGATAAATTTGTAGTAAGTAGTTTTGTTTGTAGTTTTATTTATATACAAAAACGTTAGTAAACGGGCCGTAAGTGTTACTAGAGATTCAAAATATCACCTTTTTTGATATGTTAATATGAAAATGCACTTTTTGGCATATTTTTCTCAAACACTGTGCTCTGAAAAATCTCATTTGTATAATTGTATACTCATTGCTATTTATAAAAAAATTTCTAGGTTATATGATTTTTTATTTATGTTATTTAAATTCAGAACCTAAATTTGGTATCGATCAAATGAACATTTTGTCGAATAACATTTTTCCAGTTATAATTTCCCAGAATTTATCGCAGAATAGATAGAAATATATGAAGGTCCGGGTTTAAAAAGGTCCACCACCGATGTGTAAAAAATCAGTAAAGTTAAGCACTGTTTAACAACAATATTTGAAAGTAGAGGAAAAAAGATGTATAACCTTGATTTGAAAATGGTAATCTTTGAAATGGAGGAGATAAACAGTAATCTTTGAAAATCCATAATAAAAGTATTCTCTTCCGTTGGTAGTTTTTTAGCATTAGTTAAAAGTGTAATTATTTTGTAAAACACCTTTAAAATTAAAATAAGACATTAAACCTGTTTGCCACCTGGCCGTTCCAAGTTACCCTGTCTATGGGGTAAAAAGCTCTAGATAACAATTTTTTGAAAGACAGCAAAAAAGCATATTTCTACAATGATGAAGTAGCTGGCAGTTTTACTGAACGCAGTCAGATAATTGTTTGTTTGAAATGTGTTATATGTTGTTATATAATTGGTTTGTTTTTTATAATATAATTAATATGTGTTCAAAGTCAAATTGGACCTTTGTGCCTCGCCCTGCTCTACATATATGCTTTTTATTAAATTTACTTCAATTTATCGAATGTTACTTGAAACTTTTCATTTTCTATCTCTCCTCTCTCCTCGCAGTAATTTGAAAATTGTGTATAAGCTCAGTAGTATTATTTACAATTATACACAAAATCCTGAATTAAAAAAGAATCTGAAAAACTTGAAACGTAATCAATAAGTCGAAAGACCAAAAATGACTTGGATTGGATTATACCATGTTTTCTATAGAAAGTGTATAAAACTTCCAGTTTGATTGTATTGATAAAATATAGACAAACTAATGGGGTTTATAGCAATCAAACAACACATTCTTATACACTTAAAGTATTAATATTTGCCGGGTCAGCTAGTATATATATAATTATAGTTTTATAAACCATTCAAATCGGTTGATCCGTTCTCTCAAAAACTCGCTTTCTATTTTCTGCACTCTTTGCTCCATATATCCGTAACGGCTGGACCTGCCTTTGCCAAAAACTAATCAGCACATCTCCCTATCAATAGGAATCGAATGCTTTTTAAACCATTCAAATCGGTTGATCCGTGCGCCCAAAAACGTGAACGAAAAAATGCGGACATACAAAACACACACACACACACATCCATTTTTTCTAAGGTATGCCAAAATGTTCAGAAAGCTTCAAAACGTCGAGAAATGCAAAAATTTTCATTTTCGATTTTCGGCCCGTTACTATAACTACCCTACGGAAAGTTGATAAATTCATGATTAACTAGCTGTAAGTGGAATTCTGTCTTGAGGCAATTATGGAATCGTGCCTTAAGGCAAATTGCTGGAACTTCCCGTACCGTAACGAAATGTTCGAGGAATACTGAATATTGTAACATTGTCTAATATTTATAAGAATTATAAAAACTGAATTGCAAAGTTGAAATTATTTGTAAAGTATATTAGAACTATAGTCAGAATTAAAAATAAAATCTGAATTATTTTCGATATACAAAAAATTAAAAAAAAAAAAAAAAACATTGGAACAAAATTTTTTTTTTCCAAAATCAATTATTTTATTAAGACAAGCAGAAAGTTCTTTGAATCAATTGAATCGGACGCTTAGTTCTCTCAAAAACTGGCATTTTTTGTACATTTAGCTCTGTATCTCCGAAATGGCTGGGCCTGCCTTTGCGAAAAACTAATAACCCCTTCTCCCAATCATTACTAATTGAATGTTTTTCAGATCATTCAAATCGGATGCTCCGTTCTCTCAAAAACTCGATTTCTATTTTCTGCACTCTTTGCTCCTTATCTCCGTAACTGCTAGACCTGCCTTTGCCAAAAACTAATCAGCACATCTCCTTATCAATAGGAATCGAATGTTTTTTAAACCATTCAAATCGGCGAAAATTTGTATCCATACATACATACACACACACACACACACACATCCATTTTTTCTGAAGTATGCCAAAACGTTCAGAAACCTTCAAAACGTCGAGAAATGTAAAAATTTTCAATTCCGATTTTCGGCCCATTACAATAACTTACCCTACGGGAAGTTAAAAATAAAGAAAATGTAATGTCTACATTATCATTGTCGAAAAGCAGCTGAGATGTGCCATAATTAAAATAATATAAGATGCAAATAACATAACATGCGTCTGACAGTCTGCGCATGCGTCTGACGCGCACGGCGAATCGTGTTCTCAATCGGTTTGCTTTTGCTTGCAATAATTTTGTTTGCGCACTTTGCGAACAGATTCGCCGTACGAATTTGTGCAAAGGAGACGAGCCATAAGTGATTGCGCTCAAAAATATTCAATTTGCAGTAGTTTTGCCTTACTATACTTAGTCACAATACAAAAAAAATTACTTGTTCAAAAAATTATTTAGAAGTTTCATTGTGTCAAAAATTCATATGGTTGGCATTTTGTACGGAATATTTACTCAATGGAGCGCTTGGGTCTGAACTTTTTTTTACTGTTTTCCAATTCGTTTGGAATTTTGGAATTAGGCTCATCTTACTCTCAAGTTCAAAAGTGAAAACAACTTAGACTCCTTTGCACTACCCGGGGGGATGCCATTTCTTTTCAGTGGTGTAATAACGTTGGGTGTGGATAAAAGAACTAATTATAAGAGAAAAATGTTTAATAATGTTTTTCAAAAAAGCAAATACTTTTCAAGTTACTGGCTACTGAAAATTTGTTTCTTTTTTGCGTTTTTCATCGTTTTTTGCTAATATCTTCAAAAATATAAATTTTAACGAAAATCATGTAATGAACAAAATTATATCAATATAAATCCTAATAAATTGCTATTTACTGTGTTATAGGAACAATATTCAGTTAATTATGAAAATGGGTTTTAATAATTCTCTAATAAGCTTTAAAAGAAGTACTTCTGCGTGTAAATTGATTGATCTATCATGCAATTAAAAGACGCATACAACGTTTTTTTTTCATTTAAATCAAATAGTTTATGAGTGCCATTTCCACCAAAATTAAAAATAATCGTTTTCCATCTAGAATTAACTTGGTTTGAGAGATCTTGATGGATTCTAGAAAATACCATAACATTAGTACAAACGATTTTCAAAAAACTCATGATTTCATAAAAAAATCATTTAAAAAAACAACCAATTTCTCATTATAATATCTCCGAAAGAATACATATGAAAGTATATATATAAAAATTCAAGGTATTTTTCAGACTAATTATTGCTTTTTATTATTTTTTTGTTACACAAATATTGACAGAGTTCTAATTGTTTAAAGAGTGCGCGGCTGTCCAACCGGAGTGTCTTTCGAGCCCTTTAACCCTTTGCGGTTTCTAAATAAGAAAAGATACGGTAAAATTTATGATAGAGAATCTTGTAGCTCATTTAATCACCTTTAAAATAGTATATTACAAGTTATGATAAAATCAGAATTAAAAGAGTTATAATCCAATTAATGCGGGGGGTGGTGACGAATTTGCAAATTGTTTTCACTTCTGAACTTTAGATTAAGGGCATACGCTTTTTTCCTCTCCATTTACTGCAATAATTTTGTTGATAGTAGGTTGAATAGAGCACATGTGAATAAAATTTGAAAAATTAATTCACTTCAAATATGAACTTAAGTAATAATATATATTGAATTATTAGTGTGAAAATGCAATTTAGATATTAATATATTAAAAGCCAGTTAAAATATGGTACGAAATTATAAAAATTGTAGGCAACCTTATTGAAGCAATTATTTTGGGTAGAAAAATCCAAGGTGATATTGTACCTTGACCGCGCATGCTATATATTAATTCTTTCTGAATTTGTTATACTTTTTAAAAGATTTCAATTTTCAACACGTGAATGTATGCTATGACAATAAATACATGGAGATAAATTTGGAAAATCAATGGTTTAGCCGTGAATAAACAAAAAATCATTCATTTAAACATCCACATCTACAGGTATGTCTAAAAATATTGTATAGCTCTTAAATTCAATAAAATAAATTGAGCTATTGGAAATAAATTTGTTCTATAAATCGCAGTGTATAATTTTTAATATATAATTTTATTGAATATATTTTAATATTTGTTAAAGGAATATATAAAGTGTTAACTATGAGAATTGAGAATAATCGTATTATTTGAAACAGTACTACATTTAACGGGGTAACTTGGAACGGCCAGATGGCAAGCAGGTCTAATGTCATATTTTAATTTCAAAAGTATTTACAAAATAATTACATTTTCAACTAATTGCTAGAAAACTACCAATGGAAGAAAATAACTTTACTATGGATTTTCAAAGATTACCATTTATCTCCCAATACCAAAGTCATAAGAATCAAGGTTATAGCTGATTATACATATTTTCCCTTTACATTCAAATACTGTTGTTAAACAATGCTGTAGCTTTATTGGTTTTTGACACTTCGGTCGTGGATCTTCATATATTACTATCCATTCTTGAATAAATTCAGGAAATATAACTGGAAATAAGCTATTCGACAAAATGTTCCTTTGATCGATTCCAAATTTAGGTTCTAAATCTGAATAATCTAGAAAAGGTTTATAAATACCAATGAGTACATAATGATACAAAGAGTTCAGAGCATTGTGTTTGAGAAAAATATGATTTGTCAACCATACTGAGTTAACATAGTTCGCTTCACTGTTTATACGAATGGACAATGGCACTATCATTATATTATAATTGTTAAGTATTTATTTAAAATAAATAATAATTAATTCCTTACAACTATTGAATTGTCATCCATACGTGATTACATAGCTGTCATTTGCTTATTGTTATTCCAAGTCGAATGGGATAAAAAGGTATCCTATGTCCTTCTCCTGGCTCTGAACCAACTTTTACCAACTTTACCAAAGCCAATTTTCAGTTAAATCGGTTCAGCCTTCTTGAGTTATAAGTTCTGACGATATAACTCCAGAATGCACACCGAATTCGACAATTTTGCATTCGCTGAAAAGGTCTGGGGCTCCATGAGGTTTATAGCTGGGTATAATATATGAGAACCAAAAACTAATATTCTATCACTATAGTTAACTTAAGGTAGTCGATTACTTCAATTAGACCTTTTTATTGTCGAATCAAAGCAATTTGCTGATAATATATATATGCCAAT
>NW_020537324.1:42402787-42423873 GCF_003426905.1 Ctenocephalides felis | reverse complement strand
TTTTTGAAAATTATGAAATTATTTTTGCAAAGCAATTGCGCTGCGTAGCTGTTTCAGAGAAGAAATATCGAAACTCATTACCATTTTTGTAATTGCCTTTGCCAAAACTAATCATCATGTTCTTCCCATCAATCAAATCTAATATTTTTTACATTATTTAAGTCGATTTTGAAAACAACGATCAACCGATTAAATGATTCATTCCTATTGATAAGAGAACGTGCTGATTAGTTGTTATTGGCCCAGGCAGGGGTCCAACTGTTTTGAAATACGGGCCAAATTGCCAAAAATGATAATTCAGTTTTGGAGAAAAAAAGCGTCCAATAACATTCAAAAAAAATGTACAGAATAAATAACTGCTTAAATTGTGTGGAGGGCAGGTTAGCGGTTTCGATAATCCAATAAAAACGTTTTGTAAAAGAAACACGTTTGGCGGACAAAAGTGATCATATGCACATATGCACATCAATTATCAGATATTTTAAAAAAATATGTTAATAAGTATAAATTTTGTTTAAATTTATATGCGTTCTGTAACATTGTTTATCCATAAGACTGCTACGCGGCGCTTACGCGCTTCGATTTGTCCCTACGCAGCTGAAGCAGCGCGATTGCTTTAAAAAAAAGTTCAAAAGTTCGTAAAATTTCAGGGATGGGGCGGCATTTTTGTCAGTGCCACCCCCCCGGCGCGCCAAATTTCTAAATCCGCCCCTGTATATATAATATATATATATATATATATCTGTATGTGTATATGTATATATGTGTATATGTACATGTATGTATATATGTATATGTGTATGTGTATGTATGTATATATGTTTATATATACGTATTATTCGTATGTATATATGTATATGTGCACGTGTTTGTACATGTATATCATATATACATGTTTGTTTGTGTGTATATTTATGTCTATATATTACGCTTTGTATGTTTTGTATATATTTTTTTTTACTTTTCATTTCTCTTGTTTATCTAGCTGTTAAGTATATTTGTTATTGTTATAATTATATTACTTATATCTATAGTTCTTTTTCCAATTTCTGTCAATTTTTCCCTAGTTTATATTAATTTTTCAATATTCATTCTGTAGATCCACTGATGATGACATAAAATACCATGTCGAAACGTTTGGAAAAATTAAAGATTAACTTCTAAATCTTTGCCTTTTATTTGATGTGTGCCCTTGAAGAACTTACTCATATATATATATATTATATATATATATATATATATATATATATATATATATATAAATATATATATATATATATATATATATATATATCTTAGGTGCGCAACTAAGTTCTCGCTGTTTTTCGATGAAAATGTAACTTTATTATAAAAACAACTATTACATCTGATTCATTCAAACTATTTCCCATCGCTAGACACATCTTTTGCCCATCTTTCTGGCAGAGCTCGAATACCTTGACGTCAGAAGTGGTAGTCTTTGGCGCTATCCACGAATCAAGTTATTTTCTGATGTCTTCGTATAAGTTGAACTGCTGCTCAGTCAGGCCATGTGCCATCAAACGGAACAAGTAAAAATCGGACAATAAAATATCTAGGGAATATAGCGGGTGGGGTAGGATTGCCATTTGAGCGTTCCCAAGTAGGTTTTAACAGGCTTGAAAACGTGAAGCGTTGGCATGCAGTAAAATCACTCTGCTCGTATTCTGGCCGTTTTTCGCGCAGTGTTCGGCTAAATTGCAACAATTGAGTTCGATACAGTTCTCCAGTGATGATTTCGCTCGGTTTCAACAACTCATAATGAATAACACTGACCTGGTCCCACAATATTCAAAGTAAACCTTCGCAGTGAATATTCGGCCGAGCCGAGATTTTTTTCTCTTTGGATTGCTGTAATGTATTCATTTTTATCACCTGTCACGATGCGATGAAGAAACCCTTCCTTTCCTGATGCACTTGAGCTGCCGTTTTTTTTCGAATGAAAGAAGAAAATCAACACTTCCCGCAAATGACAATTGTTTGGCATAACATTGGACATTTTCACTTGATCAGAAGTATATATTGCGAAAACTAAATCACTTATGTGTAGCATCAGTCTGTTTGCCATATGTCTAAGCTTGGTTCAAGACGTTTTGGATTTGTCAAAATCGACCAGCTCTTACTGCTAGAGCCATATACTGACAAATAGCGAGAACTTAGTTGCGCACCTAATATATATATTGAAGAGACGTTAGTAATGAATTTACTAATTAATGATTAAATATAACTAATTTTTAATAACTTCTTGAGTAGATTAAAGTTTTATTTGGAATACTTAACGACGAGAATTTTACCATTTGTAGCTCTTCTGGAAGTGTGTGAAATCAAAGAATTAATTTAGATACAAAAGTTTATTTAGCGCTTTATTATAATATTTTAGTTGTTACTTCTTCAACAGTTCAGGACTAACTAACTTTATATTTTTACATTTTTAAAATATTTCCAATATTTCTAGATTTATGATAGCTTGCCGAGGGTACATGAGCTATCATAAACTTTTATTAAGGGTTGTCTGGCAGATGTACATTACCGTTATTTGGGATTATACATCGTTCAAATGAATTTACTTACGACTATTATTTATAATTATAAAGAACACAATTCTCAACACCTCCACCGTGAAAATTAAACCGTCCTCGGCTTATTACATAACATTAGCGAATTTCAGATTGTAATTAACTTGTACATTTAACTAAAATCTTTATCTTAATAATTATAGAGTTAATGCATAATGAATATAACAACTAAAGACATCAAGTTTTATTTATATTTTAGTAAATCAAAACACATAGCTAAACCTTAACATTAATATTATAAATAGGACTTTTTCTTTAAATTCTAGATTTACATTTACATTACATGTTTTAGATTTAGTTTAATTGTGAAAATAAATATTTATTATTATTATTATTTACTCAATAAAATTTAATTGATAATTTGATTTATGTGACAATTAACATTATTCAATAAAATTTAGCAAATTAATTAAATGCAATTCAATAATAAGATTTATTTAAGAAAATTTGGTATAAACTTTTTCAATTTGTTGTTGTGCACTTGTACATGTTTATTATGGATCAAAATGGTACTATTTATACTACCGGTTTTTAATATTTTGAAGGAACCTTTCCATAAGGGCAAAAGTTTTTTTGCACCGCCGCGGATACTGAGTTTCATCTCTCAAAAGGACATACTCATCGATCTCAAAGGTATTAGGATTCAAATTTTGATCATAGTTACTTTTAGTTTTTTCTTTATTACTCAGTAAATTCTGTCGAGCGAAACTATTCGCATGCGATAACCGCGACTTTAACTCATTAACGTAAGTGTCTTAGTAATATTGGAATATTTGCTATAAGGTTTTGCTATAGACAGTGGTAATTCTATTTTCCTACCAGAAACTAACTCGAAAGGTGTGTAATTTGTCGCGTTATGTATAGTTGTATTATGGATAAGAACTGCGTATTTTATGCATTTGTCGCAATCTGTTTGGGTTTTGTTAATATAAGATCTCAAGTTTTGAACATAATCCCTATTGATTCTTTCGCATGAGCCATTCGACTCAGGTCTGTACGGGGAAGTTGTTATCTTTTTAATTTTTAGTAATTTGCAAACGTCCTTGAATAAATAGCTAGTAAACGTGGTGCCTTGATCAGATAGAATTTTCTTAGGAAAGCCAAACTTTAAAATAATTTCTGAACAAATGCATTGCTAGTAAACGTGGTGCCTTGATCAGATAGAATTTTCTTAGGAAAGCCAAATTTTAATATAATTTCTGAACAAATGCATTTGCGACTGTCGAACTTTCTTGGTTACAAATGGGAATGGCGCCTGCATATTTCGTTAAGTCGCATATAAATGTCAACAAATATTTATTTTCGGAGTCAGAAACGGGGTAAGGGCCGCAAATATTAATACAGATTTTATTCGAAGGCTTGCGGGCTGTTGTTATAATAACTAAAGGTTGCCTTGTTTTTTACATACTTTATTTTTTTGATAATCAGGACATTTACTTACATATGATTTAATTTGTTTTTGCATTTTTGGCCATTTGTGTATGCTACGTATTCTGCTGAACGTTTTTTTATGGCCTAGATGACCTCCCGTATATTGTGATCTATGAAATTGGTTTAAAATCTTACTTATCTCATCCGGTGTTAGGTTTTCAATAATTTTGTCATAATATTTTTTTAATTTTATGTCGCTGTCTCTGAAAATGTATCGTAATAAAAATCTAAAATTTTCTATTGGTATGTGGCAAAAACTTTGAAATTGTGCGGGAACTAGAATAGCAATGGATTTAATATTTTCTTGAATTAAATGAGCTTTTAGATTTAAGAGGCAATGGAAAAATTCTTCAAGTGTTGGCTGGGAATTCATGTTATTTACAATTGAGTAAAAAAATGTTTTTGAAAGTAGTTTAAGTTGAAAAAATCGTGTGTTCCGTAATTAGCCAAATTGTTATTATGTTGGAAAAAATCGAAATATTTAGTTAATTTATCATCGGGAGTTTGGTTTTTTATCACGAATATTAATGCGGACTCTTCATGTTTTAGGGATGTGAGAAAAACTTCATTCGATTCCTCGATATTGTTATTAATTATAACCGAGGTTTTAATAGTATTTAAAAAAATTTCAAAATTAAAATTGCATCTGCATAAAAGAGATAATTTTGGTTTAGAATCGATAGGAATAGGTGAAGTATTTTCATTAGATGCTAATTCTTGAATATCAAAAAATGAGCGAGATAAACTATCGGCATTCGAAATCATATTCTTCTAAAGAAAGCCTCCAGCGCATTTGCCGTGAATTTGGATCTTTACATTTGTACAAGTAGATAAGGGGCATGTGATTGGTGTACAATTTGAATGTTTTTTCTATAAAGGTAAGGTCAAGAATGTTTTATGCTCCAGACGATTGCTTTGTCTATAGTAGAATAATTTTTTTTTGCGGGGTGCAAGGTTCGCGTTGCATATGCAATTGGTAAATCTTTTCCTTCTACATTTTGAGATAGAACCGCGCCTAATGCAAAACCGTGGTCAATGAAAATTCTCGATCGAAGCCAGGATACTGGAGTAAAGGTGGATTTATTAGTTTTTGTTTAAGTTCGTTAAATGCAAGTTCACACTCTTGAGTCCAATTAAATTTTGCATCCTATTTTAATAATTCGGTTAGAGGTAATGCAATTCGGGAGTAATTTTGTATAAATTTGCGGTAGTAACCGGACAATCTTAAAAATATTTTTATTTCTTTTTGATTGGAAGGAGTGGGAAAGTTTTTTACTGAGGAAATTTTATCAGGATCAGGAGACACACCGTGTGCACCAATAATATGGCCTAAATACGTAATTTTGTGTTTCAAAAAATGACACTTATCGGGTTGCAATTTTAGATTGTATTGTCGTAATTTTTCTAGCACTTCTAGTAATTTGGTATTATGTTCTTCAAGTATTTTCCCGTAAACTGTTATCTCGTTCATATAAACTAGAGTTCTAATTCCTCGTATTCCCGACAAAACTGTATTGGTCAGTCTCTGTAAAACCGCCGGTCCGCCCTTATGTCCAAACGGTAACCGTTTATACTCAAAATGTCCAAAGTCAGTAGAAAATGCAGTTTTTTTCGGTCAGTCTTATGTAGTAAAATTCGATGAAAGCCTTGAGCTAAATCTAGAGTCGTGAAAAATTGTGAATTACCTAGTTGGTCAATAATGTCAGTGATGTTTGATAATGGAAAAGCGTCCGATTTTGTAATTGCGTTTAATTTTCTGAAATCGACGCAAATCCTCCATTTTTTATTTCCGTCAGTATCAGGTTTTTTAGGGACAATAATTAAAGGAAAATTCCAGGGACTTTGCGAGTTTTGAATAATATCGTCTGCTAACATCTGTGAAACTTGTCGGTGAATTTCTGTTTTATGAGCATGCGATAATCAGTAGGGTTTTATGTATTTGAGATTTTCGTCATTTTCGACGGGGATACTATGAGTAATCGTATTTGTTTATGTCAGCTTGTCGTTTTCTAAATAAAACAGATCATGAAATTTCGTACAAATATTTAAAATTGAATCTTTTTCGAGGTTTGTCATGTGATTAGTTTTTATGCATTGTAAAACTTTTTGTACTCTTTGTTTCTTGTCATTGTCATCAATTTTGTCGTTGTAATTTACGTTATTGAACAAACATTGAAATCGATTGATTCTTGGTTAGATTTGATAGATTTATTTTTATTAAGATTTATAGAGTCGATTATATCAAAGTTGCTTAATAACTCGAATTTTACGTTCTTTGAATTGAGGAATTGATGATGTGACGTTGGATTAATAACATTTATAAAAAATCAATTTTCAATAAGTTTTACAATACAGTTAGCTAATATCAATCCATTTCCATATTGTTTTGAAAAACATACTGCTTCGTCGTTTAATGCAGTTTCGATTTTTAATGTTGTTTCGGATCGAAGAGGGATTAAATGTTTTTCGAAAATAACTAAAGGGGTTGTAAACTCTTGGTTATTGATTTATAGTGAAAATAATTTAGAATGATAATTAATTTTTGCTTTAAATTTTAGTAAATAATCTTTACCGATGATTCCTGAATATTTAATTGGGAGATTTGATACAACTTGAAACGGAAATTCTGTATTTTGTACGGAAAATTTAAAGTTAATATAAGAAACGCCATGGATTGTTAATGAATTTGATGTTATTCCAATTAGTTCAATTTCTTTATCTGTGTATACGAGAGATTCTTTATCAATGTTATGAACTTCAATTAATGATATGTCACTACCGCTGTCTATTAAAAAATTATGAAAAGTAATTGATAGCTGTGAATTTTCTAAAATGATTGATTCATAACTGTTCGGAAAATTTAAATTTATATTGTTACAATTGCTATTTACATGAATGCCCGTCCCGGAACGGGCTCTGGCGAGTTTTTTGAACTTGAAGAACAGGCAGTCGATTGGAATTCATTATTTTCAGCTATCGGATTAAAATTATTAATAGATAAATAACTTTCTGTTTTATTTGCGGAACCGTAGGGATTTGAGTTTGTTGAAAAAAGTTTTTACAATTTGGATGTCTACATTGATCAATCGCGTGACCAAATTTTTTACAATAATTGCAAATTAACTGTGAATTTTTATGTTCGGCTTTGAAAAAACAATTACCACTGCTATGGCCCATTTTATTGCAAAAGTCGCGTGTTAAAATTGAGTATGAATCAGTATTTTCGGCAATGGCAAAGTCTATAGCGTCATTTAAATTATCAAATCTATAAGATTTTACTAAATTCTTCAATGGCATTTTCAGTTCATTAAGAAAAGTATCACAATCTTTATCATAAATTCTATACAAAAGTTTATTAATTCTTTCACTAAAAGATTTTACCGATTCATTAGGTTTTTGTTTATAATTTAGCAACTCTGCAAGAAGGATTGATACAGGAGTTTTTTCCGTATATTCTTTATACAAAAATGATTTTAATGGATCCCATAAATAAATTTTGTTACGTATTATTTTTATAAGTACATGAGCTGGAAATTTACTTTTTCACTGGCCTTTAAGTTTTCATTCAGTTAATCACATACATCAATAAAAATACGTACATCAGTTTCGTTTTCAATAAAATTCGGTAATATAGCTAAGGCTAAATTTAAATCTAATAAGTTTTCATTCAAAATTGTAGATTGGTTTTCCATCTTGAATTTGTAATAATATATGATTTTTTTTACTTGAATTTCCTTTTGATTATGATAAAGGGTTTTGATCACCTTGATCGTCGCTCCAGGATTGTAGATTTAAGTCCTGATTTGGTCCCACGTTCTAAACTTCAAAATCTTCCACTTGTTATTATTTGTAAATCTTCCAGTTTTTATTTTTTATTAGAATTATTTTGATGATCTTCTTATATATAAAAATGGAGCTCTCTTTCAAATGTCCAAGTAAAACTCAAAAACGGCTGACCGATTTGGCCAGTCTTAGCCTTGAAAAATTCGTGCCAATCCAGAGATGGTCGGAAAGGTGAGATATTATTTCAAAATCGCGTAGAAACTTTACATGTTTAATTTGAAATTTTTTGTAGAAGCGTAATTTAAATAAAACAATGGACGGTAGCAATTACGTGAAATGTCAAACGCTTTTGACAGATGATGTTCAATTACGTTTAATAGAATGTTTTACGCGAATATTATTTAATTATAATAAATTTGTAGTGAGTAGTTTTGTTTGTAGTTTTATTTATATACAAAAACGTTAGTAAACGGGCCGCAAGTGTTACTAGAGACTCAAAATATAAACTTTTTTGATATGTTAATATAAAAATGCACTTTTTGGCATATTTTTCTCAAACACGGTGCTCTGAAAGATTTCATTTGTATAATTATATACTCATTGGTATTTTTAGAATATTTTCTAGCTTATGTTATTTTTTATTCATATTATTTAAATTCAGAACCAAAATTTGGTATTGATCAAAGGGACAATTTGTCGAATAACATTTTCCCAGTTATAATTTCCCAGAATTTATCGAAGAATAGATAGTAATATATGAAGGTCCGGGGTTAAAAAGTCAAACGCCGATGTGTCAAAAATCAGTAAAGTTAAGCATTGTTTAACAACAATATTTGAAAGTAGAGGGAAAAAGATGTATAACCAGCTATAACTTTGATTCTTATGACTTTGCTATCGGGAGATAAACGGTAATCTTTAGAAATCCATCATAAAAGTATTTTCTTTTGTTGGTAGTTTTTTAGCATTAGCTAAAAATGTAATTGTTTTGTAAAATACCTTTAAAATTAAAATAAGATATTAAACCTGTTTGCCACCTGGCTGTTACAAGTTACTCCGCCTATAGGGTAAAAAATTCTAAATTATAAATTTCAGAAAAAGACAGCAAAAAGCACCTTTTTTACAATGATGAAATAGCTGACAGTTTTACTGAACGTAGTCAGATAATTGTTCGTTTGAAATGTGTTATTTGTTGTGATATAATTTTGTGGTTTGATTTATATAATATCATTAATATTTGCTCAAAGTCAAATTGGACCTTTGTGCCTCGCCCTGCTCTATATATATACTTTTTATTAAATTTACTTTATTTCATCGAATGTTACTTGAAACTTTTCAAAAAGCAGGATAAAGAAGAAATACTTAATTCATTTTTTATCTCTCCTCGCAGATATTTGAATTTTTTTTATAAGCTCAGTAATATTATTTACAATTACACACAATATCCAGAATCTAAAAAGAATCTGAAAAATTTGAAACGCAATCAATAAGTCGAAAGACCAAGAAACCTTGGTTTGGATTATACCATGTTTTCTAAAGAAAATGTATAAAATTTCCAGTTTGATTGTGTTGACAAAATATAGACAAACTAATGGGATTTATTGTTTTTATAATACCTCACTGTATATAGCATTCAAACAAAACATCCTTATACACTTAAAGTATTAATATTTTTGATTCTCTAGAAATTGTTTAGAATATACCTTACTTAGCAAAACAACGTTTGCCGGGTCAGCTATGTATATATCTTATATATAAAATTCTTCTGTAACAATGTAAGTTTCATAATTCCTCCTAAACTATAATTCGGATTTTCATGAATCTTCCTGAAGTTTGTTCGGGAATTTTTTAGAATGTTTTGATTCATAGAAATATAGTTAGATTGTAGAAATAAATGAAAAAAATTACAAAAAACCGCTTATCATTGTTTTCCCTTGAAAATATTTGAAGCTTAGTTTGACATTAAAAACAATTGAAGACTGTCATTTGCCAAACATTTCTATTCATTTATAGGCTAAGGCAATATTAAATATAACTAGTGGGGCGCATGGCATCGTGCCTTAAGGCAAATTGCTGAAACTTCCCGTACCAATTTTTTTTTTTTTAAAAGATTAACATTTTTGAAAAAAAAAAAAATACTCTGAAAAAATAGATTTTTGAAAAACTATAAATTTTTGACAAAAACTTACTTTTTGTTAAAAAATTTATTTTGAAATATTTTGGAAATTCTGAACTTTTTTTCAAAGCAATCGTACTGCTTTAAATGCATAGAGATTAAATATCAAAGCGCGTAAGCGCTGCATCGTCGTCTAACGGATAAACACTGGTACGAAACCCATAGGAATGTTAACAAAACTTATACTTATTGCTAAAATCTCTATAAAATATCTGATAATTTGATATGCATATGTCTAATGATTATTGTTGACCGCCAAATGGTATTTTTTTTAGTTTTTTTTACTAGATCTCCGAAACCGCTAGACCTATCTCCATGAAAATTTGATAAGTGTTCATCTTGTTCAAACAAGTAAAATGTTTTTTGAATTATACAAATCGGACGCTCCGTTCTCTAAAAAACTGAGTTACCGTTTTTAGCACTTTTTGCCCCATATCTTCGGAACGGCTAGACCTGCCTTCGCCAAAGACTAATCAGCACGTCTCCTTACCAATACAAATCGAATGGTTTTTGAATTAGTCAAATCGCTTCATCCGTGTACCCGAAATCGTCGATGAAAATTTGTATCCGAAAACACACACATACACGCACACAGCCATACACACATAAACACACACATACATCAATTTTTTCTAAGGCATGCCAAAATGTTCAGAAGGATTTAAAACGTAAAAATATATAAAAAAAATATTTTCGATTTTTTCTGCGATTACTATAACTTGCCCTACGGAAAGTTAATTATAAATAAATCAATTTATCATCTCCAGAACATTAACAATCGTCATTTCATTTCGAAATAATTTGCAAATAATTCTGTGCGACATTTTCACTTATACTGTGCTTAGCTTGGCGGCAATTTCACATTTTTCAATAGTTTTCACAAAATTGGAAAAGTGCTCCAGTACATAAACAGTCTAAACGCACTTGCGTAAACATTTGTACCAGAGTGGCGCTTAGACTGTGCTTAGCCGGGGTGATTTTTTGAATTTTTAATCAAAAAAAATTTTTAGAAAAAAAATTAGAAACAAATTTTTTTTTTTCCAAAATCAATTATTTTGTTGAAACAAGCAGAAAGTTCTTTGAATCATTTAAATCGAACGCTTAGTTCTCTCAAAAACTGCCATTTTTTTAACATTTAGCTCTGTATCTCCGAAACCGCTGGGCCTACCTTTGCCAAAAACTAATCAGCACATCTCCCTATCAATAGGAATCGAATGTTTTATAAATCATTCAAATCGGTTGATCCGTTCTCTCAAAAACTCGCTTTCTATTTTCTGCACTCTTATAGAATATACCTTACTTAGCAAAACAACGTTTGCCGGGTCAGCTAGTTTTTATATAGATGTTGATCGATTTATTTGAAGAGCACTTTATTTTTGTATCACTTGATAATTTTAAGAGTTTGCTTATTTTTCACACACATTTTGTTTTAATGTTTTTTAATTTATTTTATTAATTTGTACTTTTATCACGGAGTTGGATTCGATTAAGCTGCCTCCAAATGAAGAGACGATGAATTTACTAATCAATGATTAAATGTAACGAATTTTTAAGAACTTCTTAAGTAGATTAGAGTTTTATTTGAAATACTTAACGACGAGAATTGGAATATTTGTAGCTCTTCTGGAAGTGTGTGAAATCAAAGAATTAATTTAGAAACAAATATTTATTTAGCGCTTTATTATAATATTTTAGTTGTTACTTCTTTAACAGTTCAGGACTAACTAACTTTATATTTTTACATTTTTAAAATATTTCCAATATTTCTAGTTTTATGATAGCTCGCCGAGGGTACATGAGCTATCATAAACTTTCATTAAGGGTTGTCTGGCAGATGTACAAAGTATTCCCAACATTTACCGTTACTTGGGATTATACATCGTTCAAATGAATTTACTCATGACTATTATTTATAATTATAAAGAACACAATTCTCAACAATATATATATATATATATATATATATATATATATATATATCTTATATATAAAAATGGAGCTCTCTTTCAAATGTCCGAATAAAACTCGAAAACGGCTGAATCGATTTGGCCAGTCTTAGTCTTGAAAAATTCGTGCCAATCCAGAGATGGTCGGAAAGGTGAGATATTATTTCAAAATCGCGTAGAAACTTTACATTTTTAATTTGAAAATTTTTGTTGAAGCGTAATGTAAATAAAACAATGGACGGTGGCAATTTCGTAAAATGTCAAACGCTTTTGACAGATAATGCTCAATTACGTTTAATAGGATGTTTTACGCGAATATTATTTAATTATGATAAATTTGTAGTAAGTATTTTTGTTTGTAGTTTTATTTATATACAAAAACGTTAGTAAACGGGCCGTAAGTGTTACTAGAGACTCAAAATATCACCTTTTTTGATATGTTAATATGAAAATGCACTTTTTGGCATATTTTTCTCAAACAGGGGGCTCTGAAAAATCTCATTTGTATAATTGTATACTCATTGCTATTTATAAAAAATTTTCTAGGTTATATTATTTTTTATTTATGTTATTTAAATTCAGAACCTAAATTTGGTATCGATCAAATGAACATTTTGTCGAATAACATTTTTCCAGTTATAATTTCCCAGAATTTATCGCAGAATAGATAGAAATATATGAAGGTCCGGGTTTAAAAAGGTCCACCACCGATGTGTAAAAAATCAGTAAAGTTAAGCACTGTTTAACAACAATATTTGAAAGTAGAGGAAAAAAGATGTATAACCTTGATTTGAAAATGGTAATCTTTGAAATGGAGGAGATAAACAGTAATCTTTGAAAATCCATAATAAAAGTATTCTCTTCCGTTGGTAGTTTTTTAGCATTAGTTAAAAGTGTAATTATTTTGTAAAACACCTTTAAAATTAAAATAAGACATTAAACCTGTTTGCCACCTGGCCGTTCCAAGTTACCCTGTCTATGGGGTAAAAAGATCTAGATAACAATTTTTTGAAAGACAGCAAAAAAGCATATTTCTACAATGATGAAGTAGCTGGCAGTTTTACTGAACGCAGTCAGATAATTGTTTGTTTGAAATGTGTTATATGTTGTTATATAATTGGTTTGTTTTTTATAATATAATTAATATGTGTTCAAAGTCAAATTGGACCTTTGTGCCTCGCCCTGCTCTACATATATGCTTTTTATTAAATTTACTTCAATTTATCGAATGTTACTTGAAACTTTTCATTTTCTATCTCTCCTCTCTCCTCGCAGTAATTTGAAAATTGTGTATAAGCTCAGTAGTATTATTTACAATTATACACAAAATCCTGAATTAAAAAAGAATCTGAAAAACTTGAAACGTAATCAATAAGTCGAAAGACCAAAAATGACTTGGATTGGATTATACCATGTTTTCTATAGAAAGTGTATAAAACTTCCAGTTTGATTGTATTGATAAAATATAGCAAACTAATGGGGTTTATAGCAATCAAACAACACATTCTTATACACTTAAAGTATTAATATTTTTGATTCTCTAGAAATTGTTTAGAATATACCTTACTTAGCAAAGCAACGTTTGCCGGGTCAGCTAGTATATATATAATTATAGTTTTATAAACCATTCAAATCGGTTGATCCGTTCTCTCAAAAACTCGCTTTCTATTTTCTGCACTCTTTGCTCCATATATCCGTAACGGCTGGACCTGCCTTTGCCAAAAACTAATCAGCACATCTCCCTATCAATAGGAATCGAATGCTTTTTAAACCATTCAAATCGGTTGATCCGTGCGCCCAAAAACGTGAACGAAAAAATGCGGACATACAAAACATACACACACACATCCATTTTTTCTAAGGTATGCCAAAATGTTCAGAAAGCTTCAAAACGTCGAGAAATGCAAAAATTTTCATTTTCGATTTTCGGCCCGTTACTATAACTACCCTACGGAAAGTTGATAAATTCATGATTAACTAGCTGTAAGTGGAATTCTGTCTTGAGACAATTATGGAATCGTGCCTTAAGGCAAATTGCTGGAACTTCCCGTACCGTAACGAAATGTTCGAGGAATACTGAATATTGTAACATTGTCTAATATTTATAAGAATTATAAAAACTGAATTGCAAAGTTGAAATTATTTGTAAAGTATATTAGAACTATAGTCAGAATTAAAAATAAAATCTGAATTATTTTCGATATACAAAAAATTAAAAAAAAAAAAAAAAAACATTGGAACAAAATTTTTTTTTTCCAAAATCAATTATTTTATTAAGACAAGCAGAAAGTTCTTTGAATCAATTGAATCGGACGCTTAGTTCTCTCAAAAACTGGCATTTTTTGTACATTTAGCTCTGTATCTCCGAAATGGCTGGGCCTGCCTTTGCGAAAAACTAATAACCCCTTCTCCCAATCATTACTAATTGAATGTTTTTCAGATCATTCAAATCGGATGCTCCGTTCTCTCAAAAACTCGATTTCTATTTTCTGCACTCTTTGCTCCTTATCTCCGTAACTGCTAGACCTGCCTTTGCCAAAAACCAATCAGCACATCTCCTTATCAATAGGAATCGAATGTTTTTTAAACCATTCAAATCGGCGAAAATTTGTATCCATACATACATACACACACACACACACACATCCATTTTTTCTGAAGTATGCCAAAACGTTCAGAAACCTTCAAAACGTCGAGAAATGTAAAAATTTTCAATTCCGATTTTCGGCCCATTACAATAACTTACCCTACGGGAAGTTAAAAATAAAGAAAATGTAATGTCTACATTATCATTGTCGAAAAGCAGCTGAGATGTGCCATAATTAAAATAATATAAGATGCAAATAACATAACATGCGTCTGACAGTCTGCGCATGCGTCTGACGCGCACGGCGAATCGTGTTCTCAATCGGTTTGCTTTTGCTTGCAATAATTTTGTTTGCGCACTTTGCGAACAGATTCGCCGTACGAATTTGTGCAAAGGAGACGAGCCATAAGTGATTGCGCTCAAAAATATTCAATTTGCAGTAGTTTTGCCTTACTATACTTAGTCACAATACAAAAAAATTACTTGTTCAAAAAATTATTTAGAAGTTTCATTGTGTCAAAAATTCATATGGTTGGCATTTTGTACGGAATATTTACTCAATGGAGCGCTTGGGTCTGAACTTTTTTTTACTGTTTTCCAATTCGTTTGGAATTTTGGAATTAGGCTCATCTTACTCTCAAGTTCAAAAGTGAAAACAACTTAGACTCCTTTGCACTACCCGGGGGGATGCCATTTCTTTTCAGTGGTGTAATAACGTTGGGTGTGGATAAAAGAACTAATTATAAGAGAAAAATGTTTAATAATGTTTTTCAAAAAAGCAAATACTTTTCAAGTTACTGGCTACTGAAAATTTGTTTCTTTTTTGCGTTTTTCATCGTTTTTTGCTAATATCTTCAAAAATATAAATTTTAACGAAAATCATGTAATGAACAAAATTATATCAATATAAATCCTAATAAATTGCTATTTACAGTGTTATAGGAACAATATTCAGTTAATTATGAAAATGGGTTTTAATAATTCTCTAATAAGCTTTAAAAGAAGTACTTCTGCGTGTAAATTGATTGATCTATCATGCAATTAAAAGACGCATACAACGTTTTTTTTTCATTTAAATCAAATAGTTTATGAGTGCCATTTCCACCAAAATTAAAAATAATCGTTTTCCATCTAGAATTAACTTGGTTTGAGAGATCTTGATGGATTCTAGAAAATACCATAACATTAGTACAAACGATTTTCAAAAAACTCATGATTTCATAAAAAAATCATTTAAAAAAACAACCAATTTCTCATTATAATATCTCCGAAAGAATACATATGAAAGTATATATATAAAAATTCAAGGTATTTTTCAGACTAATTATTGCTTTTTATTATTTTTTTGTTACACAAATATTGACAGAGTTCTAATTGTTTAAAGAGTGCGCGGCTGTCCAACCGGAGTGTCTTTCGAGCCCTTTAACCCTTTGCGGTTTCTAAATAAGAAAAGATACGGTAAAATTTATGATAGAGAATCTTGTAGCTCATTTAATCACCTTTAAAATAGTATATTACAAGTTATGATAAAATCAGAATTAAAAGAGTTATAATCCAATTAATGCGGGGGGTGGTGACGAATTTGCAAATTGTTTTCACTTCTGAACTTTAGATTAAGGGCATACGCTTTTTTCCTCTCCATTTACTGCAATAATTTTGTTGATAGTAGGTTGAATAGAGCACATGTGAATAAAATTTGAAAAATTAATTCACTTCAAATATGAACTTAAGTAATAATATATATTGAATTATTAGTGTGAAAATGCAATTTAGATATTATATATTAAAAGCCAGTTAAAATATGGTACGAAATTATAAAAATTGTAGGCAACCTTATTGAAGCAATTATTTTGGGTAGAAAAATCCAAGGTGATATTGTACCTTGACCGCGCATGCTATATATTAATTCTTTCTGAATTTGTTATACTTTTTAAAAGATTTCAATTTTCAACACGTGAATGTATGCTATGACAATAAATACATGGAGATAAATTTGGAAAATCAATGGTTTAGCCGTGAATAAACAAAAAATCATTCATTTAAACATCCACATCTACAGGTATGTCTAAAAATATTGTATAGCTCTTAAATTCAATAAAATAAATTGAGCTATTGGAAATAAATTTGTTCTATAAATCGCAGTGTATAATTTTTAATATATAATTTTATTGAATATATTTTAATATTTGTTAAAGGAATATATAAAGTGTTAACTATGAGAATTGAGAATAATCGTATTATTTGAAACAGTACTACATTTAACATCACTCATATATTGGTGTAAATAGTAACTCGAAAAACAATAATGATTATTTTTAACTGAACGGTATAAATATTAGTATAGGATATTAAAAAAACGTAGAGGTTAGTACAGGACAACGTCAACAAGTATATATATATATATATATATATATATATATATAAAGGGCCGGTCCTGGGGACCTCAGCGCCCGCATGCAAGATTTGTTCTAGCCCCCCTCCCCAATAATTTTGATTGTTTTAACATTTATCATTTATATTATATGAATATTTACGTAAATTCACACAAAAATTAGAAATAATCTAAATGCGTATAAAATACATTGATTTTAATTTTATTTAGAAAATTGAAGCGAATTGCGGGTTGACCATAATCAAATATTTTACATATTCAAATATTTAGAGTTGTTTTTTTGAGTTTTGAAACATTTCACTTATTTCATTAAACTCATTTTCATTTTGAAACATGACATTCATTTTTCATGTTAGATTTTTTAAATTTTATTTTATTTTATTTTTTTCATTATTTACAATATCCAAAATTGCATCAGTAACTTATTGATAGCGTAAAGCCTAATTGTATTCATGTTTATTTTTCCATCTAATTCAGAATATCAGATTGTTGTTTTAAAGTTAAATTTTTTACGTATTTTAAAAGATGCAAAGAAATTACATATTTCCCGAACTATATCGAAAACAAAACGCAATTATATTTGTATTGTTTCTACTTAGTTAATAATTAAATTCAGTATGAACACCACTAGGTATAAAAAAAGCTCACGAGTTTTGTTTCTAAGTACATTTTGCTTCCATTTTTCATATTTGCTCCATTTCCATAAACGTTACTACGCTAGTCTTCAAAGTTCAATGTTAATCAGATGCGAAACATTTTCAACAAATACAGAAGTTACAATTAAGTTTCTCGGTCTTATACTCATTTTCTAAACACTGACTTCCCATTTTCAATTTTTTTCTATTATAATTTGTATCTATTTTTTTTAACAAGTTCCGTTCAAACTAAATCACTTCGCAATTTTTCATCAATAATGCGGCATTTTTAATGCCCAATAAATTAAACTTTCGTAGGTTTGCGCTTACGTTATTGAACACTAGATAATTTCTTTTTCGATTCCATATTAACTTCGATCGAAGAAAAATTTAATAAGTTCATTGAATAATAAGCAGAACAATAATTTACTATTTTGCATGAGTAATTGTTTCTACAGATATCACATTGCAAACTGAATATGCTTTCTGTTTCTACGTATCCATAGTTAAGTTAGATTGCTAATTATAATCTATTAAGTATTCTAGATTTTATATTCAAAAAATAAGAATAATATATTATAAATTTTATTTCTGAATCTCGTTTTGGCGCCCCCTAAGGCGTGCGCCCGCATTTTTTGCATGCATCGCATGCAAGGCAGGACCAGCCCTGTATATATATATATATATATATATATATATATATATATATATCTTAATATATATAAATTTAGTGTCACAGGTATTGTCCACAGTGAACGCCTAAAATACTGAACCGATTTAAAATTTGTTTTGCTCACCGTGTACATATGGATTCCATTTAGGACATAGGGTATATTAAAAATCTCAATTAGTAGCCGAAATTTTAAATTATTTAATTAAAAAACATTTTGATATTTTACCATTTTTTGAGTTCTGTCGAGAGTCTACCACTCTATACCAAATACCATAGAGCACCGAATGCAATGAACGATTCGATGCAGGAGTTAACGCCATAGATAAATAAGCAAAACGGTTAACGCATTACGATGCGTTTCTATGAGCTACGGTGACGGTTGGAAAATATTATGTATTTTTATGTTGCCAATTGTGATTTGGTGTTGATAATAAGCATACGGCGAAATATATTTATGATGTTAGGTTATTATATGTCAAATGCTTATTGAAAGCGGAGTTTTAGCAGAGAGTATAACCATTCATGGTATGTATATTAATATATTGAACACTGTTATATTATTACACGATACAAATCAAGCATTATAACAAAATTTATCATTTCCCTAACAGCAACTAAATCTAATAAATCATTATCTATTGATGATGAACGTAGTGATAAACTTGCAGTTCATTGGGACTTATATTAATTGTATTGATGGTGCGTCTATTGAGTCTATTGAAAAATAACAATATAAGTATTGAAACATTGACGAAGGCAACAAACCTGCTGTACATAAATACGAGCATTATTTGTTCGTCTTGCTTTCGATTATTAACTATTTTGTTCAGTGAAAGACTGCAATTGGTGCAATGAATAAAGTATGCCAATATTGTCAGGCAATGAACTTTAGAAATAAAACAGAAGACATGTGCTGCAGGGAAGTTTTAAATGAAAAGTGAATCTTCTAAATCGAATTCCTACAATACCCTCAGATTGCACGATACCATTCAAGGGGTTACAATTTCTGATACGATTTTTATTTGTGATGAATATCGTCAAGGCTCAGGACAAACAAAGCCCGTTTTTAGATCTAATTTAGAATATCAATGTTTTTTGCACAGACAATTATATGTGGGATGCTCACATGTGAGATCGCCGTAAAATGTATTTGTATTGGCCAAATAGGATTTGGTCAAAAATATCTTGCATCAATTAGTTTCAAGCTAGATGTATAAAAGCATTTATTATTGAGTAATAATAATTGAATGGGAATATATGATCCAGCTATATGAAATGTTAGACGTTGAAACGTGTATATAATTAAGATAAGAATAATGTATGTAATGTAATAAATTATTTATAATGTATATATTTTTTATATATTGTGATATTTAATTTTAGGATAATATTATGCATTAATTGTATGTTTGCTTAATGGTGTTTATTAAATATGTGTATGTTGAAAGTAATATAGGTGGTGTTTTAATTAGTTAATAGCAAATTTGCTTAAAATGTTATATACTAGCTGACCCGGCAAACGTTGTGTTGCTAAGTAAGGTATATTCTAAACAATTTCTAGAAAATCAAAAATATTAATACTTCAAGTGTATAAGTATGTGTTGTTTGAATGCTATATACAATGATGTATTATCAAAACAATAAACCCCTTTAGTTTGTCTAGTATGTTTTGTTAATACAATCAAACTGGAAGCTTTATACACTTTCTATAGAAATCATGGTATAATCCAATCCAAGTCTTTTTTGGTATTTCGACTTATTGATTACGTTTTAAGCTTTTCAGATTTTTCTGGATTCTGGATTTTGTATATAATTGTAAATAATACTACTGAGTTTATACAATTTTTTCAAATTTCTGCGAGGAGAGATAGAAAATGAATTAGATATATCTGCTTTGACCTGATTTTTGAAAAGTTTTATGTATCATACCTTGAATTAAAGTAAATTTAATAAAAAGTATATACGAAGAGCAGGGCAAGGCACAAATGTCCAATTTGAGTTTGAGCAAATATAAATTTTATTATGAAAATCAAACCAATTTTATCACAACAAATGACACATTTCAAACAAACAATTATCTGACTACGTTCAGTAAAACTAAAAATGTGCTTTTTTCTGTGTTTCAAATATTTGTTATCTAGACCTTTTTACCCTATAGGCGGGGTAACTTGGAACGACCAGATGGCAAACAGGTTTAATGTCTTATTTTAATTTTAAAGGTAATTTACAAAATAATTACATTTTTAACTAATGCTAAAAAATTGCATTCTTCTTGCATTACGGCTTTGTTGGGAAAGATTCGATCGTCTTGGTCGCGGCATCATTAATTAAATTTAACTTCACCTTATATAATATATATATATATATATATATATATATATATATATAGAACCAAGAACTAATATTCATTCACTATATTTAACATGAGGTAGTAGAGGTTAATTTCAATGACAGAAACACCGAATGACAGTTGACAATCGAAGGTAAATGTCATGGATGAAATCATTGATAGTATCATAGATTGAATAAACTACATGGATAGTTTATAAATAAATAATTCAGAATTAGAATATAAAACGGGATAAAAAGTATTTCTGGCTTTAAACTACCTCTCTGCCACCAATAGATTACTGAGCCACAGCAACACGTGACCGGGCTTATTTAAATTTTTTATTAGTATATATAATGAATTAGAATGAAAAACGGTATGAAAAGTATCCTATGTGTTTCTCCTGGCTCTAAACTATCTCTCGGCCAATTTTTATCTAAATCGGTTCAGCCGTTCGTGAGTTATAAGTGTTGCTACCTAAGCGATCCTCTTTTATATATATAGATTATAATTATTCGTAATTATGACAATAATTATCTAATG
>NW_020537324.1:42375838-42402687 GCF_003426905.1 Ctenocephalides felis | reverse complement strand
TGCCTTTGCCAAAAACTATCAGCTCTTTCCCAATCAATAGGAATCGAATGTTTTTTGAACCATTCAAATCGGTTGATCCGTGCGCCCTAAAACGTGACTGGAAATTTGTATCCATACATACATACACACACACACACACACACACACACACACATCCATTTTTTCTGAGGTATGCCAAAACGTTCAGAAACCTTCAAAACGTCGAGAAATGTAAAAATTTTCAATTCCGATTTTCGGCCCATTACAATAACTTACCCTACGGGAAGTTAAAAATAGAATAAATATTACAATAATTGTTGTTATCGTTTGTATACTTTAATCTTTACGAATTTAGCGTAAAAAATCTTTTTTCCGCTCATCGACATTATTAAATGTCACATATAAACTAACAAATATTAATTTCTATTATCATTATGAAAGAATTGCTTATATCGGTATAAAACATGGAGATTTATGCATACTATCAGGCCAAATGTAGCTGAGTTTTTTAACTCTGCTGATGTTGGTCCACCAGGTACACGTCTGCCGTGATAAATATAAGGTTTTGATACTATAAGGAATAAAATATGTAAATGGCAGACATCGTAAAATACATTCAAAAAAAATTTTTTTCTGCATTTTCAAAATCGTCTGCCACCATGTTAACCGCGCGATAATCGTCTGCCATTATTATTTTACGATAGTAATAATATTATATTTTCAAATTTTCGAAACGGCAACCGTCGTAAAATGGTTCGGATATGGGCGAAAAAAAGGTACCTTTACCAGCTGCGCAGTAGCTGTGTCCGCCACTTTGGGCTTAGTCAGTCCCCATTTCATGTAGGATAGGTATAGAGGAATCGATGCAGAAAATCTCAGGTGTCGTAAAATACATACTGTCATCCGCCCACGGGCTCTTGGTCTGAAAGTACAAGGCCAGCGCACGAATGCGGAAGTACACATATGTCAACACATAAAGTTATAGTCAAAATTAAATTAAGTGTTTGTATTAGACTTTGCGTAAAGACTCTTTCAGCCTATACCAATATAAAGTGCTCACGGTTCTGAGGAGACTCATACCAGTGTTGTTATTTTATATTATAACTATAAGCTCTGCCCACGACACCAGAAAAGGTTGGACGAATCTAGCACCCCATTGGAGAGTGAATCAATCCACATTTGGAACCCAACCCAATCCAATCAACACCCCATAACATTTCATGGGTGTCAAGCGGTGGTTTTACCTCGTGGTGAAGTGCAGTGTTGAGTGTGCTGTGAGTGTTGAATTCACGTAACAATCAAGGTTAAGTTCAAGTAAATATTGCTAACTAAGCATTTTTTAACAAAAACAATTACGAGCATTGCCAGGTCCGAATTTCATAACAGAATATGACAAAGTAAAATAATTGTAAAGGTTAGTAACAAAGTCATCAAGTAATAATATAAAAGACTCAGAAAGTAATATTGAAAAGTTAGTGACTTTAGTTAATGATTTTGAGTATCCTATCAAGAGTAAATTTACATATGTTGATCTTTCATAACGTCGCGATTTTAATGTGGCTTTAAATGCCAGTATAAAGGCGAAATGCCTAAAGGATTTAGTGTAGCCATTGTGCCACTTTTGAGGCGATAGTGCCAATCCTTCATTTCAGATAGCTTAATATTAAATTGTTCAAAAGAAACAATAGGTATCTGACAAATAAATAATTAATCTGGGTAGGAAAAACCCGAATGGAGACTCGTAAGGTTAGTGAAAACCGCGAGATCTTAAATATATTTGACGTGATTTTGATGACTTATAAAAGACTCATGAGTCCGCGGCAACGAGTCAATAAAATCTTTCAAATAAATTTATTTCGTTATTTTCATTTTAGGATCAAAACACGCTCGTTGATTGTATCGATAATATTAAATATTGCTTGAGAATAAATTTCAACTAGAAAAGTTAGATATAATGAACTTCGAAGTTTGGTGTGAAAATAATTGAACTTGAATATGCAAATTTCAATAATAATTAAATTTAATCAACTGCCCATACCACAAAATGTTACAGAAATGAAGGGAATAAATTTAAATTAATGTCAATAATAGCAATGTAACAATCCCAATAGAACAGAATTATAAATTGAAAAAAAAAATAGGAAAATAGAAAAGTCCATGTTGAATTATTGGTACAAAATGATTTCATTTTAAATTCAATTCAATTTGTTGGTGGTATATTGAACGAAAAATAATTCCTAAATTTTCTCTACAAATATAATAAATTTTATTTTGAAAATTAGTAAGCGATTGAGTAAATTTGTTTCTATTATAGTAATTGCATAAATTAACGATAATAATATCTTTTCTAAATATTTTTATAATTGTTCGTACTAAATGTAATTTCGATTATTTGCGTTAATGGTATAAGAAGTTTTATAGTATTTCTATTTTGAAACTTGAGTAAAGAAATATCAAGTAACATTCGGTTTCAAATTTTAACGAGACACGCTTATGATGTAGTAACTTCAATTTATTCACTATTTAAGCAGATTTTTTCAACAAGTTTTTTTTTTATCAAGAGCAAGAAAAATTTGAATTTTATAGATACAGAATTTTATTTAGAAATCTGCGAAGGGTAAAAAGGAAAAAAGGGTCATCTTCATCTAGCATTCATTCTTTGAACTTCGCGTATCATTTTATGTAAAAGTTAGTAACCCGGCTTTCGAGCGGTCTAACGCCAAAACAGACGATATCGCAGTTCAGAATGATACTATTTTCAATTCAATTAATATTTATTCTCTGCAATCGCGAATCATTTTTTACGTTGATAAAGTTAGTAACCCGGCTTTCGAGCGGTCTAACGCCAACATCGTAGATATCGCAGTTCAGGGTGATACTATTTTCAATTCAATTAATATTTATTCCCTGCAATCGCGAATCATTTTTTTTATGTTGATAAAGTTAGTAACCCGGCTTTCGAGCGGTCTAACGTCAACATCGTCGATATCGCAGTTCAGGATGATATAATTTAAAATTTGGCTTCTGATGACTATTAAGCCTCAAAGGTAAAGTCTGTGCAATAAATTGCAAAATTGCCCTTCTAAATAAAATAATCCCATTATTTTACTATTTTTTTTATTAACGGTATCTAAATCCTTGAGTAAATTCTAGTTAAATTTATATAATTGTACATGATTGTACATTCGATCAATTGGGTTAACATATTGTAAGAAGATTCATCATATCATGTAACATGAACGATACAAATTTCAAAATATTAATTAACTTAATTTATTTATGATTTATTTTTGCTAACCTTGTGAATTTTTATGAATCTTGACGTTTATACAAAAACTTTGTAATTATCTGAAAATTTGAGTATATCTCTAACTTTCAACATATTTATTCCAATAATTGAAATTCTACTTTTTGGTTTATTGAATTATTTTACGAAAAAAATTTATTACATTGTGATTTATTCATTTTACTGATAATAAATAACTATGAATTTCGAGCGTTCAAAGCTGATTTAATAAGACCAATAACAAAAATAGAATTTCTATCACCTTTAATTATTTATTCATTTAGAACAAAAGTAATTTTGTTGCATAGTACCAATAATTCACATGGAAATATAATACAAAAAATATAAATAATTTGTATCAATTACTGAAATTGAATGGCCACTCATTTTTTATAAAATTGACATTCTAAATATGATAATTTCAAATTAATATTTTTATATTGTATATTGTTATAGTACAAATAGAATGTTCAAAATAAAATTTGAAAATAAAAGTTATAAAATCAAGAGGGCCTACAGAAATGTATTAATGTAGAAGTATGTGACAACACACAATTATTAGATTACAAGACGAATTATCACTATCTCCCATTTCTATCTAGATGTAATGCATCAGAATGGCAACAAGGGTGCAAGCTATTTTTTAAATTTTCGAAAATTGATGCAGAATTTTCATATAGTTAGAATTCAGTTAGAAATAATCGCGCGATTTTTAAATATCCTATTAAAAATATTGAACTGAATCTGACACAGAGCACTTAGTTTGATCATAATTTGAAATTCGAATCAAGTAAATAAATCATCAT
Organism: Ctenocephalides felis; assembly: GCF_003426905.1. Classification (NCBI taxonomy): domain Eukaryota; kingdom Metazoa; phylum Arthropoda; class Insecta; order Siphonaptera; family Pulicidae; genus Ctenocephalides; species Ctenocephalides felis. Next base: position 42,398,616 of record NW_020537324.1, on the reverse strand, counting down.
ACAAAATTAAACAATTTATGATAATATTAAATTTAAAAAAAAAAAGAGAGATCTTGCACCTTGTGAATATTCTTATGCAAATAGAGAGGTTGTTTTTATTATTTTACTATCATAGTAAAAACTTCATTATATATCAAAACCAATTAATGATAGTGATAATGGATCAAATAATTAATATCACATAAATTTTTAGAAGTTTTATTGATGTGTAAACAATATAAATCAAATAGGTCACAACTTCGCTTTTTGTCTACTAATCATTTTAAAGCAGTCACACAAATTATGCAACTTGAGCGAATTCATATGGTATTAGGTTGCATACTGTATCAAATAAGAATATCTTAATAATGTAACTAATTATTGTTTATAATATTCTGCTGTATTATCAAAATCTTACTTTTGAAATTAAACAAGCTGCTGAAACTAAATCAAAATAATTTTAATGAACTATTAAAAATCACAATATGCAGCAAAATGTTACAAAAATATTAGATTTTTTTATGTTAATTTTTTTTACCAATATTATCATCAGAATTGTTAACTAATTATTATATTGCAGAAATACTACAAAATTTTATACTTTTACTTTTTTATATTTTGCAAATAATTTTCAATTTTTTCTCTCTCTTTTGCTACAATCAATTATACCATAGATTGCTATTTTTAACTTTTTATATTTATCGAGGACGATAAATTTTTTAAGAGGGGAAGAACCTCAAAAATTTGCAATTTTTTTTCGTTTATGTTTCCTGAGGACAGGCAACAATCTTTAGGGGTGGCGTATTGTGTAACAATGCATTTTGTGCGGTTTTAATAAATAACCAAAGTACAAGGCCAGCGCACGAATGCGGAAGTACACATATGTCACGTCCTATACTAAATAAATAGAGTAGTTAACGTCCAGCAAATTCAGTGATGTCTTAGGAGAGAGTCGAGAGTATGTCTTAACACGAATCTATGCTAGTTTGTGATTTGAAGTTATTAAAGATTAAATAAAGTTATAGTCAAAATTAAATTCAGTGTTTGTATTAGACTTTGCGTAAAGACTCTTTCAGCCTACACCAATATAAAGTGCTCACGGTTCTGAGGAGACTCATACCAGTGTTGTTATTTTATATTATAACTATAAGCTCTGCCTACGACACCAGGAAAAGGTTGGACAAATCTAGCACCCCATTGGAGAGTGAATCAATCCACATTTGTAACCCAACCCTATCCAATCAACACCCCATAACATTTCAATATATATATATATATATATATATATATATATATATTTGTGTATACATGTGTACATGTCCGTATGTATATATTTATATATATATATATATATATATATGTACGTATTATGTGTATATCTTATATATAAAATTCTTCGGTAACAATGTAAGTTTCATTAATCTTCCTAAACTATAATTCGGATTTTCATGAATCTTCCTGAAGTTTGTTCGGGAAATTTTCTAGAACGTTTTGATTCATAGAAATATAGTTAGATTGTAGAAATAAATAGAAAAAATTACAAAAAACCGCTTATCATTGTTTGCCCTTGAAAATATTTGAAGCTTAGTTTGACATTAAAACAATTGAAGACTGTCATTTGCCAAACATTTCTATTCACTTATAGGCTAAGGCAATATTAAATATAATAAATTCATGATTATGAATAAGGAAAATGTAATGTCTACATTATTAATGCCGAAAAGCAGCTGAGATGTGCCAAAAATTAAATTAATATAAGATGCAAATAATATAACATGAGTCTGACAGTCTGCGCATGCGACTGACGCGCACGGCGAATCGTGTTCTCAACGTGCGCGTGGTATGCTTTTGCTTGCAATAATTTTGTTTACGCACTTTGCGAACAATTTCGCCGTACGAATTCGTGCAAATATTCAATTTGCAGTTGTTTTGCCTTACTATACTAAGTCACAATACAAAAAAAATTATTTACAAGTTTCATTGTGTCAAAAATTCATATGTTTGTCATTGGATACGGAATATTTACACAATGGAGCGCTTTCGGTCTGAACTTTTTTTACTGTTTTCCATTTCGTTTAGAATTTTGGAACTAGGTTCATCTTACTCTTCAGAAGTGAAAACAATTTATTAAAGTAATTTTATTTTTTTTCAAAATAACGTTGGGTATCGATAAAAGAACTAATTATAAGAGAAAAATGTTTAATAATGTTTTTCAGAAAAGTAAATACTCTTCAAGTTACTGGCTACTGAAAATTTGTTTCTTTTTTGCGTTTTTCATAATTTTTTGCTAATATCTTCAAAAATATACATTTTAACGAAAATCATGTAATGTACAAAATTATATCAATTAAAATCTTAATAAATCGCTATTTTATAGTGTTTTAGGTACATTATTAGGCTAGATATGAAAATGGGTTTTTATAGTGCTCAAAATAAGCTTTAAAATGAGTACTTCTGCGTGTAAAATGAGTAAACTATCATGCAAATAAAAGACGCATATAATGTTTTTTCATTTAAATCAAATAGTTTTTCAGTGCCATTTCCACCAAATTTAAAAATAATCGTATTCCATTTAGAATTAACTTGGTTAAAGAGATCTTGATGGATTCTAGAAAATACCACAACTTTAGTACAAACGATTTTCAGGTATTTTTCTGACTTATTATTGTTGTTTATTATTTTTCCATTACACAAATATTGATGGAGGTATTAATTAAGGATGCGCGGCTGTCCAACCAGAGGTCTTTCAAGCCTTTAACCCTTCGCCGTTTCACAATAAGAGAAGTCACGGTAAAATTTATGATATAGAAAGTTGTAGCTCTTTAATTACCTTTAAAATAGTGTATTACAAGTTCTGATAAAATCAGAATTAAAAGAGTAATAATCCATTTAATGCGGTGGATGGTGACGGAGTGCAAATTGTTTTCACTTTTGATCTTAAGATAAAGATTAGCCTATTTCCAAAATATCAAGTAAATTGGAGCACAGTAGAAAAATTCACAGAGCAATAATTTTGTTGATCGTAAGTTGAATAGAGCACATGTGAACAGGATTTGACAAATTAATTCACTTCAAATATAAACTTAAGCAATAATGAATATTGATTTATGGGAGAAAAAAATGTAATTTAGATATTAAAATTACTAAAAGCCATTTCAAATATAGTACGAAATTATAAAAATTATAGGCAGCATTATTGAAGCAATTATTTTGGGTAGAAAATAAAAGGTGATATTACACCTTTGTCGCGAATGCTATATATTAATTCTTTCTGAATTTATTGTACTTTTTAAAAGATTTCAATTTTCAACACGTGTATCTTATGCTATGACCATAAATCACAAAGGCAGACGATCATTTTTAGTGTGATAAATTTGGAAAATCAATGATTTAGTCGTTTATTTATACATCCACATCTACAGGTATGACTAAAAATACTATATAACCCTTAAATGCAATAAAATAAATTGAGCTATTGGAAATAAATTTGTTCTATAAATCGCAGTGTATAATTTTTAATATACAATTTTATTGAACATTTTTTAATATTTGTTAAATGAATAATTAAAAGTGTGGGAATTGAGAACAATCATTTTATTTGAAACAGTTCTACATTCAATATCACTTATATATTGTGTAAATAGTAATTCAAAAAACAGTAATTATTATTTTTAACTAAGCAGTAAATATTAGTATAAAATATTGAAAAATTGTAGGGATGGGTACAGAACAACGTCTGTCGGGTCAGCTAGTATATAAATATATATATATATATATATATATATATATATATATATATATATATATATGTACATATGATTTAAATATCGCTGGTTAGGAATTGAAAAATAAAGATATTAATAGAAAACCTTCACAGCCAACTTGAATCGAATATAGTTTATAAGTAAAATCATCACTCGATTACTTATGATAAATTATGTAATTTGTTAGTAACTATAAATTTATTCTAAACTTTAATTTTGTGCTTTTTTATTTTTTAATTTTAAGGAAATTTTGTACTGTAAAGCAGCAAAATATTTTTGATGGCATATATATATGTTTATATATATATATATATATATATATATATATATATATATATATATGAGTGAGTTCTTGAGGGCGATACATCAAACAAAGAAAAGCCAAAGATTTATAAAATAATCTTTATTTCCAAACGTTTCGACATTCAATTTAATGTCATCATCAGTGGATCTAAAAACAGTATGAAAATTAGTATATCTAGGTAATTATAATATACGTATGTGGATTGGTGAAGTAACTATACAATAAGAGAAAAAATTAACAAACAGCAACACTTAACAACAACCAAATATAAAAGATAGGAAAGGTAGTATTAAATTAAATTAGAATTAGAATTAAAGAAGAGATTAGAATTAAATAAATAATTAAAAAATATAGGCAAAAATATCTAAGTACACTCATATAAACCTACGCATATATACATATATATACATACACATATACACACATATACACATATATATATATACATGCATATATACATATACACACACATGCAAACATATAAAACACATATACATATATAGATACAACAATATATACCTATATATGTACAAATATACATGTACGACTATACATATATATAAATATACGTATATACATACATGCAACGTGCATGCATATTCACAACGACGTACATGTACATGTATGAAACATACATATACTCATACCTATCTATGTAACTATAGCTATACACGTATACACATACATATACGCATAAACATGTATATATACATATATACATACATCAATAATATCAATAAACAGATCTTTCTTATCAGATGCAGGAAAGAAGGTATCATACCTAATTTTTATCGCTTAAATTTTACAAAATTTTCTCATCTGAACAATTCTCTTAACAACAAGTTTTCTAGACTTAGTTTACATATTCTCTCACTAGAAATCAAAAATTGCATTTGTCACACCAATAACCTGAGACGTGCTATTGATAAAATCTATTCTTGGTTATCGTATTCTGTTGAAACCGAGATCCTGGAGAGCTTCTCTGAATTTGAATCCATTCGTATTAAAAAGAACTACAACAAATCCAAAACCTCATATATTAAAAAATTCAATAAATTACACGAATCAAAAATGAATTCGTCAAAAATCATCCTGAACGAATCTCTTACCAATAAATGGCTAAAAAATCTATCTAATATCCATATACCTGATAGACTACTCTATATTTTTGCACTAGGCCCAAATTTTGCTATTCCTAACAACTGTCACAACTTTAATTTTATCAAAGTACTCAGCAGATTAGAGTCAAGCTTACAGAATATAAAAAATCCCGAAATTAAAACTAATACCCGTTCAGCTTTTTGTAAAAATTTTCTCTCGTTTATTAAATCTTTTAACACAAAAAAAATCGACAATATTGACATCCTTAGAGACATTAAAGCTTGCAAACTTTTTATTAAAGAAAACCCTAACATTTTAATTACGAGGGCCCACAAGGGGAATATCACAGTCATTTTGGAAAAAACCACGTACCTAGAAAAAGTCTCCGAATTAATTTCAGACACAAAAACATATTTTCCCATTAACTCCGATCCCACTGACCGAATTAACCGTACTTTTCATAAATTTGTAAACAACTTAGTCTCTAACAAACAAATTACTCCACAAATCTCACTGACAATTAAAAACCTTCACCCTTACAACCCCAAACTCTACGGACTTCCTAAAATACATAAATACAACGTTCCTCTCAGACCTATCGTGGCTGACCTGAACTCACCTCTTTCAAAATTCTCCAAATACCTAAGCAACATACTCTCTTCAGTCACAGTCAAGTCTCGTTTCTTTACAAAAAACTCCTTTGAACTTGTCAACAATCTCCGCGATTCCGTTATTCCTGATAACTCCTTATTGGTTAGTCTTGACGTAGTATCCCTATTCACAAACGTCCCCCTACAATTAATTTTAGATGCCATCACTGCTAGATGGGACGAAATCTCATGTCATACAACATTATCACTGCATTGGTTTCTCGAGTCCATAAAATTCATAGTTTCAAATACTTATTTCGAATTCAACGACCATTTTTACCTTCAAATATTTGGCACACCTATGGGTTCTCCTATATCCCCTTCACTCGCAGAAATTGCTTTACAACACTTAGAGTTGAAAGTTTTTAATTCCTACAATCTAGACCTTCATTTTTATTACAGATATGTTGATGACATCCTTACTTGTGTTCCTGTTAAAAATTTCGAACTCTTACTTCATAGTTTTAACTCATTTAATGAGCATCTCTCCTTTACGTTTGAAAAAGAACAAGAAAATTCTATCAGCTTTTTAGACGTAAAAATTATAAAAACCACAGACAATCGAATTATCACTAATTGGTTCCAAAAACCTACTTGGTCGGGTAGGTATTTAAATTATCATTCTTACCACCCTTCTAGCATGAAGATAGGCACTATTATTAATTTAGTCGACCATGCCATCCTACTCTCAGACAAACAATTTTGGCCCTCTAACCTATCCCTCATCCGCACAACTTTAATTAACAACTCATATCCACCGCACCTCATCAACTCCGTCACCTCCAACAGACTTAAAACCCTCAACAGTATGCATTCTTCTTTTTCCCCAGAAAAAAATTCTAAAGACAATAACTATATAGGCAACGTTTGTTTACCTTACGTAAAAGAACTTTTTCCAGTGTGGAAAAAACTTTTTCATAAGGTAGACATCAGACTAACCTGCAACATAGATCTAACTCTTAAATCCCTCTACACAAACCTGAAATCTCCCACTAGTATAGAACGTACTTCCAACATTGTCTACAAAATAAATTGCAATGATTGCCCTTCTACTTACATAGGTGAAACCGGACAAAATTTAATAAAAAGACTCAAACAACACGACAATAATTCGAAAAACCCCAACCAAAACCAAACTATGATAACAGAACACATAAAAAATTTCAAACACTCCTTTAACTTTTATAATGCCAGTATTCTCTACCATGAACGGAACACCATTCAGAGACGTTTTGCAGAATCTTGTTTCATATCAATATGTGATCACGCGGTGAACAAAAGATCGGATTCCTCCTTACTCCGCGATAACTACCAAGTAATACTAAATAATGTTTCCAAATTTATCTCCTCTGAACAAAACTAATTCTGACCTTACTAACCTTGCCAACACTTCCTAGTTTAACTTCAGCCTTGATACCCGAGCTTTACCTACCCATGCATAGCAAATTTTGAATAAACCTTAAAAATTTTTTATTTTAGATATTTGAGTTATTAGTATAACTACCTAGTAATACTAAATAACATTTCCAATTTTTTTTTCTCCTAATTCTAACCATACAAACCTAGCCTAACATTACTAGTTTCAACTCCGACCATTTTCTACCTATCCGCCCATAACAATCCTGGAATGACCCTTAAAAATCTCTCAAAACACGTGTTGGCGTTTATACATGCCTCGGTACTCGCAAAGTACAGAAGTCGTGGCAGAAATTACATAATTCTACTTACATTTTTGTTCAATAAAACTATCATTTTTCTGTTTACATCATACAAAAAATTATAAAAAATGCATAGTGTTGACAAGTTAGTTGTATAAATGTTAGTGCCAATCTCTAGTGCTGTGTACACTTCTCTATATGTAACCAACCAACATAATGTAAGTCCACTTGTATTTTATATGTATTATCCATCTTCATAAATATTTTGTTTGCTTTACATATACGAGTTTACATATATTGTATGTTTATATATATATATATATATATATATATATATATGTATTTGTATGTAATATATGTATATATATATGTATATTACTTATTTACATGTATGTTTGTATGTATATACATATGTATATGTGTATACATGTATTTGTATATGCGTATATATGTATGTATGTATATATATATATATATAGATTTGTGAGCATTTATGTACATATGTATATATATGTATTTTGTGTATATATATATGTATATATATATATATATATATATATATATATATGTGTGTATGTGTATATATACATGTATATATATATGTGTATATATGTGTGTATGTATATATGTATATATTTATTTTTTTTTTTTTTTTTATAGAGGTGCGAAAAAAAATCTTCATAAGACACCGCCATCGTGGATACTCTGCTGTCCATCCTACAGCAGACAACGACGGACGGCAGTGTGGAGATTTTTACCCACTAAAAAAAACACTCCTCTCCCCTCTCCCCGCAGATGGTACGGAGAGGACTGGATTGGAACCGCGTTAGCATTACATCAATCCAGTCCGTGCTGCGCCTTGCGACGCCTGCTTTCGACTACTGGTCTCTTTCTCCGGTTTTAGCCTTCAAAAGATGCTGTGCATAAGCTGCTACAGCTGACCAGTTTTCTTCTTGTTTCATCATGTAGGCCACAAGACTTGAGGGGGTGAGCCTGGTGCCTATAATGTGCTCGGCGTTGTTGCGATAGTCCTTCCACCGAGCACATTCAAAGAACGTGTGCTCAGCGTCGTCGATTTTATCTGGACAGTATTTACACATTGGCGTGCTATGCAAGCCCATCTTAAAAAGATAGGCATTAAACTGTCCATGTCCTGTCAGTAGCTGGGTTAGAAAAAAATTTGTGTCGCCGTACTTTCGAGAGAGCCAGACGCTAATGTCCGGAATCAGACGCGCCGTCCATCTGCCCGTCTCTCCTGACGTCCACCGATTTTGCCACTCTTGTAGCGTTTCATTTTTAATTTGCGACCTTGTTTCTCTGGAATTGTCGCCACCTAATTTAGCGTCATAGAGTTTCACTCTCTCGAATGCTAGCAAGTCAATTGGTATGGCTCCTGCTATTACCAATACAGCTGCTTCAGAGACCGTGCGATAGGCACAGGTAACTCTTAGAGCTCCTCGTCTTTGCACTGAAGCTATTTTGCGCCGATATGTTTTTTGCTTGAGGATATCCGCCCATATCTCTGCTCCGTATAGCAGTACAGAATGGACTACCTCAAGCAGGACTCGTCGTTTTCGGGTTCGTGGTCCCATGCAGTTAGCCATAATCCTTGACAAGTTGGATACCGTCTTGCTAGCTTTTATGCATGCATTATCGAGATGTTCACGGAAGGATAGCTTCTCATCTATCATTACTCCCAGGTAGCGCAAGGCCCTTGTCGACGTCAAAGTTGTCTCTCCTATGTCTACGGTGAATGGTTTTGGAAACCATTTTTGTCGGGTCAAGACAACCATCTCCGTTTTCTGTTTGGCGAGTTTTAGGTGGTGTCTCTCAAGCCAGGTCTCTATGGTGTCGACGGTCTCTCGAACGAGTAGTTCAGCCTCCTCAATGCTGTCCACTACGATTGTGGCTGCGACGTCGTCCGCAAAGCCCGTGAGTTCCACCTGCTTCGGCAAGGGAATCTCCAGGAGCTCGTCGTAGACAGCGTTCCAAAAATCGGCTCCTAAGATTGAGCCTTGAGGTACCCCAGCTGTAACCTCGTGTTCTTGATGACCTTCCGTCGTTTCCACTATCAACTTTCTCCCATCGAGGTAGTCGTCTATTAGTCCTAGATTTTCTGGCTTTACGTCAAAATTATGCTCTAGGGCGTGTAAAATATCCTCCCAATTCGCACTATTAAAGGCGTTTTTAACGTCGAATGTGAGAAGGAGACACACTTTACGAGTTTTAAGACTACCACGCCATGCTTCTCTTGCTGTTTCCGTTACCTTTCGAATCGCGCCGATAGTCGATCGTTCTTTTTGAAATCCGTGTTGGTTCTTGGCAAAACCTCCGGCGCATTCAATGTCGTTGCGTAGTCTGCATTGAATAAGTTTTTCAAGCAGTTTGCCGGCGATGTCTAACATGCAGAGTGGTCGAAACGACGATGGTGTTACAGGGGTTCCCTTACCTTTGTCTATTAGGACCAATCTTTGCCGCTTCCAGACCGTAGGAAAGGTGCCGGTCGCCAGGCAGGCATTGTAGGCGTTCAGAAGAATATACGGAAATTCCAAGGCTACAGTCTTGATCACTGAGGCTGGGATGCCATCAGGGCCTGGTGCTTTGCCAGCTTTTATGGTTCTCGCCGCATCTTGGAGTTCCTTGACAGTGAAGGGTGTGGTTTCACTGCTTTCCACGTATTGTCTCTTTTTCCTTGGCGGATGTTTAGGGAATAGTTCCGCTACGATAGAATTCATCAAAGCAGGAGATTTCGGTGCTTCTGGTAAAGCTCTACCAAGTCGTTTTGTAACGATTTGATAGGCTTTTCCCCAGAGATCTTTGTCAAGGTCATTGCAAATTTCCTTCCACAATCCGGCTTTAGCTGATTTTATGGCTTTATTTAGGTTCTTTTTTGCCTGTTTGTACTCGTTTGTATACAAATCTTGGTAGGGGGAGCGTTTTGCAGCTCTTGTGGCCCGGCGACGTAATGCGTGGCATCTTTTCCGTAGTTCTGCTATCTCTGATGACCACCAATATGCTGGACTGTGCACACCCTGGTTTTTTGGTCGTGGCATAGAGGCGTTACATGAGGTGACAATAGCGTTCATAGTTTTAAGGACCGTTTCTTCCGTTTCTCTGCGGGTACTTAGTTTTGGATCAGCTTGAAGAATAGATGCGTTTTGCTCGAGGGCTGCTCGCAACGCTTCCTGGTCAAGCTTCTTGGCATTCCACCTTCGCTTGCAAAAGTTGCTTGGTCTAGTCGGACCGGATCCAATACTAAATGTCACATGTTGATGATCACTGCCACTATACTCTTCAGATACAGTCCAGTCTCCAATCATGTTCGCTGTCCTTGGGGTGGCAAACGTAATGTCGAGAATAGATTCCTGATATCCTGGTCTTCTAAAAGTTGTAATACTCCCAGTATTTAACACAGTAAGGTCTAATCTTGCAGCAAAGTCTGCTACGTCATTTCCTCTAGTGTCCGAGTATTCGGCGCCCCATTCAGCCGATTTCGCGTTGAAATCACCAGCTATAATGACTTCTCCGTCAAATTTGCTGAGAGTATCTTCTATGTTTGCCATTTTCTGGCGAAATACGCTAATCCCTTCATTTGGTGAAAGATAGACGCTCACACAGTAGGTCGTAGGAGTCTTGATCCAGACAAAACCCTCTCCGTTTCCGTTGTCATTGACGAAGATCTTCTTCGAGTTTGTGATCCATATTGCTGCCGTGCCAGTTTTATCTGCGAACCATGATTTATCTTGAATATTCATATATTGCTCGCAGATAAGGCATATATCGATCTTATCTTCAAAGATACGTTGGCGCAGTAGATTCTGCGCCAAGGCACATCTATTCAGATTACCTTGTAGAAATCGCGTCATTTCTGTTCTCTCGTGGCTTCGGCAAGTGCTACACGGAATGCTTTACAGGTACCGGATCCAGCGACATGGTTCCCGCTATTCCGATCTTCTTTGTCTACTGTACATAGAAAGCATTTTGGCTTTTCCGTGCAGTCTACAGACTTGTGATTTTCTCCGCCGCATTTGTAGCAACACTTGCTTCTGTCTGGTCCCCCGCATTTATGCGTTTGGTGTCCGAAACCGAGACATCTAAAGCAGCGGGCCACTTTAACAACTGGGCGAATGCGACAGTTAACCCACCCAATTCTTATGCGGGCCCTATTTAGGGCTTTGATTGCATTAGCCTCATCTATCTCACAAAAGGCCGCTCGTTGTCCTCTTGATGTTACTTTGGTCAAGTTCACTCGTCGTATTTCCAGTTTTGTCGTAAAGTCCCGAATGAGTGCTTTGCGAACGTCGTTTTCGGTAGAGACACCATCAAGGTCAAGAATCTCTATCGTCGTTAGCGGCGTCAGTGATTTCACTGTTCCTATGTTTTCAGTTGCTGCCCTTACCGCAGCTGCAAAGGCTGCACTATCTTCGGACTTGGGGCTCATTTCCAGTAATACACCTCCATTTCTTGTCTGTTTAATGGACTTTATGTCTACGCCAGTCTCTGTCGGGTTTACTTTTTCCTTGATCTCCTTAAGGATGTCAGCGTACGTTCGTCCTTCGGCTGGTTGAACCAGAACAGCCTTGGTTCTATGTTTCCTCCGAGTTGTCCTATGATGGTTATTTCTATGCTTAGCACTATCATTTGTTTCGATTTTTTCGGTTTCCGGTTTCTCGGTTTCCTCCAAGGTTACTTTCGCATCCCGCGCTCCTTTCTTCTTCGAACTTCGTCGAGCCACTTTCGTCCAGTTATTTTCTACTGCCGATTTTTTAGGCGGATGTGTTTCCGCGTCAGAGGTGGGGCTAAGTGAAGATAACAACCTTTTGTTTGTATTTTGCTCTTGGGTCTTAGGAGTTGGCGTCTGAGTTACACCCGGTTCAATGGTTTTCTCGGGAGAGGTCTGTGTAGTTTGCACTGTCATTGAGACAGCTTTGGGGGTTGCCGTATATTCTTTCAATGCCAGGCTATATGCTGTGTCAATCGACCTAATTAGCTCCTTTATTCTGCTGTGGACATTGTTCCTATCTTTGACGTACTCCGCTAGCTCCTCAATTTTGGAGCCAAGTCTCTCCATCGGCGTTTGTGGACATCTAGTCGATGGTGCAGAATTTACTCTGTCCCGGTGAAGATTGCCGGGAGCTTTCTTGTTTCCTTTTACTATTGCGGCTTTCGCCGCATCGTGATCGACGTCCATTTTTGGGTTTTCTGGGTTTTCATAATTATTCATGTTGTTTAAATAGTCCTCCAGAACAAGAGGTCGTCTCCGAACGCGGTGCCTTGGGAAGTGGAGGGGTGATTACCCTTACAGCTACCTCCATTGCTGTAAGAGCTTGTGACCATTGGAGCGGGAAAAAAAACATCCGCTCCGGCCGTGCACCTTCTTCCTTCATTGGCATCCTCTTGCTCCCGTGGGTGCGGCACGTTGATACCGGGAGTTTCCACGCACGGTGCGCTATATGGATCATCCACACATCTCTTTCGAGCAGTGTCCCCTAATCCGCTTCCGTACATGGCCCTAGGTCAGATGGTGTGACCAACCAAAAGGGAGTTTTTTCTTTTTTCCGTGATACACGGACGGTGGCTGTTACTCCTCAGCTCCGATGCCATATTTGGTCCGCGAGGGCTATTTTATTTCGCCCCAATCCGCCGATCTTACGATCGGTTAGGAAACCCCCTATCCGCCACCTGGGGACGCGCCCGGTAGGAGTTTGGCTTCTCCCGATGGGATATATGTATATATACATGTTTATGCGTATATGTATGTGTATACGTGTATAGCTATAGTTACATAGATAGGTATGAGTATATGTATGTTTCATACATGTACATGTACGTCGTTGTGAATATGCATGCACGTTGCATATATGTATATACGTATATTTATATATGTATAGTCGTACATGTATATTTGTACATATATATGCGTAGGTTTATATGAGTGTACTTAGATATTTTTGCCTATATTTTTTAATTATTTATTTAATTCTAATCTCTACTACCTTTCCTATCTTTTATATTTGGTTGTTGTTAAGTGTTGCTGTTTGTTAATTTTTTCTCTTATTGTATAGTTACTTTACCAATCCACATATATTATAATTACCTAGATATACTAATTTTCATACTGTTTTTAGATCCACTGATGATGACATTAAATTGAATGTCGAAACGTTTGGAAATAAAGATTATTTTATAAATCTTTGGCTTTTCTTTGTTTGATGTATCGCCCTCAAGAACTCACTCACATATTTCAACATCAAAATTAACTACTAAATCATATATATATATATATATATATATATATATATATATATATATATAGAATTTTATGATATGAGTGGAACGAATATTAATTATTTAATAAGAACAAAACAGCACTCAGATTTGTTTAACACAACTTTATTTTATGATTACAAACGTTTCGAGACCAATGTGTGCCTCATCATCAGTGTAATTCCAATAACAGTTACTTATTACTAAACATTCTTTAATATTTTATTTAAAACTATACTTTTGACTTTTTAATACAAAACATCAACTATTCCTTGCATTGGCAAGTGACAATTGTTTCAATCAATGCTTGACACGGTACTAACTGACATGTGACATTTACAGAATTATTCGAAACCAAACTGAAGTATCTAACGGAAACAGGATGGGTAACATTAAAATGTAAACAAAGGTAGGCGCTCGCATACAAAAATCGATGAATATGAAAAAACAGATTAATTTATTAAAAAGAATAAGATAAATGAAAAAATTATAAATTATTAATGATGTTTATATAAGTGTCATGTAAAATATTTGTGTCGGTTCTCAAATTTATGCTATTGTTAGTCCGAACTATTAACATTGATTCTGCCATGCTACGTTTAAATAAGTCTTTCTCATGGAATAAGATTTGGGGATTGTCAAAATCAAAATTATGGTTATTGATATTAGCATGATCCACAAGTGTACTTTTAAATTTTTTGTTATCTATTTTTTCACATTGTAATTCATGTTGCCTGAGTCTTTTTTCCAAGTTCTGAAGATGGGTCAAATCAAGACCCAAAACGTATTTTCTCTGAATAAAAACATTTTCTTTCAATAAAACTGTTTTTTAATTACTGGATGGATGCCTGAGAAACAATTTTATCATATATATATATATATATATATATATATATATATATATATATACATGGTCTGTTCAAAAAGTACCCGGAATTACTAATAATTAAATTTCGCGGGTCTGGAGTGTCTGATTGTCAAAATTTTTTTTTTATTGTGTTGGTATACATGCCCCTAAAGTATGATGAAATTTTCAGCTATATTCACTGTTTACTTTGTCTGTGGTAGTCGCTAAGGGTTCGACGTGTTTTTCTGAGCTCGGCGATTTTTACAATGGAAGAATTGAAAAGTCAAAGAATTTGTATTAAATTTTGCGTAAAAAATGAAATAAAGTGTTGCAAAGTGCAAAAATTCACCAGATATGGCTCCGTGTGACTTTTTCCTATTCCCAAAGTTGAAGAGACCCATGAAAGGACGGCGGTTTTCCTCGATTGAAGAAAATCGCTGAGAGTGCTCAAGGACATATCAAAAAGTGAATATCAAGGGTGCTTCGAAAATTGGAAAAAACGCTGGCATAAGTGTATTATATCTGGGGGGGACTACTTTGAAGGGGACCACATTAATGTAGACGAATAAATAAATATTTTTTTGAAAAAACGAAAATTCCGGGTACTTTTGAACAGACCTCGTATATATATATATTAGGTTGTCAAATATCTCCCTTCCGCTTTTATATATATATATATATATATATAAGCGGAAGGGAGATACTTGACAACCTAATATATACTAGCTGACCCGGCAAACTTTATTTTGCTAAATAAGGTATATTCTAAACCATTTCTAGAGAATGAAAAATATTAATTAAATTATTATTTTATTAATACAATCAAACTGGAAGATTTATACACTTTCGATAGAAAACATGGTATAATCCAATGCGAGTCTTTTTTGGTCTTTCGACTTATTAATTACGTTTCAAGTTTTTCAGATTCTTTTTGGATTCTGGATTTTGTGTATAATTTTTATAACATTTTATATTTTATAACATTTTAATTGTAAATAATACTACTGAGCTTATACAAAATTTTTAAATTTTTGCAAGGAGAGATAGAAAATGGATTAAGTATTTCTTCTTTGACCTGCTTTTTGAAAAGTTTCAAGTTACATTCGATGAATTAAAGTAAATTTAATAAAAAGTATATATGTAGAGCAGGGCGAGACACAAAGGTCCTATTTGATTTTGAGCAAATATAAACTATATTGTGAAAACCATAACAATTATATCACAACAAATAACACATATCAAACAAACAATTATCTGACTACGTTCAGTAAACTGACTTCTACTTCCTATCATTGTAGGAATGTGCTTTTTTGATGTCTTTCAAAAATTTGTTATCTAGAACTTTTTACCCCATAGACGGGGTAACTTGAAACGGCCAGGTGGCAAAAGCCTTATTTTAATTTTAAAGGTATTTTACAAAATAATTACATTTTTAACTAATGCTAAAACTACCAACGGAAGAAAATACTGTTATTATGGATTTTCAAAGATTACCGTTTATCTCCTCCAATTCAAAGATTATCGTTTTCAAATCAAGGTTGTAGCTGGCTATACATCTTTTTTACTCCACTTTCAAATATTGTTGTTGAACGATGCTTAACTTTACTAATTTTTGACACATCGGTGGTGGACCATTTTAATCCTGGACTTTAATATATTACTATCTATTCTGCGATAAATTCTGGGAAATTATAACTGGAAAAATGTTATTCGACAGAATGTCCATTTGATCGATACCAAATTTAGGTTCTGAATTTAAATAACATAAATAAAAAATAATATAACCTAGAAAATGTTTTCTAAATACCAATGAGTATATAATTATACAAATCAGATGTTTCAGAGCACCTTGTTTGAGAAAAATATGCCAAAAAGTGCATTTTTATATTAACATATCAAAAAAGTTTATATTTTGAGTCTCTAGTAACACTTGCGGCCCGATTACTAACGTTTTTGTATATAAATAAAACTACAAACAAATCTACTTACTACAATTCAATCATAATTGAATAATATTCACGTAAAACATCCTATTAAACATAATTGAACATCATCTGTCAAAAGCGTTTGACATTTCACGTATTAGCCACCGTCCATTGTTTTATTTAAATTACGCTTTTACAAGAAATTTCAAACTAAAAATGTAAAGTTTCTACGCGATTTTGAAATAATATCTCACCTTTCCGACCACATCTGGATCGGCACGAATTTTTCAAGACTAAGACTGGCCAAATCGGTTTAGCCGTTTTCGAGATTCACTAAGACATTTGAAAGAGCGCTCCATTTTTATATATAAGATATATATATATATATATATATATATATATATATATGTATGTATTTGTGTATATATATGTAAAAATATATGTGTATGTATGTATATGTGTATTTATATATGTATGGTATGGTATGTTATGGGTATAAAGGTATTTGTATATATGGGTATATATATAATATATATATATATATATATATATATATAACAAATGTATCCGAGTGGATAATAGATATTAATTTGGAAATATGAAGAAACAACACTCTTCTTGCACTAATTTATTAAATAATAATTTTCACAAACGTTTCGAGACTAGGTTTGTCTCATCATCAGTGTGTTATAATTAAAAAAATTTTAAAATATGGAAATTTAAATTAGCATTTTGTGTTTTTCATTACAAGTCGTTCACTGCTCGCTGCTCTTTTAATACCAACGGTCTTCGGTGTTCGTATTATCTCCCACTTAAAAACCACTTGAAATTGTAATGTCACGCAATCAGATAGGAAGAAAGGATTAGGGTCCAGTTGAAAAATAGATGTCGTTAGGAGAAAAAATATTCTATGATGAGATGGTTTGTTTATAAGATTTGTTATACATTGTTATAATTAAAAATGTATGTACATCTATATATAAGCTACAAAGTATTAATGAGATTCATATATGTATCATGTAATATATTGGTATCTGTCCGTAAATTTACTGTGTTACTTGTATGGGCTATTAACATCGATTCTGCAATACTTCTTTTAAATAAATCTTGTTCATAATATAAAATGTGCGGATTATTGAAATCGAAACTATGGCTGTTAGAGATAGCGATCTCTGGATCGGCACGAATTTTTCAAGACTAAGACTGGCCAAATCGGTTTAGCCGTTTTCGAGATTCACTAAGACATTTGAAAGAGCGCTCCATTTTTATATATAAGATATATATATATATATATATATATATATATATATATGTATGTATTTGTGTATATATATGTAAAAATATATGTGTATGTATGTATATGTGTATTTATATATGTATGGTATGGTATGTTATGGGTATAAAGGTATTTGTATATATGGGTATATATATATATATATATATATATATATATATATGATAAAAATTGTTTCTTGGGCATCCATCCACTAATTAAAAAAACAGTTTTAATGCAAAATGTTTTAATTAAGAGAACATACGTTTCGGGTCCAGATTTGACCCATCTTCAGTGCTACAAATAAATATATCAGATTACAAATTAAAACAATATAAAAAATAATATAAAAGATACATAATTACAGACAAAAATAAGTAGAAACAATGTATATGAAAAGCAACATAAAATAAACATATGTAAAGAAACTCACCATACAAATAAATTTTTTAAAAAATATAACACAAAGAACAACACAAAAATGTAAACGAAAAAATAAGTATGAAATAAAAAATTGAAAAAACATCAAGTTATGAAAATTGTAAAAATTAAAATAAATAATATGTTTTATTGTAAAAAAGGTAAAGGTATTTTCTTCAAAATAATTCCTATCCACTACAACTTTTACGCTCAGTAATTAATAATAGATTACCTTTTCTTCGTAATAAATTCCGTACATCTTCCTCATTTACCTCCCATTCACAACAAAATAGCATCACTTCACAAACCCTTAACCCTGTTCCTGAAAATTCACTATCTCTCAATTCCTTCATCTCATTACCGTACATCGATTGCCTTTTCCACTCATGGAAAAAACTTTTTTCATCCGTTGGTCTGAAACTAGTGTGTTCGACTGGACACACTCTCACAGACTTATACACTAATTTAAAAACTCCTACCCCTATTTCCCGCACGTCAAACGTTGTATATGTCATTGATTGTAATGATTGTTCAAGTTGTTATGTTGGAGAAACTTTACAATTTCTCTCAAAAAGAATGCGCCAACATGAACTTAACAGTCTTAACAGGAAACAAAATAAAACCATGATCACCGAACATGTCTCCAACTTTAAACATTCTTTTAATTTCACCAATCCAAGAATTATTCATCGAGAAGCCAACACTTTACGCAGGAAGTTTGCTGAGAGTATTTTTATACAAATATTACCTACTATTAACAAACGTTTTGATTCGGCTTCTCTTTGCAATATTTACCGCGATGCTTCGAACAATTTTTTCAATTTGCGCAATACTTCGTAACAATTCTTTTATGTAATGTATATGTATATATGTATATATGCGTATATTTATGTATGTGTATATGTACATATATACATATTTATGTTTGTGGATATACATGTATGGGCATATATGTTGCATTTGTGTGTATATTTGGATTTTACATAGATGTTGTAATTGCATGTTTGCATGTGGTTGTTTATGTTAGTTATGTTTTGTATATGTGTATGCAATTGTTACAATTATTGTGTTGCGTTATATATACATATATATGTTGTTTTTTAATTATTAATAACTTGTTTTTTTAACTTTTATCTTTTTCAGTTAATATTTATACTTTTTCTTAATATAATTCTCTATTTCACAATTTTTTACATTGTTCTGTCTTGGTTTTATTATGTTTCTATATTTTTATTTTTATTTTGATCCACATATTTCATTTTGATCCAACTTTGTTCAACCGTCTGATTATGGATGACTTACATATTTAAAAAAATTTTCTATGTTCCTTGCGCATGATCGCTGGAAAATTCTTCATAACTGTAACTCTTAAAATTCTCTCTATCCCGTTCTCTCATCCAATGACGATACAGTTTCCACTATTTTCCGCTGCAAACACGTAGGCCCGCATTTTACTCTCGTTTACACATACGTGATTCTGTCTCCAAACTAACAAGATGTGTTTTTGGAATAACCTTTTTTACAATAAAACATATTATTTATTTTAATTTTTACAATTTTCATAACTTGATGTTTTTTCAATTTTTTATTTCATACTTATTTTTTCGTTTACATTTTTGTGTTGTTCTTTGTGTTATATTTTTTAAAAAATTTATTTGTATGGTGAGTTTCTTTACATATGTTTATTTTATGTTGCTTTTCATATATACTTTTCATATACATTGTTTCTACTTATTTTTGTCTGTAATTATGTATCTTTTATATTATTTTTTATATTGTTTTAATTTGTAATCTGATATATTTATTTGTAGCACTGAAGATGGGTCAAATCTGGACCCGAAACGTATGTTCTCTTAATTAAAACATTTTGCATTAAAACTGTTTTTTTAATTAGTGGATGGATGCCCAAGAAACAATTTTTATCATATTATTTCACCATCTGAAGAAAAACCTCTCGCTTTAATATATATATATATATATATATATATATATATATATATATATATGTTTAATTTGAGTTTAATATTCGGGCGTAACATCAATAAAAATAGTATGAGTTTTTTTTTTTTTTTTTTTTAAATTTATTTATTTAAAATCCATACGTTTCGGCTAGCATCTTAGTCATCATTCAGTGGTAATCAAGTTAACTATAAAAATTGGAACTAAATAAATTATATGAAAGGAAATTTCATGGAAAAACAATAATAATAATAATAGTAATAAAACACTTACAATTTTGTATCCTAATATAGCATATGAAACCATTATTAATCCATGGTATGAGTATGTGCACATTGATAAGATATGTATTTTTTAACACAAACATCACAAATGGTAAAACACACTAATAATCATGATAACTTGACAAGTTGTCGAAACTATGTATTTACTCTTCGGAGTTTAGGATAGAAATGTCACAACTTTCTCAAAGTAGATTTTAGCATGTGTTGATATTTTTTGGAAAATTTAAAAGGCGATGGGATTTTGTTATTTTTTAAGGAATTTTGACACGCTATTAAGAAACCACGTGTTCGTTTCGATAAGGGCCGTATTGTCATTGCGTTTATTTATGACTCTGTCGTTATGTAATTGTAAAAACAACCCCTCAGCGAATCTTCTTTTAATTGTATTCTCTTCAAAATGTAAAATTTTAGGGTTAAAAAAATCGATATTGTGATTTAAATTTTTAATATGCTCAGTTAACATTGTTTTAAATTGTTTGGGATTTTTTGAATTATTTTTGTGTTGATTAAGGCGTTTACTCAGGTTTTGGCTAGTTTCTCCAATATAAAAGAGTTCGCAATTAGAGCAATTAATTTGATATACTAAATTCCTGAGCCGGTCAAAATTGAACTTAGATTTCATTTGTGTAAAAATTGAACTAAGGGTTGCATCACAATTACACACCAACAGAATGCCACACTGTTGAAATAATTTTTCCACGAGAAATATAAATCTTTTACGTACGGTAGGCAAATGACACCAGTATATGATTCTAAGTCTAAACGGTTTTTATGGTCTGTGAGGTCTTTTTGTTTGTTAAGAATGTAACTGCGTCTGTTATTTATGACAGAGTTGATTATGTTCGTAGGATATGAGTTGTTTTTCAGTGTGTTTATAACCAGGTCAATGTTCGTGTCCCAGAAGTTTTTGTCAGATAGTAATATGGCGTGGTCTGTTAAATTTATTATTGTCGCTATTTTCATTTTAAGAGGGTGGTATGAGTGGTAATTTATGTATCGTCCGGAGCTAGTTGGTTTCTGGTACCAGTTAGTAATTAGTCGGTGGTCATTTGTACGTATTAGTCTGATGTCTAGAAAACTAATCGAATTCACTGTCTCTAATTCTACGGTAAACTGTAGTTTTTTATTAAAATTGTTAAAATTATCAGTAAATATGTTAATGTCTTCTTCCGGAATACAAGTAATGATATCGTCTACATATCGGTAATAAAAGATTTGTTTGTTATAATTATTAAAAATTTTGTTTTCTACTAATTGTAAGGAAATTTCTACTAAAGACGGAGATGCGGGAGATCCCATTGGGGTGCCAAAAATTTGGTAATAAAATGATCCATTAAATTCAAAATAGGTGTTAGAGACAATGAATTTGATGATTTCTCTAAACCAATGTAAAGATAATGTGGTGTGAAGGCTAATTTCACTCCATCTGCTGGTGATGGCGTCTAGTATTAAGTCTAGTGGGACATTTGTAAATAGGGATATAACGTCTAGGCTAATTAGTTTATAATTATTGGAATGGAATATTATTAGAAGTTTGACAAGCTCGAAGGAATTTTTAATGTAATATGGGGACTGTTTTGTTATTATTGTTAAGATATTACTAATGTACTTGGATAATTTGTATAGTGGAGAATTTATGTCTGAAACAATCGGTCTATAAGGTAGGTTTGTTTTGTGTATTTTAGGAAGGCCGTATAATCTTGGAAAGTATGGGTGTAAATTTTTTAAGTTTGTAGCTGTATCTTTTGTGATTTGTTTATTAGTAACTAATTTGTCTAGAAGTTTATGACAGGAGCGGTTAATGTGTTCGGTTGGGTCGTTGTTTATGGTCGTGTAGGTACTGTCGTCCGAGAGTGATTCAGTAATTTTTTGTAAATAGTCCTCTTTGTCAAGAATAACTGTGACGTTTCCTTTGTCTGCTCTTGTCACGATGATGTTAGGATGGTTTTTTAAAAATAATTTACAACTTTTGAGATCTCTAAGAATGTCAGTATAATTCGAATTTTTATATTGAAAGAATTGATGTACGAAATAAATTTTTTGCAAAAAAGGGTTTCTGGTATGAGATTTCTGTTTAGGATCTTTAATTTGTTGCAAACCATTTTCTAAGTTCGAGAGTAATTTAATGAAATTAAAATTGTTAGGACAGTTGGGAACAGCAAAATTGGGGCCTAATGCAAAAATGTATCGAAGTCTATCTGGGATCTCAATAGATGAGAAGTTTTTTAGCCATTTGTTGATGACGTTTTCATCTAAGTTATTTTACTATGTTCTATTTTATTTTGTAATAATTTGTTAAATTTATTTTTGTACGATTGTTTTAGGTTAGTGGAATGTTTATTGTTTT
>NW_020537324.1:42344333-42374838 GCF_003426905.1 Ctenocephalides felis | reverse complement strand
ATATTCAAAAAGAACGCCGTTTTCACACAACGAACTTCGTCATTCGCTCAGCATTTGGCGATACCGAGCAGATATACATGGCAGTGCTCTCACACAATGCATAAGAGCGCTAAGCGTTGTAAACTGCGTCACGCTGCTTTTGCACACTGCGCAATATTTTGCGACTAGCTCCGGTCAAACGTTAATGAAACGAATGATCATTGCCAGAAGCTTTTGCCCACATATATTATACTATAGGAGCGCACTTGATTACAGCAATAATTTGTCGAGTAATCACAAGATTTCATATTTGTGGTGGTCAGCAGACAAATAATTTTAACTCGCACCGATCGAACTTTCATAAATGAATGATCCTCGGTGCGAGAAGCTTCGTCAGTTCTGCTGCACCACCACTATTTGACTTAGTCCATTTGTAAAATCCTATATATTAAAATATATAGATTTTATATTGCGGTCCGCAGACCCAAATAATTTCAACTCGCTCCGATCAAACGTTCATAAAACGAAAGACCATCGCTGCGAGAAGCTTTGCTAGTTCTGCTATATTCACATATATTTGACCGTAGTCAATTTGTAAAATTCTATATTATTAAAATATATAGATTTCATATTTGCGGTCCGCAGACCCAAATAATTTCAACTCTCTCTGATCGAACGTTTAAAAACGAATGATCCTACCACCAGTTATCTATAGCCGCAAACCAGCATCCGAATATATACGGGGTATATAATTCTAGATGTGGCTCACAACATTATTAAAAGTTACGCTAATATATCATTGACAGACTAAAAGTATCGAATATGATGTAAAAACTACACGGGGAATGATATCCGTACCCGCCGAACAACATAGCGTACTTAGCCTGAGCTCGCTCGCATCGCACTCGACACGACCTATCCCCCTATATAAGGCGCGCGGCCACAGCGTAGGTATTTGACTGAGTCCCAAGCGATGTGCATTTGACCTGCGGCGAGGGCCTGCTCGCGCTTACGGTGTGAATCGTCAAGACAAAAGTCTGGGAAAATTTCGAACTGTGAACCCTTATGATAGAAAAATTTTTGTCGAAAATTTTGTTAGATGTTCAAACAGTTTTATATATATGGACAATATGAATATAGTTAATTATTGAGTTTTTAGGTGTTTTTTGGGTTTTTTTAAACTTTTGTATAAAATTATGTATTTATTGATTTTTTATAGATCTCAATGAATATAAAACGAATTTATATAGTTATATTATTTTTTATAATTATTTGTTTAAATTTTCTAATTTTACAATAAATGTTCAAACCAGTTTTCCTCGATTTTCTCTTAAACCGTAAAAGATACGAAAAACTTTGTTCGTACGAAAGATGCAGAATAAAATTACGAATAAAATGGTATATAAATGGTTAGGTGTGTTCATATAATTTTCTCGAGATTTTCCGATTTTTCCGAATTTTCACGACGGCAACTCGCCTGTAGGCCACACCGTTGGGAATTCGAAGTTGTGATATATGGGAAAAGAACTAAGAATTTTGAGACCTTTCTAATGATGTATAATAGTTTATATGTTTTCTTTAGAGAAATATCGAATCGTGAAGAGTATTGCTCCAACCTAGCCGCACTTTGCATTTTGACATGTTAACATCTACACATATTGCTCTATAACATAAAAACCGTAAAAGATACGAAAAAACTTTGTTCGTACGAAAGATGCAGAATAAAATTACGAATAAAATGGTATATAAATGGTTAGGTGTGTTCATATAATTTTCTCTAGATTTTCCGATTTTTCCGAATTTTCACGACGGCAACTCGCCTGTAGGCCACACCGTTGGGAATTCGAAGTTGTGATATATGGGAAAAGAACTAAGAATTTTGAGACCTTTCTAATGATGTATAATAGTTTATATGTTTTCTTTAGAGAAATATCGAATCGTGAAGAGTATTGCTCCAACCTAGCCGCACTTTGCATTTTGACATGTTAACATCTACACATATTGCTCTATAACATAAAAACCGTAAAAGATACGAAAAAACTTTGTTCGTACGAAAGATGCAGAATAAAATTACGAATAAAATGGTATATAAATGGTTAGGTGTGTTCATATAATTTTCTCTAGATTTTCCGATTTTTCCGAATTTTCACGACGGCAACTCGCCTGTAGGCCACACCGTTGGGAATTCGAAGTTGTGATATATGGGAAAAGAACTAAGAATTTTGAGACCTTTCTAATGATGTATAATAGTTTATATGTTTTCTTTAGAGAAATATCGAATCGTGAAGAGTATTGCTCCAACCTAGCCGCACTTTGCATTTTGACATGTTAACATCTACACATATTGCTCTATAACATAAAAACCGTAAAAGATACGAAAAAACTTTGTTCGTACGAAAGATGCAGAATAAAATTACGAATAAAATGGTATATAAATGGTTAGGTGTGTTCATATAATTTTCTCTAGATTTTCCGATTTTTCCGAATTTTCACGACGGCAACTCGCCTGTAGGCCACACCGTTGGGAATTCGAAGTTGTGATATATGGGAAAAGAACTAAGAATTTTGAGACCTTTCTAATGATGTATAATAGTTTATATGTTTTCTTTAGAGAAATATCGAATCGTGAAGAGTATTGCTCCAACCTAGCCGCACTTTGCATTTTGACATGTTAACATCTACACATATTGCTCTATAACATAAAAACCGTAAAAGATACGAAAAAACTTTGTTCGTACGAAAGATGCAGAATAAAATTACGAATAAAATGGTATATAAATGGTTAGGTGTGTTCATATAATTTTCTCTAGATTTCCGATTTTTCCGAATTTTCACGACGGCAACTCGCCTGTAGGCCACACCGTTGGGAATTCGAAGTTGTGATATATGGGAAAAGAACTAAGAATTTTGAGACCTTTCTAATGATGTATAATAGTTTATATGTTTTCTTTAGAGAAATATCGAATCGTGAAGAGTATTGCTCCAACCTAGCCGCACTTTGCATTTTGACATGTTAACATCTACACATATTGCTCTATAACATAAACCGTAAAAGATACGAAAAAACTTTGTTCGTACGAAAGATGCAGAATAAAATTACGAATAAAATGGTATATAAATGGTTAGGTGTGTTCATATAATTTTCTCTAGATTTTCCGATTTTTCCGAATTTTCACGACGGCAACTCGCCTGTAGGCCACACCGTTGGGAATTCGAAGTTGTGATATATGGGAAAAGAACTAAGAATTTTGAGACCTTTCTAATGATGTATAATAGTTTATATGTTTTCTTTAGAGAAATATCGAATCGTGAAGAGTATTGCTCCAACCTAGCCGCACTTTGCATTTTGACATGTTAACATCTACACATATTGCTCTATAACATAAAAACCGTAAAAGATAAGAAAAAACTTTGTTCGTACGAAAGATGCAGAATAAAATTACGAATAAAATGGTATATAAATGGTTAGGTGTGTTCATATAATTTTCTCTAGATTTTCCGATTTTTCCGAATTTTCACGACGGCAACTCGCCTGTAGGCCACACCGTTGGGAATTCGAAGTTGTGATATATGGGAAAAGAACTAAGAATTTTGAGACCTTTCTAATGATGTATAATAGTTTATATGTTTTCTTTAGAGAAATATCGAATCGTGAAGAGTATTGCTCCAACCTAGCCGCACTTTGCATTTTGACATGTTAACATCTACACATATTGCTCTATAACATAAAAACCGTAAAAGATACGAAAAAACTTTGTTCGTACGAAAGATGCAGAATAAAATTACGAATAAAATGGTATATAAATGGTTAGGTGTGTTCATATAATTTTCTCTAGATTTTCCGATTTTTCCGAATTTTCACGACGGCAACTCGCCTGTAGGCCACACCGTGGGAATTCGAAGTTGTGATATATGGAAAAGAACTAAGAATTTTGAGACCTTTCTAATGATGTATAATAGTTTATATGTTTTCTTTAGAGAAATATCGAATCGTGAAGAGTATTGCTCCAACCTAGCCGCACTTTGCATTTTGACATGTTAACATCTACACATATTGCTCTATAACATAAAAACCGTAAAAGATACGAAAAAACTTTGTTCGTACGAAAGATGCAGAATAAAATTACGAATAAAATGGTATATAAATGGTTAGGTGTGTTCATATAATTTTCTCTAGATTTTCCGATTTTTCCGAATTTTCACGACGGCAACTCGCCTGTAGGCCACACCGTTGGGAATTCGAAGTTGTGATATATGGGAAAAGAACTAAGAATTTTGAGACCTTTCTAATGATGTATAATAGTTTATATGTTTTCTTTAGAGAAATATCGAATCGTGAGAGTATTGCTCCAACCTAGCCGCACTTTGCATTTTGACATGTTAACATCTACACATATTGCTCTATAACATAAAAACCGTAAAAGATACGAAAAACTTTGTTCGTACGAAAGATGCAGAATAAAATTACGAATAAAATGGTATATAAATGGTTAGGTGTGTTCATATAATTTTCTCTAGATTTTCCGATTTTTCCGAATTTTCACGACGGCAACTCGCCTGTAGGCCACACCGTTGGAATTCGAAGTTGTGATATATGGGAAAAGAACTAAGAATTTTGAGACCTTTCTAATGATGTATAATAGTTTATATGTTTTCTTTAGAGAAATATCGAATCGTGAAGAGTATTGCTCCAACCTAGCCGCACTTTGCATTTTGACATGTTAACATCTACACATATTGCTCTATAACATAAAAACCGTAAAAGATACGAAAAAACTTTGTTCGTACGAAAGATGCAGAATAAAATTACGAATAAAATGGTATATAAATGGTTAGGTGTGTTCATATAATTTTCTCTAGATTTTCCGATTTTTCCGAATTTTCACGACGGCAACTCGCCTGTAGGCCACACCGTTGGGAATTCGAAGTTGTGATATATGGGAAAAGAACTAAGAATTTTGAGACCTTTCTAATGATGTATAATAGTTTATATGTTTTCTTTAGAGAAATATCGAATCGTGAAGAGTATTGCTCCAACCTAGCCGCACTTTGCATTTTGACAAGTTAACAACTACACAGATTGCTCTATAACTGTCTAAACCGTAAAAGATACAAAAAACTTTGTTCGTACGAAAGATGCAGAATAAAATTACGAATAAAATGGTATATAAATGGTTAGGTGTGTTCATATAATTTTCTCTAGATTTTCCGATTTTTCCGAATTTTCACGACGGCAACTCGCCTGTAGGCCACACCGTTGGGAATTCGAAGTTGTGATATATGGGAAAAGAACTAAGAATTTTGAGACCTTTCTAATGATGTATAATAGTTTATATGTTTTCTTTAGAGAAATATCGAATCGTGAAGAGTATTGCTCCAACCTAGCCGCACTTTGCATTTTGACATGTTAACATCTACACATATTGCTCTATAACATAAAACCGTAAAAGATACGAAAAAACTTTGTTCGTACGAAAGATGCAGAATAAAATTACGAATAAAATGGTATATAAATGGTTAGGTGTGTTCATATAATTTTCTCTAGATTTTCCGATTTTTCCGAATTTTCACGACGGCAACTCGCCTGTAGGCCACACCGTTGGGAATTCGAAGTTGTGATATATGGAAAAGAACTAAGAATTTTGAGACCTTTCTAATGATGTATAATAGTTTATATGTTTTCTTTAGAGAAATATCGAATCGTGAAGAGTATTGCTCCAACCTAGCCGCACTTTGCATTTTGACATGTTAACATCTACACATATTGCTCTATAACATAAAAACCGTAAAAGATACGAAAAAACTTTGTTCGTACGAAAGATGCAGAATAAAATTACGAATAAAATGGTATATAAATGGTTAGGTGTGTTCATATAATTTTCTCTAGATTTTCCGATTTTTCCGAATTTTCACGACGGCAACTCGCCTGTAGGCCACACCGTTGGGAATTCGAAGTTGTGATATATGGGAAAAGAACTAAGAATTTTGAGACCTTTCTAATGATGTATAATAGTTTATATGTTTTCTTTAGAGAAATATCGAATCGTGAAGAGTATTGCTCCAACCTAGCCGCACTTTGCATTTTGACATGTTAACATCTACACATATTGCTCTATAACATAAAAACCGTAAAAGATACGAAAAAACTTTGTTCGTACGAAAGATGCAGAATAAAATTACGAATAAAATGGTATATAAATGGTTAGGTGTGTTCATATAATTTTCTCTAGATTTTCCGATTTTCATAACGGCAACTCGCCTGTAGGCCACACCGTGCAAAATTCGAAGTTGTGATGTATGGAAAAAGAACTAAGAATTTTGAGACCTTTCTAATGATGTATAATAGTTTTATATGTTTTCTTTAGAGAAATATCGAATCGTGAGGAGTGTTGCTCTAACCTATCCGCACTTTGCATTTTGACAAGTTAACAACTACACAGATTGCCTTATACTGTCTAAACCGTAAAAGATACAAAAAAACTTTGTTCGTACGAAAGATGCAGAATAAAATTACGAATAAAATGATGTATAACTCGATATATGTCATAATATATTTTTCATGAGATTTTTTCAATTTTTACTTTAAATTAAAAAATGTTTGAAATTTTTCGCTGACTTTAAATTCATTTGCGGGTTATGCTTTTTTTTTACAATATTGTTTCAAATGATGTAAAAAGTTAAATTAGCGAGGTGCCTCAATATGCAAAAAATTGGCCCACTCTAATATATATATATATATATATATATATATATATATATATAATATATACTTTCTTTCTTTATTTATTATAATCTCGGAGCATATCTCGCTTTTGATGATTCCTCATCATCCGCTGAATCAGATTTCTATAAAATAATAAATCAGATGTAAAATAAAAATTATTTGAAAATCCAACTGAAGATGTTTGATAAAGACGAGATTCTCCGACCACACTTAAAAAAAGCTGAATAGTATTAAAAAGATATTGTATGTGGGTTCTTTGTTAAGTGTAGCAAACATTTGTTGAAGATCGATTTTTTTCAGAGAATTGTAAGGTCTTTTTTTTGTTAAAGAAGGCTGGATTGAAATCACAACCAGTAAAAGCATGACAACAAATTGAATTCTGGCAAACACTAACCAGTTCACTTCGTGATGTAATATATCTCTGGTTATTTTCAACCCCATTTAGCATCCAAATATATAATGCAAAAAGACCTAATGACGTGGT
This sequence comes from Ctenocephalides felis, assembly GCF_003426905.1. Classification (NCBI taxonomy): domain Eukaryota; kingdom Metazoa; phylum Arthropoda; class Insecta; order Siphonaptera; family Pulicidae; genus Ctenocephalides; species Ctenocephalides felis. The sequence continues at coordinate 42,367,651 of NW_020537324.1, read as the reverse complement.
TCTTGGACGGTACAAACTATTCATTAATAACTATAAAGTATACAACGTCAATGAACAATTCAGCAGAAAAAATTCTAAATTTTGGTGCAAGTTCAATCTCGTGTTTTATCAAACAATTTTTAAGATCCCACTGTAACTATATTAGGAATAATATCTATAACAAGCAACCAACATTGTTGGGCGCATTAAAGTATGGTCGGAGAATCTCGTCTTTATCAAAATCTTCAGTTGGATTTTCAAATAATTTTTATTTTACATCTGATTTATTATTTTATAGAATCTGATTCAGCGGATGATGAGGAATCATCAAAAGCGAGATATGGCTCCGAGATTATAATAAATAAAGAAAGTATATATATATATATATATATATATATATATATATATATAATATTGTATAACTTTATTTTTATACAATATTTTGAAATTAGACCAAAATAAATAAAAAAATAGAATAAATATTACAATATTGTTGTTATCGTTTGTATACTTTAATCTTTACGAATTTAGCGTAAAAAATCTTTTTTCCGCTCATCAACATTATTAAATGTCACATATAAACTAACAAATATTAATTTCTATTATCATTATGAAAGAATTGCTTATATCGGTATAAAACATGGAGATTTATGCATACTATCAGGCCAAATGGTAGCTGAGTTTTTTAACTCTGCTGATGTTGGTCCACCAGGTACACGTCTGCCGTGATAAATATAAGGTTTTGATACTATAAGGAATAAAATATGTAAATGGCAGACATCGTAAAATACATTCAAAAAAATTTTTTTCTGCATTTTCAAAATCGTCTGCCACCATGTTAACCGCGCGATAATCGTCTGCCATTGGTATTTTACGATAGTAATAATATTATATTTTCAAATTTTCGAAACGGCAACCGTCGTAAAATGGTTCGGATATGGGCGAAAAAAAGGTACCTTTACCAGCTGCGCAGTAGCTGTGTCCGCCACTTTGGGCTTAGTCAGTCCCCATTTCATGTAGGATAGGTATAGAGGAATCGATGCACAAAATCTCAGGTGTCGTAAAATACATACTGTCATCCGCCCACGGGCTCTTGGACTATTTGGTTATTTATTAAAACCGCACGAAATGCATTGTTACACAATAATATATATACATATATACATATATACATATATATATATATATATATATATATATATATAGATTCATAGAAAAATAGTCAGTTTGTAGAAATAAATGAAAAAAATTACAAAAAACCGCTTATCATTGTTTTTCCTTGAAAATATTTAAGTCATGGTTTGACATTAAAACAAATGAAGACTGTCATTTGCCAAACATTTCCATTCACTTAGTCATATGCTAAGACAATATTTTAATATAATATATTTATGATTATGAATAAGAAAAATGTAATGACTACATTATTATTGCCAAAAAGCAGCTGAGATGTGCCAAAAATTACAATAATATAAGATTTACAGTCAACATCTGACATCAAATTTAGCCTATAATTCACTTTGACTGATTATTATTTCTTAACTTTTAAATGCAGTCGTGTTTTGCCTTACTTTACTAAATCACGATACAAAAATAATTTACTTATTCTAACAATTATTTAGAAGTTTCATTGTGTCAAAAATTCATATGTTTGGCATTGGATACGAAATATTTACTCAAGACAAAGGAGCATTTTGGGTCTGAATATTAATGTGCTCCAATTTGCATGAAAGTTTGGAATTAGGTTCATCTTACTCTCAAGTTTAAAAATAAAAATAATTTAGAATCATTTGCCACTTCCCGGGCGGATGACATCCTCTTCCAGTGGTGCAATTTTATCTCTTTCAAAATAACGTCGGATATCGATAAAAGAAATAATTAGAAGAGAAAAATGTTTAATGATGTTTTTTAAAAGAGAAATTACTTTTCAAGTTACTGGCTACTGAAAAATTGTTGTTTTTTGCGTTTTTCATCGTTTTTTGCAAATATTTCTAAAAATATACATTTAAACAAAAATCATGCAATAAACAAAATTATATCAATTAAAATCCTAATAAATCGGTGTTCTATAAGTTGTTCTAGGAACTATATTAGGCTAGATATAAAAATAGGGTTTTATAGTACTCAAAATAAGCTTTAAAATGAGTACTTCTGCTAATAAAAAGAGTGAGCTATCATGCAGATAAAAGACGCATGCAATATTTTTTTCATTTAAAGCAAATAGTTTTTGAGTGCCATTTCCACCAAAATTGAAAATAATCATATTCCCTCAAGAATCAACTTGATTTAAGAGATTGACGGATTCTAGAAAATACTTTAACTTTATTGCAAACGATTTCCAAAAAGCTCATGATTTCATGAAAAAAAATCTATTTAAAAAAATAAAAGATACGTATAAAGGTATATAAATGAAAATTCAAAGTCTTTTACTGACCAATTATTGCTTTTTATTATTTTTCTGTTACACAAATATTGATAGTGTCCAACCAGAGTGTCTTTCGAGTCCTTCAATCCTTTGCCATTTCAAAATAAGAGAAGTTACGGTAAAATTTATGATAGAGGAAGTTGTGGCTCATTTAATTACCTTTAAAATAGTGTATTGCAAGAACTAAAAGATAAAATCAAAATTAAAAGAGTTATAATTCAATTATTCCGGTGGGTGGTGACAAAGATAGCATTCGCGGTATAGGTACAATATCACCTTGAATTTTTCTACCCAAAATAATAACTTCAATAATGTGGCCTATAATTTTTATAATTACGTACCATATTTTAACTGGCTTTTAGTAATTTACGATCTAAATTAAATTTTATTCACAAATAATTCAATATACATTATTATTTAAGTTTATATTTGTAGTGAATTAATTCATCAAATCCTGTTTACATGTGCTCTATTCAACGTACCATCAATAAAAATATTGCAGTAAATAGAGAGAAAAAAAGCGTGTGTCGGAAATAGGCTAATCTTTATCTTAAGTTCAGAAGTGAAAACAATTTGCACTTTCTCACCACCCGCCGGATTAATTGAATTATAACTCTTTTAATTCTGATTTTATCAGTTCTTGCAATACACTATTTTAAAGGTAATTAAATGAGCTACAACTTTCTCTATCATAAATTTTACCGTAACTTCTCTTATTTTGAAATGGCAAAGGATTGAAGGACTCGAAAGACACTCTGGTTGGACACTATCAATATTTGTGTAACAGAAAAATAATAAGAAGCAATAATTGGTCAGTAAAAGACCTTGAAAATTCATCTATATACCTTTATACGTATCTTTTATTTTTTTAAATAGATTTTTTTTCATGAAATCATGAGCTTTTTGGAAATCGTTTGCAATAAAGTTAAGGTATTTTCTAGTATCCGTCAATCTCTTAAATCAAGTTGATTCTAGAGGGAATATGATTATTTTCAATTTTGGTGGAAATGGCACTCAAAAACTATTTGCTTTAAATGAAAAAAATATTGCATGCGTCTTTTATCTGCATGATAGCTCACTCTTTTTATTCGGAGAAGTACTCATTTTAAAGCTTATTTTGAGTACTATAAAACCCCATTTTCATATCTAGCCTAATATAGTTCCTAGAACAATTTATAGAACACCGATTTATTAGGATTTTAATTGATATAATTTTGTTCATTACATGATTTTCGTTTAAATGTATATTTTTAGAAATATTTGCAAAAAACGATAAAAAACGCAAAAAACAACAATTTTTCAGTAGCCAGTAACTTGAAAAGTAATTTCTCTTTTGAACAACATTATTAAACATTTTTCTCTTCTAATTAGTTCTTTTATCGATATCCGACGTTATTTTGAAAGAGATAAAATTGCACCACTGGAAAAGGATGTCATCCGCCCGGGAAGTGGCAAATAATTCTAAATTATTTTTATTTTTAAACTTGAGAGTAAGATGAACCTAATTACAAACTTTCATGCAAATTGGAGCACATTAAAAATATTCAGACCCAAAATGCTCCATTGTCTTGAGTAAATATTTCGTATCCAATGCCATACATATGAATTTTTGACACAATGAAACTTCTAAATAATTGTTTGAATAAGTAAATTATTTTTGTATCGTGATTTAGTAAAGTAAGGCAAAACACGATTGCATTTAGAAGTTAAGAAATAATAATCAGTCAAAGTAAATTATAGGCTAAATTTGATGTGCGATCACTGACAGACGCATGCGCAGACTGCATCACCTGTCAGATGTTGACTGTAAATCTTATATTATTGTAGTTTTTGGCACATCTCAGCTGCTTTTTGGCAATAATAATGTAGTCATTACATTTTTCTTATTCATAATCATAAATATATTATATTTTAATATTGTCTTAGCCTATAAGTAAATGGAAATGTTTGGCAAATGACAGTCTTCATTTGTTTTAATGTCAAACCATGCCTTAAATATTTTCAAGGAAAAACAATGATAAGCGGTTTTTTGTAATTTTTTTCATTTATTTCTACAAACTGACTATATTTCTATGAATCTGAAAATTCTAGAAAATTTTCCGAACAAACTTCAGGAAGATCATGGAAATCCGAATTATAGTTTAGGAGGATTAACCATTCATACATAGTTACAGAAGAATTTTATATATAAGTTATTATATATATATATATATATATATATATATATGCAAACCCGACGAACTTCGTTTCGCCACCAGATGGTTTCGCGAGAAAGATGAAGAAATTTTTTGTTTGTTTTATATTTGAAAAGGAAAGATTTGATTTTATTATACAACAGTAATGAATTTTTCTCAATTACAAAAATGAAGTGTTTTTTAGTTGAACTTCTCTAAATAAATGAAAGTAAATCCGCAAATTATCCGTTTTATTGAAGTGCTCTTTGGTAAACCACATTTTTTGTTTTTTGGTCTGACGTTAACACAAACAAAGCGGATGGTTTTCCAACTCGTGAACAGGCAACGTATAACTGCCCATGTAAAAAACAATGATTTTTTAAGTAATCTATTTGAAATTTATCCCGCAAACACTAAGCAATTGGCTTTGCGACTTGTTATTGCGAACGCAAGGCGAACTGAAAATTGCAATCGTTTAAAGTCAAACGGAAGACCAGTCGGAATCATTGGTATGTCACCAAATCGACTTGCATTAAGGTACGATGCCATGCACAACTAATTTTCTTAGCTATAAACCTTGCGGAGCCCGAGACCTTTCCAACGAATGCAAAATTGTCGAAATCGGTTAGTGCGTTCTGGAGTTATATCGTCAGAAAGAAAACCCGACTTATTTTTATATATATATGTAGATAATCTATTTGAAATTATTTAAAACAATTGTTGATTATTTTTATTACTCGAATGTTTAATTAGGGTGCATGAAGTTCCAGCAATTTGCATTAGGGCACGATACCATGCACCACCAATTTTCTTAGCTATAAACCTTGCGGAGCCCGAGACATTTCCAACGAATGCAGAATTGTCGAAATCGGTTCGTGCGTTCTGGAGTTATTTCGTCAGGAAGAAAACCCGACTTATTTTTATATATATAGAAGATATATATAAAAAACAAAAAAACATCATTGTTAAAATCATATAAAATATTTTGAATTTAATATAAGTATTTTCTAATCATAAAATTCTTGAATATTGTTGTAAACATCGCTTATATAAGTGAAATAAGCATATAATTATGAATTTGGAAAATACGTGTTCATGCTGTAATATTGCAGTTGCCTTTGACAAGATGGTGACATGTATTTCGTGCAAAACAAAGTTTAAGTATTCATGCGTGAACTTGAGCTTGGCTGATGTTCGAGCAATATCATCAAAAAAAGGAATAATGTGGAATTGCAATTCATGTGCTAATCTCGGTAATGACCTGAATGATATCAAGAGTATGTTAATGCAGCTACAACGAGAAGTTGCTGCACTAAAAGATCATAGGTCTTGCAACAATAATATTCTGGATGATGAACAATTTGAAGCATTAGTTCAAGAGACTTCTGAACGCAATAAACGTTCATATAATATCATAATATATAACGCCAAAGAGCCTCTTAATGACGTAAACAATTATGATAAAAGTGTTGATACTAATATGATTAACAATATATTTGAAGCTTCATTAGGAGTACCTTGTGTTCCGTCGAGCTTCGAACTATATAGATTGGGTAAATTTGATTCAAAAAGGACTAAGCCAAGACCGCTTAAAGTTATCTTCAAGGATAATAACTTACCAAAGAAAATTTTTTTCAACTGCAAGAAAATTAAGGATAATGTCCACTTCAAGAATTTGATTATCAGTGAGGATCGGACACCAAGGCAACAACTTTATTATCAAAGACTGAAAGCTCAGCTACTTGAACGCGAGAAAAAAGGTGAAGTTAATCTTAAAATTAAATACATTAATGGCGTTCCTCGAATTGTTTCTTTAAACTAATTTCGCCCACAGATAGTAATGTCTTTACATGTTACTATCAAAATGTTCGTGGACTCAACACTAAAATTTCCGACTGCCTGCTCGCATCTAGTTATCTTGATTATGATTTCGTCGCTTTTTCTGAAACATGGCTTAGTAACGATGTTCACAACTCTGAATTCTTTTGCGACAGTTTCAATGTTTTCAGATGTGATAGAACTTATGGTATCAACAATAAATATCGTGGTGGTGGTGTACTTCTTGCAGTTAAAAAATATATTACTTGTGAACTTTTGAAATTGAACTTTATTTGTGAATCGCTTCCAATGATTGATATTGTTGGCTGCAAGTGTATCCTCAAGAATTCAAGCATATTAGTATTGACCGTTTACGTTCCACCTGATGTATCTACTGAGAATTTTGAAGCTTTCCTTGATCTACTAGAATCTTATGTTTCAGACAAAAATGTTTTAATTATTGGTGATTTCAATGTTCCACATTTCGATCAATTATCTCATAATCTTACTAATGCAAAATGTAACTTCATCTATAATTTTATTAATTTATCTGGTCTCAACCAATATAATTCTGTTATCAATATCAGTGGCAGATTGTTGGATTTAGTGTTTTGTTCTTACTTTTGCAACATAATTCATGATACCGAACCCCTTTACCTGAGGACAATTATCATCCTGCTCTTTATATTTCTGTTTCCCTTACATCTTCTTTTTCCACACCCAATACTTTGCAATTTAATAAAAATAACTATCATTACAATTTCCACAAAGCGGATTATCTTAATCTTTACAGGGAAATTTTAAATACATCGTGGAGTTCTTTGTATACATGTTCTGACATTAATGATGCATGTGATCTTTTTTACGCTACAATTTATAGCTTATTAGATAAATTTGTTTCTAAAACAAAGAAATTTTCTTCCAATAATTTTAAGCCTTGGTTTAATTCTGATATTATTAGAAACCTCCGTATGAAGAAATACTATCATAATAAATACAAGTTAACCAATATCACTTTCTTTATGAAAATTTTAAATTGTACAGGAAATTAATAAAAATACTTATGAAAGATGCCTATAATTCATATATTATTGACGTTGAAAATTCTCTATCGCTTAATCCTAAATATTTTTGGTCTTTTTTGCGTAATAAAACTGCTTCTAATATTATTCCTAATAGATTGTGCTATCTAGACAAATATTATGATTCTCCTGATGCTATTGTTGATGCATTTAATTCTTACTTTATTAGTGTTTATCAGCCTAAACTTGACATACCCATTTTATTTGATCATAATGATAGAATCATGATTGATATAGGTGAAATTGATTCTAGTACTGTGCAACATGCAATAGCAAGTTTTAAGAACTCCAAAATATTTGGTTTCGATGGTATTCCATCTTTCTTTATACGTGATTGCTCATCTACTCTATCTGATCCACTTGCATTTTTATTTAATCTATCTTTGCGTACAAACACTTTTCCAAATTGTTGGAAAATTGCACGATTAGTTCCAACTTTTAAACAAGGTGTTACATCAAACATTACTAATTACAGGCCGATATCATTATTATCAAACTTTGCTAAGGTATTTGAAAAAATTATTTATAGAGAACTAATTCCTTCTGTTAGAACTTTAATTTCTATTAATCAACATGGTTTCATGCCTGCCCGTTCAACGATAACAAATTTAATTTGTATTAAACAATATATAGCTGAGAATCTTGACATCAATGGACAAGTTGACGTTATTTACACTGATTTCAGTAAAGCTTTTGATAAAATTGATCATAACATTCTCCTTACTAAATTATCTAAGATTGGTCTTAATTCTTCACTTATTCACTTTTTCAAAAGTTATCTTCATAATCGCAAGCAGTTTGTCTTTCTTAATGGATTCTTGAGCAACATTGAAAATATTAGTTCAGGAGTTCCTCAGGGATCCATTCTTGGTCCACTATTATTTATTATTTTTATTAATGACATTTCTGATACTATTAACTGTCCACATTTATTATTTGCAGATGATCTGAAACTATATCTCAAAATAAATTCTATTGATGACTGCTTATTATTACAGTCTCAACTTGACCTTTTCCAATCTTGGTGTATCTATAACAAATTACATCTAAATATATCAAAGTGCAAGATTCTTAGTTTTACACATAAGCGCGTTCCAATACTTTTTGATTATAAAATTTCTAACACCAGCATTGATAGATGTAATAAAATTTCCGATTTAGGTGTTCTATTTGATTCTGGTTTGTTTTTCACAGATCATGTTACTGATATTTGCAATAGAGCACATCAATCTTTAGGTTTGATACTAAGAAATTGTAAACAATTTAAGTCTACCAATGCACTTCTTTGCATGTACTATTCTATTGTACGTTCAAAATTAGAATACGGTTCGATTATTTGGTATCCTCATCATATCAACAACTCTGATGCGATAGAGAAGGTTCAGCGAAAATTTCTGAAATACCTTTATTATAAAACATATAAAATTTACCCTGAACGTGGCTTTGACCACAACACTTTACTAAAAGAATTTGGTATTCCTTCCCTTGCCTCACGTCGATTTATCTGTACAATTATGTTCTTATTTAAGCTTTGCAATAATTCTATAGACTGTCCTCTTATTCTCAATCAACTATCCTTTAATGTTCCAAGGCTATCTTCGCGTTCACAATTATTTTTCAATTATCCCACCCCTAAATCTAATTCTCTCTTAAATTCGCCAATTTTACTAATGTCCTCTAACTTTAACTTAATTAATAATGAAATAGACATTCACAACACATCACCTAATCAAATAATCTCCATCTGCACAAGTTAATCTTTTTATTTTCTTTCAAATATCTTATTATTTTCTGTTTATAAATATTATTGTTACATTCTGCATTATATGAAATTTTATCTTAGCATTTTATGTTACTAACTATATATTGTAATTTTGTGTATATTTTAATTGTTATTCATTATGTCAAATAATTGTATTTTTGAGTCCTCTTGGAGAAATCTGTGGGCTATATATTTAAATAAATAAATAAATAAATAAATAAATATATATATATATATAAAGCTAGAGGTTTGTCTTCAGATGGTGAAATAATATGATAAAATTATTCTTGGGCATCTATCCAGTAATTAAAAACAGTTTTATTGAAAGAAAATGTTTTTATTAAGAAAACATACGTTATGGGTCTTGATTTGACCCATCTTCAGTGCTACAATTAAATATTTCAGAATTACAATTTAAAGACAATATAAAAAATATATAATTACAGAAAAATATAAATAAAAACATGTGAAAAAGCATAAATCTAACAGAATATTTTTTTCAATATGCGCAATACATCCTAACACTTTTTTATGCATATATATATATATATATATATATATATATATATATATATACATGCATGTATGTGAATGGTTGTATATGTATGTATGTGTATGTGTTACATATATGTATTTTATGTTTTTTTGCGTATATATACAATACATATATATTATACTATGTTATAATTTTTTTATAATAATTTTTTCCACAACTAATATCGTTTTATAGTTAATATTTATGCATGATCGCCGAGGAAATTTGCGTAATATGAAGCCACTAAAAATCTCTCTATCCCTTTCTCTTATCCAATGACGATATTTCCGCAAACACATACACACACATTGTACATGTTACGCAAACTCCAAACTGACAACATGTTCGTTTGGAATTAGCTTTTTTATAATAAAATATATTATTTATTTTTATTTTTATTTTTGTTCTACAATTATTTAAAATTTATCATAACTCGACGTTTTATCAAATTGTTGTTTCATAATTTTTTCGTGCAATTTCGTGTGTTTTTATGTTTTTTTTTCAAATTTATTTGTATGGTTTTACATACATTTATTTATTTACTTTACATTTATTTATTTTATGTTTGTTTTTCATTTTTTATATACTTTTACAATATATATTAGTTATAAAACAAATTTATTAAATTGGTTAGATTTATGCTTATTTACATGTTTTTACTTATATTTTTCTGTAATTATGTATTTTTTTATATTGTCTTTAAATTTAATTTAATTATATTGTCTTTGAATTTAATTGTAGCACTGAAAATGGGTCAAATCAAGACCCGAAACGTATGTTTTCTTAATGAAAACATTTTCTTTCAATAAAACTGTTTTTAATTACTGGATGGATGCCCAAGAATAATTTTATCACATATATATATATATATATATATATATATATATATATATATGTATGTGTGTGTGTATGTGTGGGTTTGTGTGTTAATATATACTTACAATGTGTTTGCACTATTTTAGGAAGAAAAAAAATCTATAAAAGAGCGGCTACAAGCAATTCAAGAAGTTACGCAAACTGTTCAAAATTCCATAGGTCAATTAGCATCTCTTGGTGAACGTATCAAAAAGTACGTAAAAATATACTAGTAAAATTTTTTTGTAAGTATAAGGTAAATGTACCATATTATGGGATGTTCAGAAACGTTTGGCTTCAAAGATAATCTATTCTATAAATTAGACTTATAACATCATTATAGACCAAAATTTTGCATGTAGAATTTCATTGATAGAAATAATCGGCATTTTGCTGACGCGTTTGTCTCTAATTCCGTGATAAAATTCGCCTCGTGAACATAATGCCGGGAGTCGTTGTACACTATTCCGTGATAGCACTCGAAGCACACATTTTTGATCGTATTGCCTTGATGAATATACTTGAATTGGTTATCAAAAATATGGTTAATTAAAAAACAATACTTTGATAACATTCAAACATTCATTTAATTTAGTTTTTTAAAAATCATAAAAATATAATAGGTTGAAAAACTTTCAAAACAAAAATAAAGTAAAAACTGGTATTATTAATGTAACAGTATAATAATCATTATCAATACTGAGAGTTTCGGTAAATAAATAAATCAAATAAAAAATATAAAACAATGAAGGAATAATTTTTAACGGCAATTAAATAAAAATATAAACTTCAAATAAATATAAAGTTTAAACTCAAAGTTAAAAAAATATTTTTGTATTAAAAATTACAATTCTAGCAAGAAACGTAAATAATCTTTAAAGTCTTTCAAATTAACAATGCCAACTAGCTTAAAACAGATTTGATTTGGAATTTTGTATGTTTTAGACGCTTTAAAAAACTGATATTAAAAATAATTTTAATAGTATTTGATAAACTGTGATATACTATTAGAAAGCATTCAAGAGTTGCATCGGAAACGTATTTTCGAGTAATTGCTATTCATATTAATTTAATAACTTATGATGTATGTTCGTTTTATCAATATGCAGGTTGTATAATGCCAATATTCCAAAAGATTACTGCCTTAATCGAAACAAAACTACTGTGTTTACAGGAATGTCCCTAGATCTCTGCATGTGCGCTATACGGGGTTCATTTGTATTTTTATTTAATTTATATAACAGATAATTGCTCATAGATGAAAAGTAGACACAAATGATTCTCCCATTACTACAGTATTCCAAGTATATTGGAATGATGCAAATAAGTGAAAAAAATGGTGTACTTCCTTAAGAAAGAGTAGTCATTTCAAACTCAATTATTAGAGTTAAAAATTTGAAAAACATATACCGTATTTACGTTACAGTATTCTGTAGTCATTAACAAACTTATTAACAACAGAAACACCGCCGAATTTAAGCACAGATGAAAATAAAAGATAAAACTATTTCAAGTCTACTTCTCCTAATGCGGGATAACTGACGGAATTATGTTCACTGGTTCAGTTGTATGAACGTAATTACGGGAGTCATAAAATTCACAATTTCTTGACAAATTTATGCTCGATTTAACTATAAAACTAATCTTTTATTATTACTGATCAAAAATTTCACAAATTTGAACCGATTAAGCTTATCGGAATCGAATAAAATCCTTAAGCAATGGAACCGTCACATAACCTAACTCGTTAACAAGCAAGTACGAAATGGTATATCGAGTCACGACCGATGCTTTCAAAAGCTTTTTATGGCTAAATTAAATTCGAAAATCGTGCTATTAAAAAGGGCCAGACACAAAGGTCCAATTTGACTTTGAGCAAATATAAACTATATTGTGAAAACCATAACGATTACATCACAACAAATAACACATATCAAATGAACAATTATCTGACTACGTTCAGTAAACTGCCTTCTACTTTATCATTGTAAAAATGTGCTTTTTTATGTCTTTCAAAAATTTGTTATCTAGACCTTTTTACCCTATAGGCGGGGTAACTTGAAACGGGCAGGTGGCAAAAATGTTTAAAGCCTTATTATAATTTTAAAGGTATTTTACAAAATAATTACATTTTTAACTAATGCTAAAAAAAACTACCAATGGAAGAAAATATTTTTATGATGGATTTTCAAAGATTACCGTTTATCTCCCCCATTCAAAAGATTACCGTTTTCAAATCAAGGTTATAGCTGGTTATACATATTTTTTCCTTTACTTTCAAATATTGTTGTTACACAATGCTTAACTTCACTGATTTTTGACTCATCGGTGCTGGACCTTTTTAACCCCGGACCTCCATATATTACTATCTATTCTTCGATAAATTATGGGAAATTATAACTGGGAAAATTTTATTCGACAAAATGTCAACTTAATCGATACCAAATTTAGGTTCTGAATTTAAATAACATAAATAAAAAATAATAGAATCTAGAAAATGTTTCATAAATACCAATGAGTATATAATTATACAAATGAGATCTTTCAGAGCATCGTGTTTGAGAAAAATATGCCAAAAAGTGCGTTTTCATATTAACATTTCAAAAATGTTGATATTTTTAGTCTCTAGTAACACTTGCGGCCCGTTTACTAACGTTTTTGTATATAAATAAAACTACAAACAAATCTACTTACTACAATTCAATCATAATTGAATAACATTCACGTAAAACATCCTATTAAACGTAATTGAACATCATCTGTCAAAAGCGTTTGACATTTCACGTATTAGCCACCGTCCATTGTTTTATTTAAATTACGCTTTTACAAGAAATTTCAAACTAAAAATGTAAAGTTTCTACGCGATTTTGAAATAATATCTCACCTTTCCGACCATCTCTGGATCGGCACGAATTTTTCAAGACTAAGACTGGCCAAATCGGTTTAGCCGTTTTCGAGATTCACTAAGACATTTGAAAGAGCGCTCCATTTTTATATATCTTAATATATATATATATATATATATATATATATATATATAAATTTAGTGTCACGGGTGTTGTCCACAGTGAACGCCTAAAATACTGAACCGATTAAAAATTTGTTTTGCTCACCGTGTACATATCGATCCCTTTCAGGACATATAGTACGGGAGGTAGCAACGTTTTCGAGCAAGCATTTTAGTCAGGCTGGTTTTTTGGTATGTGGTCCTTGGTGCTCTCTTGGTTAGAGTACGGGCCGTCTGGCAGCTGGAAGTGGTTGCGTTAATTAGTGCGCAGCCAATTTGTACAGCGCGATTTCAAAATTTTGAAAGCATTTTAGTCAGTCCAATTTTCATTTATTTGACTTCGAATAGGTTCACCAGAGTCAAATTTTTTGTTGCCAGACATTTTGGGCGCTGCTAAATATGTGCCAGACGCCAATTTATTTATTAATATTTTTAAAAATTCAAATCATTTTAGTCCGTCTGAAATTTTAGTATTATGTTCGTTAAGGGTAAAAACACGTAAAATTAATTTGCCAGACGTTTCTGCGGTTGTTAACCATGTCTGGCAAGCAAAAATGCCTGGCAATATGATACTAGTTTATAGCATTTTAGTCAGTCTAATTTTCATTTTTTGACTTTGAATAAGTTATCCAGATTCACATTTTTGTTGCCAGACATTTTGGGCGCCGCCAAATATGTGCCAGACGCCAATTTATATATATATATTTTTTTTAATTCAAATCATTTTAGTCCGTCTGAAATTTTAATATTATGTTCATTAAGGGTCAAGAAACATAAAATTAATTTGCCAGACTTTTCTGTGGTTGTTAAGCATGTCTGGCAACAAAAAAAGTCTGGTAATATGATACTAGTAGACAGAGTGAGACAATCGCCAAATACATTGGCGCGAATGAAACAAAAAACTATTATACTCGTAAGGCGCAATACGTTTACTAGGCAGAAAACCATAAGAAAAATCAAGTAACTGTATTAGACAGATGTGTTTGTTATAAACTTCTCTGGTTATACCATTTTTCTTTAGAATCACCGTTTCTTACAAATTGCCATCTGGAAAGTTAAAAAATTCGTATTGCTCATAATATGCAGCCTTTATAAATACATCATCGGAGGTGAATTATGAGTGAAAAATAAAAATCCATTGATTTGTGTTGGATAGATGAGTTTAATGAGTCTTTTGATATATCACATTATAGTATTATTGTCCCAGTGTGGGAGGGTCGCATACCTGATTGTTTTGAAGGAATTAATCTAAATAATTATGTGTAAATGAATGCGATGCGTGTTGTAACATCCAAAGTGCTTAAACAGTTATCATATTGAATAAATGTGCCAGTTTCTAGTACCAACACATGAGAAGGAAGATAAACTGTAGCCACATTACTATATTATTGTATCATTAAGCCATATGACGAATAAATCTGTATAATAGACGTTTTTATTCGTTGTTAAAAAAAAACGATATTCCCAATTATAATCTTGATTTAAGAGACCTAGGTCGAATGACTATCATTATATAGTGATACATATTGATCTAAAATGATCCCATTTGAATTTTTGAATTATTAAATACACTTCGATTGTTAAAAAACATTGCTCAATTTACAGCTAAAAGCTGGAAAAAAAAGAAACGGAGAATGTTTGCTGTACAATATATATTGTATATATATATACTAGAATTTTAAGATTCTATTCTAGGGTTAGCTTGAACTGGTAAGGTAGCAAAACTATTATTACCAGTATTAAGTATAGGTATGTGTTACAACTAGTTGCTGCTAAAGCTAAGTACCATGTAAAATGAAGTCATTCGACTCAGTTAATTTAGCGACAAAAAAAAAATTGCGTACAACAAAAATAATGATTATTGTCAGTTCTCATTGCAAAACTTAAAATAGATGATATTCGAGTCAAATTTTTGAAAATATTAACAGCAATATTTTAGAATCATTAACATAGTTTTTAGAGCTAGTAAAATTAAAAAATTGACTAATATGATGCAATTTTTATTCTCTCTTTTCTAATTAGGTCTTTATTTAACTTTGTTTTATTTGTTTTATGAAAATATTATTGAAATTGCACTAACTTTGAATATTATACGTATTGCGGCGCTCTTACGAGTATAATAGTTTTTTGTTTCATTCGCGCGAATGTATTTGGCGATTGTATCACTCTGTCTACTAGTATCATATTGCCAGACTTTTTTCGTTGCCAGACATGGTTAACAACCGCAGAAACGTCTGGCAAATTAATTTTACGTGTTTTTACCCTTAACGAACATAATACTAAAATTTCAGACGGACTAAAATGTTTTGAATTTTTAAAAAAATTAGTAAATAAATTGGCGTCTGGCACATATTTGGCAGCGTCCAAAATGTCTGGCAACAAAAATGTGAGTCTGGATAACTCATTCAAAGTCAAAAAATGAAAATTGGACTGACTAAAATGCTATAAACTAGTATCATATTGCCAGACATATTTGCTTGCCAGACATGCTTAACAACCACAGAAACGTCTGGCAAATTAATTTTATGTTTCTTGACCCTTAATGAACATAATATTAAAATTAAAGACGGTCTAAAATGATTTGAAATTTAAAAAAAATAATAAATAAATTGGCGTCTGGCACATATATGGCAGCGCCCAAAATGTGGCAACCAAAATGTGAATCTAGATAACTTATTCAAGTTATCAAATCAAATATCAAGTCAAAAAATGAAAATTGGACTGACTAAAATGCTATAAACTAGTATCATATTGCCAGACATTTTTGCTTGCCAGACATGGTTAACAACCGCAGAAACGTCTGGCAAATTTATTTTACGTGTTTTTACCTTTAACAAACATAATACTAAAATTTCAGACGGACTAAAATGATTTGAATTTTTAAAAAAAATCATAAATAAATTGGCGTCTGCCACATATTTGACAGCGCCCAAAATGTCTGGCAACAAAAAATTTGAGTCTGGTGAACCTATTCAAAGTCAAAAAAACGAAAATTGGACTGACTAAAATGCTTTCAAAATTTTGAAATCGCGCTGTACAAATTGGCTGCGCACTAATTAACGCAACCACTTCCAGCTGCCAGACGGCCCTTACTCTAACCAAGAGAGCACCAAGGACCACATACCCAAGAACCAACCTGACTAAAATGCTTGTTTTGAAAACGTTGCTGGCTCCTATACTAATAGGGTATATTAAAAATCTCAATAAACACCCGAAATTTTATATTATTTAATTAAAAAACATTTTGACATTTTACCATAGTTTGAGTTCTGTCGAGAGTCTACCACTCTACCAAAGGCCATAGAGCACCGAATGCAATGAACGATTCGATGCAGGAGTTAACGGCATAGATTTTTTTTATTAACTCTTTTATTTACAACTGTCCAGTATAGGACATTCAGTAAATTTAATGGATTTACAATAGTCCGCCGAAAAGGTACATTGTATACTACTTTGACTTGTTGGAAAAAACAACTCAGTAGTTGTTTTTTCGATATAAAATTTACAATATTTACTTATTAAATAATTTCTTATAAATAATGATTAAGTTATTTCCATTTTTTTCTCAGGAGAGTTGATTGCTTAAATCCAGTGGCGCTTTTCTTTTCAACCTTCTACGATAGTTCTCTGTTATCAATGAGTTTGCTAATGTATTTGGGTGATTGATTAGCTTGTTTCTATACTTCTGTGCTGTTTTTGTTATTACTTCATTTATGGTAGGTGTATTGGTGTCGGCATGAATTAACCAGTTGGGAACATATTTTGGAGCTCCTAAGGCAATTTTCAAAAATTTGTTTTGAAATTTCTGTATAATTTTTATATTGGTCTTATGAGCACTGCCCCACAATTGTATACCATAACACCAAATTGGTTTGAATAAAGTTTTATATAAAAGTGGCTTATTGTATACGCTTAGTTTGGATTTAGTTCCTAGTAACCAGTAAAGCTTTTTGGTTTTTATCTCAAGCTGTTGTCTCTTTTTTTTATATGAGTTCGCCAATTAAGTTTTCTATCGAGGTATATGCCGAGATATTTCACATGGTCTTCTTGAGGTACTTGAGTATTTCCTATTCTTACTGGTGGGCAAGTCTCTCTTCTAAGTGTAAATGTGACATGTACTGACTTTAAGCCATTTAGAATATTTCCGGACGTATGAAAAACTGCCAGGATTATTGTCGTCCAAAAAGAAGGGAAAGATCCATGTATGCTGAAATCATACAGACCCATAAGTTTACTTTCTATTCTTTCAAAGATTTATGAGAAACTTTTGCTTAAAAAATTTTAAGCGAATTAGAAAGCAGACGCATTATACCCCAATACCAATTTGGATTTAGAAAATTGCATTTGACCATAGAGCAGACTCATAGAATTGTCCATTATATAAATAAATCACTAGAAGAAAAAAAGTACTGTTCAGCAGCATTCTTAGATATACAACAAGCATTTGATAAGGTATGGCATACTGGACTAATCTATAAATTAAAAATGAATTTGACGTACTCTCTATATTTAATAATAAGATCATATCTGTCAAATAGGAGTTTTTATGTAAATATTTTAGAAACGGCATATATAAATAAGCAAAACGGTTAACGCATTACGATGCGTTTCTATGAGCTACGGTGACGGTTGGAAAATATTTTGTATTTTTATGTTGCCAATTGTGACTTGGTGTTGATAATAAGCATACGGCGAAATATATTTATGAGGTTAGGTTATTATATGTCAAATGCTTATTGAAAGCGGAGTTTTAGCAAAGAATATAACCATTCATGGTATGTGTACTAATATATTGATTACTGTTATATTATTACACGATACAAATTAAGCATTATAACAAAATTTATCATTTTCCTAACATCAACTAAGTCTAATAAATTATTATCTATTGATAATGAACGTAGTGATAAACTTGCAGTTTATTGAGAATTATATTAATTGTATTGATAGTGCGTCTATTGAGTCTATTGAAAAATGTATTTGATTCAAGTTGGCTGTGAAGGTTTTCTATTAATATCTTTATTTTTCAATCCCTAACCAGCGATATTTAAATCATATGTATATATATATATATATATATATATATATATAATTATTCAAAATACACTGTTAGATAATTATTGTCATAATTACGAATAATGATGATATATAATATTTTAAGCAAATTTGCTCTTAACTAATTAAGACACCATCTATATTACTTTCAACATACACATATTTAATAAAAACCATTATGCAAACATACAATTAACGCATAATATTATCCTAAAATTAAATATCACAATATATAAAAAATATATACATTATAAATAATTTATTACATTACATACATTATTCTAATTATAATTATATACACGTTTCAACATCTAACATTCCATATAGGTGGATCATATATACCCATTCAATTATTATTACGCAATAATAAATGCTTTTATAAATCTAGTTTGATATGATGCAAGATATTTTTGACCAAATCCTCTTTGGCCAATACAAATAAATTTTTCGGCGATCTCACACGTGAGCATTCCACATATAATTGTCTGTGCAAAAAACATTGATATTCTAAATTAAATCTAAAAACGGGTTTTGTTTGTCCTGAGCCTTGGCGATATTCATCACAAATGAAAATCGTATCAGAAATTGTAATCCCTTGATTGTAATTTGAGGGTATCGTAGGAATCCGATTTAGAAGATTCACTTCTCATTTTAAACTTCCTTGCAGCACATGACTTCTGTTTTATTTCTAAAGTTCATTGCCTGACAATATTGGCATACTTTATTCATTGCGCCAAATGCAATCTTTCAATGAGCAAAATAGTTAATATTCGAAAGCAAGACGAACAAATAATGCTCGTGTTCATGTATAGCAGGTTTGTTGCCTTCGTCAATGTTTCAATATTTACATGGTTATTTTTCAATAGACTCAATAGACGCACCATCAATACAACTAATATAAGTCTCAATAAACTGCAAATTTATCACTAGGTTCATCATCAATAGATAATGATTTATTAGATTTAGTTGCTGTTAGGAAAATGATAAATTTTTGCTTTCAATAAGCATTTGATCTAGAATAACCTAACTTCATAAATATATTTTGCCGTACGCTTATTATCAACACCAAATGACAATTGGCAATATAAAAATACATAATATTTCCCAACCGTCACCGTAGCTCATAGAAACGCATCGTTAACCGTTATGCTTATTTCTATGGCGTTAACTCCTGCATCGAATCGTCATTGCATTCGGTGCTCTATGGTCTTTGGTATAGAGTGGTAGACTCTCGACAGAACTCAAACTATGGTAAAATGTCAAAATGTTTTTTAATTAAATAATATAAAATTTCGGCTACTAGTTGAGATTTTTAATATACCCTATGTCCTAAATGGGATCCATATGTACACGGTAAGCAAAACAAATTTTAAATCGGTTCATTATTTTAGGCGTTCACTGTGGACAACACCTGTGACACTAAATTTATATATAATAAGATATACTAGCAAACGCGACGAACTCCGTTTCGCCACCAGATGGTTTTGTGAGAAAGGTGAAGAATTTTTGTGTCTGTTTTATATTTGAAAAGAAAAAAATTGATTTTATTATACAACAGTAATGAATTTATTTTAATTACAAAAATAAAGTGTTTTTCTGTTGATCTTCTCTAAGTAAGTAAAAGTGAATCCTCAAATTATCCGTTTTATTAAAGTGCTCTTTGGTAAACCACATTTTTTGTTTTTTGGTCTGACGTTAACATAAACAAAGCGGATGGTTTTCCAACTCGCAAACAGGCAACGTATAACTGCCCATGTAAAAAACAATGATTTTCTAAATAATCTATTTCAAATTTAACCCGCAAACACTAAGCTATTGGCCTTGCGACTTGTTAATTGCCAGTGCGACCGCAAGGCGTACTGGAAATTGCAATCGTTTGAAGTCAAAATGAAGACCGGTCAGAATCATTGGTATGTCACCAAATCGCCAGCAATTTTTGATTGAATGGTGAAATTCAGTGCTTGTACATCATATTTCTTGGCGGCTAGAACTGCTCGTAGACTTAACCAAGCATAATTCTGAAAATTCTCACTAATGTCATTACTCGAATTTTCAATTGCGGTGCATAAAATTCCAGCAATTTGCATTTCCATTTGCATTTCCAAAGAATGCAAAATTTTCGAAATCGGTTCGTGCGTTCGGAAGTTAAATCGTCAGGAAAGAAAACCCGACTTATTTTTATATATATGTAGATATGTAGATATATATATATATATATATATATATATATAATTTATATATATTTATTTATAAATATATACTATATATATATATATATATATACTATATATATATATATTGAATGGTAGAATCTTGGATTTGTGTATATTTTGTAGAGTTTCGAACAAGAATCCAAAAATAAAAAAAAAAAAAAACAAGAAAAGTTTTTAATAACAATTTCTTTATTTAATTATTTGTTTACTGTCGACGTTTCGGAACTAGGTACGTTCCATCTTCAGGACATCTGTCAAGAAACATGATCTTGATGAGATTTTAGCAAACAATATGTTTAGGAAAAGAAAATAGATTTTTCTTAAATAATGAATTAATTGCAAAAAAATATAATAATGTACAGAAATATGATAATATGTTCAAAATGAAAATGATAAAAATGATAAAAATAAATGAGTGGATTATCAGAACAGGATATTAAACATAATAGAAATTTTTTTGAAAGTTATGGAAAATTTTTTAAGAAAAGGTTAATGACAAAGTTGAATTAATTACCTGTATGTTTCAATATTTGTTAGCACTTTTTCACTAAACAAGCTTTTTTAACAAAAATGAATTTGTGAGTTAATTTTCCGCCAAATAATTAGATTTTGTAAATCAAAATTACTAAAAGATTTGTCTTTTTTAAAATTATTATTTGAAAACACAAATAATATTGTTCTCTGGATGTTGTTCGATTGGCTTTTGAAAACTAACTAATTGAAACTGGTGTGTCATTTGTAACACGTGTAAACACTTGAACGAGAGATGTGAGATTGTATGTGTGTGTTTTTATATGTTAGGGTGTGAATACTTAAATTGTTGATCTTAAAAGGAAGTCGATATTAATTGTTTGTCAAAAAATAGGTTGTGATCTGATCTAATGTTGACACTGTTAGAAACATTCAAAAGAATAAGACAACTCTCCGCGAATAATCTCCTAAAGATGCAACTTTTATGATATAAGATCTTTGGAGTGAAATTAAATGAATGGGCGTTTTCAATAGATTGTTGTACTAGGGTACTTTTGAAATTTTTTTGTTTGTGGTGGACCACACTTAGTTCATGTTGTCTCATTCTTTTGTGTACATATTGCGAGGTTTGTCCAATATATTAAAAGCACAATCATTACAAGAAACAGAATATACTACATTAGTATTGAAATTGGATGGGGTAGGGGATTTAATGTTCGTAAAGAATTGGTTGAAGGAATGTAAGGATGAGCCTGATACTAAAATGTTTTCTTCGAACAGGATTTTGGCAAAATAATAATATAAATCTTCAACGTAAGGAATGCTGCAGTAAATAAAGTTGGCGTTTTTGATGTTGGTAGTGGTATTGGGAGAATTAATTTGTTTTTTTGAAAAAAGTTCGTCTTTTTTGAATAACTGAAAGAATAAGATTTTTTGGGTAACCATTTTCAATTAGAGTTGTTTTTACAAGGGATAAATTTTGTGGATGGAAAGTTTGGTGAGACAACAAGATAGCATGGTCTGTAAGGGAAATAATAGTGTTTATCTTATAGTTTCTGGGACAGTATGATGAAAAGTGTAAGCATCTACCCGACCATGTAGTTTTTCTATACCAATTTGTTCGAATAAGGTTGTTAGTATTGTAAACGGATACATCCAAGAAATTAAGTCTGTTCTTATTTTGTAGTTCATGTGTGAAGGTTATATTATTGTTAAAGTTATTGAAAAGGTCTAGTACTGTGTTTATATGATTTTTGTTAATGATAAAAAAAGTGTCATCTACATATCTAATATAAAAGTTAATTTGAAATTTTAAAGTTGAGAAAACGGAAATTTCTAGTGTCTGTAAAACTAAGTCTATAATTCCGGGAGATAAGGGACATCCCATAGCTGCACCTTTAATTTGAGAATAAAAGTTCTCTTGGCAATGGAAATATGAGTAATTTAAAATAGTGTTGATAATATGAGTGAAGACTGTTTTCGGAAAGTCAGTAAAGTTACAAATGTGTGCCAACGTTTATCGATTGAGTTTAGGATTAATTCATGTGGGACACATTAAAAAGGTTGACCACATCTAAGCTTAGAAATAAGTGATTTCAGGGATGTTGCGGTTATTAATTAAATTCACAAATTGGTACGAATTCTTGACATAATAGGGAGAATTGATTGTAACATTTTTAGGACATCAGAAATGAGTTTCGAAATGTTGTAAAAAGGAGAGCCAATGTAGGAGACAATCGGTCTGAAAGAGCATTCAGGTTTGTGTATTTTGGAGACAGTACATCTTAGGGGAGATAGGGTGTTCTAATTTTAGGTTAAAAGCAAAATTCTCAGAAATTAGTTTTTTGTTTTTCAGATCATTGATTAATTTAAAACTATTCTAGAAAAACGTTTGTGTGGGATCTTCTGTTAAAATATTATATGTTGTATCATCTTTAAGTAG
>NW_020537324.1:42311259-42343333 GCF_003426905.1 Ctenocephalides felis | reverse complement strand
GAAACTCTACAAAATATAATATATATATATATATATATATCATAATATATATATATACATATCTACTAAGATTTACGTTAGTACTGGACTTTTCTAACCGAACATGGTTAACGGAAACCTTTTCAACCGGGCCAGAATTATTTCCAAAATTTCCTGCTATATATATATTTTTCGGCAAAGAAAATTCAGACTTCTCTGTGTACTGTGGCGGCAAATAATTCTATATTTTATTTAAGACGACGAATTTTGATTTTTTCTGAAAACTGCCAGTAATATTTGAAATTGTGCAATAAATAAAGTTACTGGATCTAACTGACGCGCCGTCAACGCCGCTTAAAAGTGAATTTAAATCATGTAATTTAAATCCGCGTTTATTAGCAAGATTTTAGGTAATTATACTAACTTCTGAACCCGAATCTAATAAAACTCGTATTTTAACTAGTTTACTGTTTACATTACGAATAGTTAGGATAACGGTGGGTAAAATAGTACTATTTAAATCTATGTTAGTGTGCTTAACATGCGATACTATTGCCGTCGAATTTTTGGGTGAAACTGCGCTAGAAGATGCGCTAAGTTTATTGCGTTGAATGTAGTAATGTATTATGACGTTTATGCCAATTTTTACAATGAAATCGCATGAAGCACTTCTTCTGAATGTGTTCTTTTGAAGACAATTCGTACACCTGCCGGTTTGTGATATAAATGTTAATATGTCGTTTACCGTCATATTTCAAAATTGTGGACAATAATTGATGACGTGGATTTCTCTGCATAGAGGACATAATTTTGACACTGTTTCTTCTTTTGTATCAAATGTGCGCTTCTCTACAACTATATTTTTATGAAGCCAGAATTTGTTCAAGGAAAGTAAATAATTCTATAAGGGTCGGCAGATTTTTGTGCGCTCTATTAGAATTGAATTTAAATCGCACAGAGAAATCCAGCTTAATCAATAGCAAAAATGCAAGTAAGGTTTCCCAATTATCGACATCACTGTCCAAAGCTTTGAGAAAATTAATAATTTGCTAATTAATGAATTAATGAATGTCTTTAATGTGTCCTTAGTTACGCTTGAAAGTTTCGGAAGATCAATAAATTTCTGTAAATATGTATTAGTTATGACACACTTATTTACAAATTTATTTGTTAATGTATTCCACGCTATTTTGTAGTTAGCGTCGCTTAGTTGCAAATTATTAATAGCTTCAGCGTCATCCCCGATGAGGTGGCCCTTTAAATAATAAAATTTTTGGACATCGGTTAATGATTTATTGTTACTAATTGTTGATACAAATAAGTCCTTAAATCCCGTCCAATCTTTACAGGAGCCGTCAAATTGCGGAATAAGTATATTGGGTAGTTTTATTATCGCTTCGGGAATTACATTAAATTTTGGTAAATTAGATGATTGCCCTATCAATCTATCAATTTTGTACGATACGGTTTCATATAAAGTTTGAATCACTGACGTCTCATCTGAATAATTATCCGAGTAATCTAATTCATCTAATATTTTTTTTAATCATAAATATTAGGTATCGAGACGTTTTTTACATTTTCTAGCATGTTAATTGGTTCATCAATAAAATTGGTATACACCAATTTTTCGAAAATTGATCTAATATATGCGCATTTTCTTAATAATTTTTTCACTCTTGCCATTTTGGTTATTTGAAAATCTGACTGATTATAATTTACGATAATTGAACACTTCGTTAAACAAACTATCAATATAGTTACTACTGAATATTAATGCTTTTATTATTCAAATAAATAACATTCGAAGAATAGTAATAAAGAAAGCTAAAATTGAGTAACGCTTAACTTATGATAAAGATAAAATTTCAAGAACTAGTATTAGACAAAAGATTAACAGCAAAAATAGTCAGAAAAGTTACAAATAAATAACGAAAATAAACAACTACAACCGTAACCGTAAAATTGGTCCAGGAAAGTATGAACTGCTCTACACGAAGATCCTCGAAGTCAGCACTCTGGATTCAGCTGAATGTTCCTGGTATTGGGTTTTCCTGGTTAGCACGCTGTCTAGGAAAGTATGAGCTGGTTCCTTTATAAAGAAATAAAGTCAGCACTTTGGATGCACATTCCAAGTTACCAAAAATATTGAGTCTCAATATTAGTCGAAGATAATTTCAGTTGCTAATCTATCAGAAAATTGATCCGGTGTGCCGGATGTGCAGGAAAATATAAGCTGCTTCAGATAAAACACCAAAAGATTGAAGTCAGCTCTCTGGTTTCAAAAACATGCACCACCGTCTCGGATATTAGATCACAAAAATAACCACGTGGAATTAATTGGCGGAAAAACACGTGCACTTATCAAATTTTATCACAGTTTATCGCGATACGTTTAAATTACGTGCTCATAACACCACCAACCGAAATTCAACATAGACACAGATTTTTTGCTAGTAAATAATGCGTACAAAGTTCTATTAATTGATTAGGAGAATTAGGAAAAAAAATCATTGTCTGTCTGAGGATTTTTTGATTCATAGAAATATAGTTGGATTGTAGAAATAAATAGAAAAAATACAAAAAAATGCTTATCACTGTTTGACCTTGAAAATATTTAAGGAAGGCGTAGTTTGACATTAAAAACAAATGAAGACTGTCATTTGCTAAACATTTTTATTCACTTAAAGGCTAAGGCAACATTAAAATATAATAATCTCATGATTATAAATAAGGAAAATGTAATGTCCACATTATTATTAAAAGCAGCTGAGATGTGCCAAAAACTAAAATAATATAAGATTTACAGTCAACATGCGTCTGACAGGTGATGCAGTCTGCGCATGCGTCTGTCAGTGATCACACATCAAACTTAGCCTATAATTCAATTTAACAGATTATTATTTTTGAACTTTTAAATGCAGTCGTGTTTTGTCTTACTTTTCTAAATCACAATACAAAATTAATTTATTTATTCAAAAAATTATTTGGAAGTTTCAT
The DNA here is from genome assembly GCF_003426905.1 of Ctenocephalides felis. Classification (NCBI taxonomy): domain Eukaryota; kingdom Metazoa; phylum Arthropoda; class Insecta; order Siphonaptera; family Pulicidae; genus Ctenocephalides; species Ctenocephalides felis. The sequence goes on along the minus strand of NW_020537324.1, from coordinate 42,340,354 downwards.
TGTGTCAAAAATTTATATATTTGGCATTGGATACGAAATATTTACTCAAGTTTTGGGTCTGAATATTTTTAATATGCTCAAATATGCATGAAATTTTGAAATTAGGTTCATCTTACTCTCAAGTTCAAAAGTGAAAATGATTTAGACTCCTTTGCCACATCCCGGGGTTGGTGACATCCCTTTTGAGTGGTGCAATTTTATCTCTTGCAAAATAAAGTCGAATATTGATAACAGAACTAATTAGGAGAGAAAAATGTTTAATAATGTTCTTCAAAAAAACATGTTTTTTTGGCGTTTTTCATAGTTTTTTTGCAAATATTTCTAAAAATATACATTTTATCAAAAATCATGTAATGAACAAAATTATATCAATTAAAATCTTAATAAATCGGTGTTCTATAAAGTGTTCTAGGAACAATATTAGGTTAGATATGAAAATGGGGTTTAATTGTACTCAAAATAAACTTTAAAATAAAATACTACGTACTTTTGCGTGTAAAATGAGTGAGCTATCATGCAGATAAAAGACGCATGCAATGTTTTTTTTTTAATTAAAAAAAACTTCATTAAAATCAAATAGTTTATGAGTGCCATTTCCACCAGAATTAAAAAGAATCGTATTCCCTCCAACATTAACTTGGTTTAAGAGATCTTGACGGATTCTAGAAAATACCACAACTTTAGTACGAACGATTTCCAAAAAGCTCATGATTTCATGAAAAAAAAATCTATTAAAAAAAACAATTTCTCATTATTATATCTCTGAAAAAATAAAAGATACGAATAAAGATATAAAGATGAAAATTCAAGGTCTTTTTCTGACTAATTATTGCTTTTTATTATTTTTCTGTTTCACAAATATTGATAGAGTTATCATTGTTATAGAGCGCGCGGCTGTCCAACCAGACTGTCTTTCGATCATTTGTCGTTTCAAAATCAGAGAAGTTACGGTAAAATTTATAAGAGAGAAAGTTGTAGCTCATTTAATTACCTTTAAAATAGTGTAATACAAGTTCTGATAAAATCAGAATTAAAAGAGTAATAATCCAATTAATGCGATTGGTGGTGACGGAGTGCAAATTGTTTTCACTTCTAAACTTAAGATAAAGATTAGCCTACTTCCGACACGTTTTTTTTCCTCTCCATTTACTGCAATAATTTTGTTGATGGTAGGTTGAATAGGGTGATACATGTGAACAGTATTTGACACGTTAATTTACTTCAAATATAATCTTAAGTAATAATGTATATTGAATTATTAGTGAGAAAAATGTTATTTAGATATTAACATTACTAAAAACCAGTTAAAATATAGTGCGAAAGTATGAAAATTATATATATTGACATATGTGAGTTTGGTGTTGAGATATATTTTGATGAGTTATTTAGAATCGGGCAGTAACATCAAGTAAAAACTAAAGTAGGTTTGAAATACTTTATTTATCCATACGTTTTGGTCTTCATCGGGATCGTCATTCAGTAGAAAAAGTAAAAGATTTTATATAATGTAGGAGGTAAATAATATAAAGTTATAGAACTTATTTATAAATACTAACAGAAAATTAATTATCAAAAATTACACTACACTATTACACTGTGATTATCATATATATATATATATATATATATATATATATATATATATATAATTTTTTTTATATATATTATATAAAAATTCGTTTTCTTTGTTCGACGTTGAGACATATCTTGAAATGATTATCAGCCAGTCATCGAAATAAAAGAAACAAATAAATACTAAATATTTGTTTATAATATACGTTGCGACGGATTGTGTGTCATCATTCAGCAATTCTTTGTTAACAGTATCTAAAAAATGTTTACAAAGATTTTTTTCAAAATAAACTTAATTTTATATTTAAAATAATTAAAAGATATACATACCGCACCAGGAAAAGATTTTTTTTTAAATAATTACATAATGAAAACCATAAATTACATCTTATATATAAAAATGGAGCTCTCGATCAAATAAACCTATAAATAAACTTATAAAACTCGAAAACGGCGAAACCGATTTGGCCAGACTTAGTCTTGAAAAATTTGTGCCAATCCAGAAAAGGTCGGAAAGGTGAGATAATATTTCAAAATCGCGTAGAAGCGTAATTTGAATAAAACAATAGACGGTGGCTAATACGTAAAATGTCAAACGTTTTTGACAGATGATGTTCAATTATGTTTAATAGGATGTTTTACGTAAATATTATTTAATTATGATTAAATCGTAGTAAGTAGTTGTGTTTGTAGTTTCATTTATATACAAAAATGTTAGTAAACGGGCCCCAAGTGTTACTAGAAACTCAAAATATAAACTTTTTTGAAATGCAAATATGAAAATGCACTTCTTTGAGTTGTAGCACTCTTTTTCTCAAATCATATTTTTCTCAAACACGGTGGTCCGAAAGATCTTATTTGTGTAATTATATACACATTGGTACTTATAAAACATTTCCTATGTTATATTATTTTTTATTTATGTTATTTCAATTTAGAACCTAAATTTGGTATCGATCAAAGGGACATTTTGTCGAATAACATTTTCCCAGTTATAATTCCCAAAATTTATCAAAAAATAGACAGTTAAATATGAATGTCCGGGGTTAAAAAGGTCCACCACCGATGTGTCAAAAACCAGTAAAAAGAAACATTGTTTAACAACAATATTTGAAAGTAGAAGGAAAAAGATATACACCCAGCTATAACCTTGATTCTTATGAATTTGCTATCGGAGATAAACGGTAATCTTTGAAAAACCATAATAAAAGTATTTTCTTCCGTTGGTAGTTTTTAAGCATAGTTAAAAGTGTAATTATTTTGTAAAATACCTTTAAAATTAAAATAAGACATTAGACCAGTTTGCCACTTGGCCGTTTCCAAGTTACCCCGTCTATGAGGTAAAAAGGTCCAGATAACAAATTTTTGAAATACATAAAAAATCACATTTCTACAATGATGAAGTAGCTTTGTTAGATATCCGACTTTCCGTTAGATTTGCTATATCCGACTTTCCTAAACTGGTATTAAATCTGTTAACTCGTGCAGACATTTACTGTTTTTGGCGTTTTTGCTTTAGGAAGGAAGCGGTCGCTTTCTCGTCTCAGAAGCAGTTTTATGACCTTTTAGGTATGAAACTCAAAATAATACCATTGTGTATTTTCCAGAAAATACAAAAATATTACTTCAAAGATACAGAACAATGAAATTGTGTTCAAACATGAATAGTTCAAATGTATAATTTATTGAATAGTAAGGGGTCATATTTCTCATATTTATGGGTACCATTACCAAACCACGACAATCTTTGGCCGTGAATGACGGCAATCACGAAATACACTTAATCTGGTTTTACAAAAGCCTGAAATAACAACACTTTAGAGTGTAAAATTTATGAGTGATATCAATAGTATTTAATCAGCAAAAAATATTTAGTATTATTTAATTACTTTTACACAATACAATATTAATTCTCGAATGTAAATAGTAGAAGAAAAATTTAGTAAGCAGAAGTATTATGTTTTGCTTTTATTACAAAGTTTACTTCATATTTTTTATATAAAATTAATCCAAAAATCAATTTTCTCATCAAAAGGAATTACTTTAGTCAACACTGCTAATTTTACGAGTCATTAAGTCGATCATCAGGTCGACCAAAAAATTTTACAGTCCATCATTTATTTCTATTTTTTTAAAAAAATTGTTTTATTGATATTTGATTTTTGATTTTATGATTTATTCATAAAGTTTCTTGTCGCCTGATGCCTAGTGAACTTTTTATAGCAAAAAATTACCAGCTAATTGTTAGTAGAACTCCGTCTTCGATATCAGTTCTATCTTAGTCTTTTCGACGATAGCAATAGTTTTTTCAATATTTTGCAAGTTACCCAGTGGCGGATTAAGCTCTCTGCCGCTCTAGGCTCTATCTGTTCAGACGCCCTTTTTAATAGACAAAATTGTACTTTTTTAATTAAACATTTTTTTTAATTATTCAGATATAACTTTTAACTTCACGTAGAGTAAGTTATATAAAATTATAAATCAAAAATCATATTTTTTTCTCATCTTCACATTTCAAGGCCTTCTGAACATTTTGGTATACCCCAAAATGTGTATGTTGGTATGTATGTATGTATGTTTGATTCCCATTGGTTGTGATTAGTTTTTCGCTAAGGCTGGTCCAGCCGTTTCGAAAATTCGAAACAAAAAGTGCAAATAGAAATTTGAACCTTACGCCCTGAATCTTTTCCTCATGTCGTCTTTTTTTTAGATCGTAACCCGACTGTTGATCTTTTCATATTTGATTACTTCATTATTAAAAACAATCTACTAAGACTGACTTATTATTAACTTCCAGAAGGAGCACTTTGTTTGAAAATTTAGAGTTTTGTGCAATGTTAACAAAATTTTTACTTATTATTATTATTCCTATAAAGTACTAGCTGACTCGGCAAACGTTGTTTTGCTAAATAAGGTATATTCTAAACAATTTCTAGAGAATCAAAAATATTAATACTTTATGTGTATAAGGATGTTGTTTCAACGCTATACACAATGAGGCATTATAAGAACAATAAATCCCATTAGTTTGTCTATATTTTGTATATATATCTATATATATATATAAATCTCGTGTCACGATGTTGGTTTGCGATGGACGCCCAAACTACTGGACCGATTTTAAATTTTATTGGCTCAACGTGTGCATATATATCCAACTTAGGTTATAGGAAATTTTGAAAAGTAAATTTAAAATATAAATATATAATATTTATAAATTTCTAAAAATTTTGACAGAAAATGGCAAAAAAAAAAACAAAACACTAAAATGACAAATGTCAAAATTTATGGAAAACTTGAGAAAAAAAGATTGAGAAAATTTGACAGTTCAAAAAATTTAATTCAAAAACATATACATATATAGATATACCCAGCATTTATATCCAAATCAGATGAAATGCTATATTCAAAATCACAATTTATAGTTTTAAATCTAATTAAAAGTCAATGTTTATAAATTTGAATAAATGTTGACATGAAAATCGTCAAATGTCATTTGTCAATATTTATGAAAATAATTATATAAATAGATTTACAATTTATATTTATTTGATTAGCTTACCAAATTATTTCGGATACCAAAACTTCATCAAAACCTTATAGATCAGAGATCACAATAAAAAAGCGACATATTGAATTTAAAATTAATCATAAACAAAAATTTGACATTTTTCAAAAAAAATGTTTAACGACTTCAATAAGAAACAAATAAATTAATTATTCCAAGTTATATTGCCGAACAAATTATAGATACAACACAATATTGTAAAATAACCCTAGTAGAAACGAATCGTGGCGCAATATTGTACTTTTTATGGGCTCTATATTGTTTACCAATATTGCTATAATATTATTCTGTTAACATTTTCCCATATAAATCCAATATTAAAACCAATATAGGCCCCATATAAAACCAATATTGATAAACAATATTAAAATCCCATTCAATAGTAATATAAGCCCAATATTGAAAACCAATATAAGATTAATATAAATAAACAATATTTACCCTACATAAAAAACCAATATAATCTCAATATAAATAAACAATATTTACCCCAAATTCAAAATTATTATTTAACCCACATTTAAAAATATTATTTAGTTTATATAGAAAAACAGTATTTAACTCATTGATAATAAAAGTTTATTTATTCTAAATGAATACATACATTTTTAAATAGTTTATGTATTGAATCTTAATAATTTTATTAACAATTTACACATTATTTTATGATAATAAGATATAGAACAATCAAAATATTTTCAGTCATTATAATAATTTGGAGGATCTTAATGGTAAATCATAATCTCATCTTTGTTAATCCTATCGCCTTAATTGTCTATTTATAAGTATTTTAATTAGTGATGGAAATTCTTATATTATTTGGATATCTTCACACATTTTTTAACATTTTCTTGCATTCGATCACGATTACACCTGAAATAAGATAAAATATATTAATATTTTATAGCAATACTTCTGGAATATATTGATTTTATAAACTCATCATAAAATCAATTACTTAGCTTTTAATAAAAAAACATTTCTGGCATTGTAGTTTATTGAAAACTACCATTTTCTAGAACTCGATCACAGTTAAATCTGAAATAATTAAAAATACAGTAAATATAAAATTTTAACATTAATTTAAAACAGTACAATTATAATTTTAAATTAAAACAAAAAACTGTTGATGGAAATACTAATATCAAATATTCAAAAGCGATAATAAATTATTGAAAAGTCTGCATTTAATAAGTTTGTTAATATTTTTATTACCTTTTATCAAATCCATTTTTGCTATGTGATTTTATAGTTTGTATTGTAATATAGTTTTTATATTACAGCTGATTTTACATCCATTTCAATTTAGTCAATATAGAATATATAAAATACATCATTGTTTACTAAATATGTATGTTGTTTATATAATATAAGTAATGAATATACTTACGTACCTTAAACATAAAACTCAAAATTATGTTAATTAACCGCTTGATTTTAATTATAAACTGTTCACAAAATATGTTTTTAGCCAATTATCATTTGATATCATAGATCATTTTATTTTTCACTAAATATTCACATTTTTCCAGACTTACTATATATTAGGAATATATTTTAATATTATAATAATTTCTAAATTCAACAAGAATTGCTAAATGCACTGCGTAACGAATTTCATACTATTGAAAAATGCGAGGTTCTGCGCTTTGTTCGATGCTGATGCAGTAAACTTAGAGCATTGTTAATCAAAGGGCGGTTCTAACATATTTTTATGTATTTTTATGTTTTTGTATCATTTTATGTTACAAAGTATACGCTCATTAATTTGTCGTTATTAGTTTATTCAGTGTAGTAGTCAGTAAAGTATATCCATAACTCCCTTTTCATTCATTTCAATATGAGAGAGTTAGTAAATTGCATAATCAGTGAAACGTTACTCAGAAAATATTCAAAACAAAATTAATAAAATTGCTATTAATTATCATTATATCAAATATGTTTACATTTAGAAAATTTTTAATGTTTATATTTATTATTAATTTTTTTTTGCTGAATTATATTAAATAAATTTTATCTTCACAAAACATAATAATATTTCACTTATTTTATTCTACGTTATGGGCTTATGAATTCTTTCTTTCTTCAAGAACTAACCAACAAGCATTTTTTATAATCACACTATTTACTATGTACACAGTAATAAATTTAAAGAAGACTTCTTTTGCCTTTTAAATAATTTTTTTAATTAAACTTTTACTCTTAAATAACATTAATGTAAATAATAAACTAGTATATTAATATAAATAATAATTGCTATTAAAAATGCAAGAATATATAATTAAAACAAAAGTGCAATGATATAATATTAGTTCATAAAATACGTATGAAATAAGTTCGGCCATAACTGACATATAGTTAGGTAGTCGGTTAGATTCTAGACTCTAGAAACACCGAGGACGAAGGACAACGATTCGTACGAAGGACCGTACACGAAGCGAGATAGCCTTATACAAATATCGGTTATATGAAAGAAAGAAGAGACATTCTCAAAAACCAGATGTTCATACATAGCCACATGCATGTTAATACTTCACTTGAAATCATAGATTTCAAATATGATTTCAAGTGAAAATGGCCTTTCGTGGGCAAAGCTGTAGTGGCAACACGCCACTTGGAAGTAAAGAGGTACTAAGATGGTATCGCTTTGAAATACAAAAAGGAAGTCGAATTTGTATCCCTATACAACAGAAAAATGTAAAGGCTCTGACATCGTGCAACCATGATTGAGTGCATTTTCAACTCAACCCACGGACCTGCCCTTGGAAGAAATATTCGTAAAGAAAAATGTAATAAACAGTAATAATATGTAAAGAAAAAGTAAAATATATGTAGTATGTAAGATAAAAAAAAAAAAAAAAAAAAAAAAAAAAAAAAAAACTCTAATGAGATTAGGGTTGGTGAAATCGTTTAAAAAAAAAAAAAATAGTGCAATTTCAGAATATTTTTATTCTATAGGAATAAATATAAAACGTCTATATTTATAAATATAAATCGATATATTAACAGATTTTACAGATGATAATAGATTTAAATAATATTAATACATACCAAACAAGAAAAAAACAAATTTAAGCAAGTCATGTGACTAACTACAAAATTTCATTATTTAACATTTATTTTATTCGAAGTTTTGATTTTTTTTTATCAAACATTTTGTTTAATTTTTCTTTCTCAGTGCGGTACATACTGACATTATTTAAGTTTGTTAATTATTCTGGTACTTTTGTACTACTATAATCTTGTATAATTTTATTTTTGTTTTGTTTACTGAATGATGACATACTTACAATGTCGTTAAATAATATAGTTAATAAATAAATACAATATAGTTAAATTATTTATTGCTTTTTTAACTTCCCCTAGGGTATTTATAGTAATGAGACGAAAATCGAAAATGAAGATTTTTGCATATCTTCACGTTTAATAATGGATTTAATTAATTTAGCTTTAATAAATTAATTCTGATCAAAAATATGTTTTTTAAGAGTCGCCATTGATGTTTTTGGTGCTAATTGATGATTTAAAATTGATTATTTTCTTGACCAATGTTAATGTTACTTATTTCCCAAGTTCGATAATAAAGAAAAAATAAATGTGAACATAATATTTACAATTTATATTGAATTGAATTCATATAAAATTTATATCAAACTGTTAATTACAATCGAGCTGATCAATGATTAGCTATGTATTAGCTAAGATATTATCAATGAGTTAAATTCTGTTTTTTATATGAATTAAATAATATTTTTAAATGTGGATTAAATAATAATTTTGAATTTGGGGTAAATATTGTTTATTTATATTAATCTTATATTGATTTTCAATATTGAGCTTATATTAGTTTTGAATGGGATTTTAATATTGTTTATCAATATATTATAAGGAGCCCATATTGGTTTTAATATTGACGCTTACACAAAGGCATTAATGTAAAAAAATGTATCAAACTATTAATTACGATCGAGCATATGACCTTTTAAAAGCTTTTAATCGTGTTTTTGGTGATAATCAATTATTTAAAGTTAATTTTTTTCGTAACCCTTATAAAAACCACATATTTCCCAAGTTCAATAATACTGAAGAAACGAATCGTGGCTGCCCAGAAAAAAATGCATAACCCCCACATTTGAAATTTATATTTAATTTATAAGAAAAATGTATCAAACTATTAATTGCGATCGAGCATATGACTTTTTAAAAGCTTTAATCATGATTTTGGTGCTAACTAATTATTTAAAATTAATTTTTTTCTTAACCCTTATAAAATCCACATATTTCCCAAGTTCGATAATACTGAAGAAAGGAATCGTGGTTGCCAAGAAAAAAAATGCATAACCCCCACATTTGAAATTTATATTTAATTTATAAGAAATATGTATCAAACTATTAATTGCGATTGAGCATATGACTTTTTAAAAGCTTTAATCATGATTTTGGTGCTAATTAATTATTTAAAGTTAATTTTTTTCGTAACCCTTATAAAGACCACATATTTCCCAAGTTTGATAATACTGAAGAAACGAATCGTGGTTGCCCAGAAAAAAAATGCATAACCCCCACATTTGAAATTTATATTTAATTTATATGAAATATGTATCAAACTATTAATTGCGATTGAGCATATGATTTTTTAAAAGCTTTAATCATAATTTTGGTGCTAATTAATTATTAAATGTTAATTTTTTTCGTGACCCTTATAAATACCATGTATTTCCCAAGTTCAATAATAATGGGGAAACGAATCTTGGTCGCCCAGAAAGAAAATGCATGAAACCCACATTTAAAATTTATATTGAATTTATAAGAAAAATGTATCAAACTATTAATTGCGATCGAGCATATGACTTTTTAAAAGCCTTAATCATGATTTTGGGGCTGATTAATTATTTAAAGTTAATTTTTTTCGTGACCCTTATAAATACCATGTATTTCCCAAGTTCGATAATACTGAAAAAACGAATCTTGGTCGCCCAGAAAAAAAATGCATGAAACCCACATTTCAAAATTATGTATAATTTGTGTAAATATAAAATTAGAGGCGTAAATCAGATGGGAAACATGTTTATTATTTGTAATAAACCATGTAAAACACTTTTCCGATGAATTTTCCAAATTTTCCATAATTTTGAAAACAAATATTGTCCGGTCCATCTAAAGACAAGATTCGAATATTGCGCCACGATATTTTACCCCTCTAGCCACGATACATTTCTACTAGGGAAATATCATATATTAATTTTCGACCAAAAAGGAAATATTTTGACATTTACAAATATACTGCATATTGAATATATGAAATTAACATTCACTATTTTTCAATTAAATGAAAATGTAAAAAATCAAATATTTATATAAATATTTATATTCAGATAAAGATACTAATTTGTTAATTTAGACTGAAACCTGATTTATTCATTAATTAAAAAAAAATGACATAAACAAAATTAAAATAAACAAAACACCTGCATCATGCGTTGGAATAATTAATTAATTATCGAAGTGTAAAGAAATTTGTGTAATTAAAATAAAATATTATCATTATATGAGTTGAGATAAATTTTGATTGCCATCGCAAACGTTAATCATACAGAAAATTGTAACCTCTTAAATGGAATAGTACAATCTGAAGGTATTATAGCAATCTGACAAAAACAAACTAGACAAACTAAATATTATATCATATTATATTAAATTTCGATCCAAAAGAAAATATTTTGACAGTTATAATTAATTTGAAATGAAATGCAAATGTCAAAAATCAGATCTTTATGTAAAAAAATATTTATTTCCACAATATTCCTGTGTTGAATTTGCACTTTTTTATGAATTTAACAATCATATAATATATTCATTGATGACTTAAAATAATTATTAATTTATAAAAAATAAATATTGACGTATATGACATGACAAAAGTATAATAAACAAAACGCTATGATGCGAGTGAATTAATTTTTGAAGTATGAAATGTCAAATAATTTTGAAAATTATAACAAGTTTTTAACTATTTGTCAGAAAGAATATATTTTATTACAAATTCATACCCATATTCAGCACCAAAGTAATAAATGATACTTATTAAATCACATATTATTTATAGACAACATGATTTTAATGCATATTTTAATTATATGTTTTATATAAATATCAAATAAATATATTTATGTTTCACTTGATTTCAATGAAAATAATTCAGTGCCAAAATAAAAAGTATACATCTAAAATTATAGTCTAAATATTACAATTTTGATAAATAATCATCCATTATTTTACAGTACGAAAATTGATAAAAAATTAATAAAAGTTCCAAAAATCAAACATTTCATAGATTTGGACTCGGATTTCTCAGAACTTTATCCATGTTAGTTTCAGGGATAGTATGAATATCAATTTGCAGTCGAAAATTTATATGATAACTGATTAAAACATTATAGATCACAATAAAAAAGCGACATATTGCACATAACATTAATCATAAACAAAATTCTGACAGTTCAAAAAAAATGAATTTTTAACGACTTCAATAAGATACAAATAAATTAATTCTTTCAAGTTATGTTATAGGCAATATTGGCAATCAAATTATAGATATAAATTATATCATATTATATTAAATTTCGAACCAAAAAGGAAATATTTTGGCATTTAAAAATTTAGTGCATATTGGATATATGAAATTGACATTCAATATTTTTAAATTAAATGCAAAAGTAAATAATCTGATATTTATATAAAAATAATATATTTAGATAATGGTACTGCGATGATTCAGACTAAAATCTAATTTATTCATTGAAAAATTTATATGTTTGGCATTGGATACTAATTATTTACTCAAGTCAATGGGGCGTTTTGGGTCTAAATATTTTTAATGTGCTCCAATTTACATGAAATTTTGGAATTATGTTAATCTTACTCTCAAGTTCAAAAGTGAAAATAATTTAGACTCCTTTGCCACTTCTCGGGGAGGTGTCATCCATTTTCAGTTGTGCAATTGTATCTCTTTCAAAATAACGTCGGATATCGATAACATAACTAATTAGAAGAGAAAAATGTTTGACAGTGTTTTTCAAAAAAAATTACTTTTCAAATTAATGGCTGCTAAAAATTTGTTTTTTGGCGTTTTTTATCGTTTTTTTTGCAAATGATTCTAAAGATATACATTTTAACGAAAATCATGTAATGAACAAAATTATGTCAATTAAAATCTTAATAAATCGGTGTTCTATAAAGTGTTCTAGGAACAATATTAGGCTAGATATGAAAATGGGGTTTTATAGTACTCAAAATAAGCTTGAAAATGAGGACTTCTGCGTGTGAAATGAGTGAGCTATGAAGCCGATAAAAGACGCATACAATGTTTTTTTTTCATTTAAATCAAATAGTTTATGAATGTCATTTCCACCAAAATTAAAAATAATCGTATTCCCACTAGAATTAACTTGGTTTAAGAGATCTTGGCGGATTCTAGAACATACCACAACTTTAGTAGAGACGATTTCCAAAAAGCTCATCATTTCATGAAAAAAACAACCAATTTCTCATTATTATATCTTTGAAAGAATAAAAGATACGGATAAAGGTATATAGATACAAATTCAAGGACTTTTTCTGACAAATTATTGCTTTTTATTATTTTTTTGTTACACAAATATTGATAGAGTTATTATTGTTTAAAGAGTGTGCGGCTGTCCAACCGGAGTGTTTTTCGATACTTTGTCGTTTCAAAATCAGAGAAGTTACCGTAAAATTTATAATAGAGAAAGTAGTTTAATTAATTACCTTTAACATAGTGTATTACAAGTTTTGATAGAAACAGAATTAAAAGAGTTATAATCCAATTAATGCGGTTGGTAGTGGCAGAGTGCAAATTGTTTTCACTTCTAAACTGAAGATAAAGATTAGCCTATTTCCGATACACGTTTTCCTCTCCATTTACTGCAATAATTTTGTTGATCGTAGGTTGAATAGAGCCCATGTGAACAGTATTCGACACGCTAATTTACTTCAAATATAATCTTAGGTAATAATGTATATTGAATTATTAGTGAGAAAAATGATATTTAGATATTAAAATAACTAAAAGCCAGTTAAAATATGGTGCAAAATTATAAAAATTATTTATATTGACATATGTGAGTTTGGTGTTAATATATATTTTGATGAGTTATTTAGAATCGGGCAGTAACACCAAGTAAAAAACTAAAGTAGTTTTGAAATACTTTATTTATCCATACGATTCGGACTTCATCGAGACCGTCATTCAGTGGAAAAAGTAAAAGATTTTATATAATGTAGGAGGAAAATAATATAAAGTTATAGAACTTATATAAAAATACTAACAAAAAATTAATTATCCAAAAATACACTACACTATTGCCCTGTGAATATCGCATATATATACTAGCTGACCCGGCAAACGTTGTTTTGCTAAGTAAGGTATTTCTAAACAATTTCTAAAGAATAAAAAAAAGAATACTTTATTTTAGGAGTGTAAGGATGTGTAGTTTGAATGGTACAGACAATAAGGTATTTTAAAGACAATAAACTCCAAAGTCTACTTGTATAATAATAAATTATATAATTTATAATAACAATATTTGTTTGTCCTTATTTTGTTATTACAATCAAACTGGAAGTTTTATACACTTTCTATAAAAATATTCAATCCAAGTCTTTTGTAGTCTTTAGCCGTGGTCAATGTTCAGTTGGTTATTTTTGCCCCACACAGATGTAAGTTTGTAAAGTATATGAAGAAAACTGTTGAATCTCACTCAAAATTAACATTACATTTCATAAAACAATTAAATAGCGTAGTTAAAATTTATATAAAGGTCTCGTGAACTAAATCACAGTGTTTACAACCAAAAAAACTAACAACAAAAGGATATACTTTCGTTATGGATTTTCAAAGATTACTGTTATAGTCATAAGAATCAAGGTTATAGCTGGTTATATATCTTCTTCACTCTACTTTCAAATATTGTTGTTGAACGATGCTAAACTTTACTAGTGCAGTAAACGGAGCGTTTTAGGTCTGAATTTTTTTACTGTGCTCCGAATTGAATGAAATTTTGGAATTAGGTTCATCTTACCCTCAACTTCAAAAGTGAAAACAATTCGGGTTGCGCCATCACCCCCCGGGGGGATGACACTCGCTCTCAATTGTGTAATTAATTTTTTTTTAAAATGAATCTATTAGGACTTACCTAAGCACCCTAACTTCAACTCAAGATACGAATTATTCGCTGTGGAAAGCATGCAAACGACTCAAGAAACCAGTTACGGCTGTACCACCGATCAGAAACCCTGATCAGTCATGGGCAAGATCAAACAAAGAAAAAGCCGTACTATTTGCTGACTATCTACAAGAAACTTTTAACCCTGCACCTCCTCAATGCAGTCGTAGCGAAGAAGATATACTCGTATATATATATATATATATATATATATATATATATATAGAATTTTATGATATGAGTGGAACGAATATTAATTGTTTAATATGAACAAAACAGCACTCAGATTTGTTTAACACAACTTTATTTTATGATTACAGACGTTTCGAGACCATGGTGTGTCTCATCTTCAGTGTAATTTCAAAAACAGTTACTTATATACTACACATTCTTTAATAATTTATTTAAAATTCATTTAATTTTTGGTATACAAAAAACACCAACTATTCCTTGCAATGCTTGACACAGTACTGTCAGTTGACATTAGTACTGTGGTCCTAATATTATTGTTGATAAACTAAAGTAGATTTGATCCAGGTAGTCTTAAAAACTAATCAAATTAAACTATACATATTAGATTAAACAAAAAAAATAATAATAATAATAATAATCTTCTAATCTAATCTAGTATTAAACATAGGAGTAGGTCTACATTATTTCTAAACGATAACTTAAAAAACCTCATTGTGCTAACTGAATAAGTTTTGTTCTCTTCAGTCTGTAATCGAACGTTGTGTCATATAATTTGGCTGCAAGTTCGTTGCTGTGATTGTCAATATTTTGTTTGTGTCTCATTGAATAGTTTTTAATTTCTTCTGTGACTGTGGCTGTGCAAGTGTCTTGATGTATCATCCAGTTGGGGACATATCTGGGAGCTCCCACTGCTTGTCTTAAGAGTTTGTTCTGAAACCTTTGTATGATTTGAATGTTACTTTTTTTTGCGGATCCTCATAATTGAACTCCGTATGTCCAAACTGGTTTTATGATGGTTTTGTACAATAAAATCTTGTTGTAGGCTGATAGTTCTGATTGCCTACCCAGCAACCAGTGTAAAGTTCTTCTTATGTGTTCCATGTGTGCCCGTTTAGTGACTATGTGCGCTTTCCAATTTAATTTCTTGTCTAGAATCATCCCCAGGTATTTGACGGTCTCTTTTGCAGGAATTGTGTTGTTGAAGATTCTAACTGCAGGACATGTGTCTTTACGAAGGGTAAAGGTAACATGTACCGACTTGGAGTTGTTGACTTCGATTCTCCACAGCTTAAACCATTGTTCCATTTTGTCCAGATGAACTTGAAGAAGTAATGATGCCATTTCGGGATTCTGATGCTGAGCGATAACGCATGTGTCATCGGCAAACATGGCTATATTGGTATTACAATTAACAGGAAATCGGCTGTGTATAGAAGAAATAATATTGGTCCCAGAACACTTCCTTGAGGAACTCCGGCTCTAATATTTCTCACTTCTGACTGAACACCATTTATGTAGACGTAAAATTTTCTGTTTTGTAAATAAGAGTTAAGTAAAATATATAAGTTATAGGGCAGACATTTTTTAAGTTTATATAAAAGTCCTTTATCAAAAGCTTTCGTAAGGTCTAGAAAAACTGCAGAGCAATAATTTTTTGAGTGAAGAGCTTCATTGACTGTATTAACTACTCTGTGGATTTGTTGAATTGTTGAATGCTGTTGTCGGAAGCCAAATTGATAGTTAGGTATTAAGTTTTTGTTATGTATTTCAGAGTTTATTCGTATGAGAATAAGTTTCTCAGAGATTTTTGATACACAAGAAAGTAGACTTATTGGTCTGTATGATAAAACTAAATGATGGTCTTTACCAGGTTTAGGAATTAAAATTATTTTAGAAGTTTTCCATGCTTCTGGAAAGCAACGAAGTCTAATTATTGCATTGAAGGTTATAACTAAATATCTTATCAACTTCTTGGGTGCTTCTTTTAGCATTCTTATTGTTATTTTGTCATGTCCTGGGGATTTTCCTGATTTGGATGATTTGATTAAACCGGAAATTTCTGAAAATGTGGTTCTGTTAACTCTGTTAGTAGTTCTTATATCCTGGTGTAGATAATCATTTATGAAGTCTTCTTCGCTACGACTGCATTGAGGAGGTGCAGGGTTAAAAGTTTCTTGTAGATAGTCAGCAAATAGTACGGCTTTTTCTTTGTTTCATCTTGCCCATGACTGATCAGGGTTTCTGATCGGTGGTACAGCCGTAACTGGTTTCTTGAGTCGTTTGCATGCTTTCCACAGCGAATAATTCGTATCTTGAGTTGAAGTTAGGGTGCTTAGGTAAGTCCTATAGATTCATTTTTATAAGCATTAATTGTTGATTTTAAATTTTCGCAGGCTCTATTAAGTCTTTTCTTATCTTCGGGATGCCTAGTAACTTGCCATATTTTACGCAATCTTCTTTTGATAGCTATTTGTTTTTTAATGTCCAATGGAATGCTGAGAGTCTTGCAATTAACATCTCTGGGTGTCGAATTAGATGCTGCATGTTGTAGAATAGTTGTTACTTGATTGATGGCATTGTTGACTTCATCTACAGTTTTCAGGCGAATGTTGCAGTGTAGGTTATTTTCAATAAAAATTTTATAAGTTATCCAGTTTGTGTATTTATTGGTTAGTAATTGACTGTCAGCAACAATATTGAAATTTTGAGAATACGTTAGTATTACTGGTGAGTGATCCGAATTTAGGTCCAGGCAGGATCGAATTTCTATAGAGCTTTCTTGGATATTTTTGGTTATAAAAAAGTCAAGCAAGTCTGGTAATTTGCTTAAGTCAGTGGGCCAATATGTGGGTTCGCCTGTGGATATTGCATTTAGGTTTAGCAGGTTCATTGCTTTGTGGAGCTCACGTCCTCTGGGAGTAGTTAGTCTCGATCCCCAGCATGTGTTTTTTGCATTATAATCTCCTCCAGCGATGAAAAAATTAACAATAGATTGAAAAAAGTTCAAGAACTGTTGCTGACAGATTATAGGTCTAGGAGGGCAGTATATTGCTGAAAATATAATGGTTTTCGGAAATATGTCAACAGCAATGTTTGTTGCTTGCATGTAGTTAGTGGAAAATGATTCTAAAACAGTATGTCTGATCTTGTTTTTATTAATTATGGCTGATCCACCATGCGCTGTTCCATCCGGATGATTTGTGCTATACGTTTGGTAATTAGTAATACGAAAGTGCTTTTTGTCTGTGAGATGAGACTCAGATATAAGCATGATGTCGATGTTGTTGTTTATTAAAAAATATTTAAGCTCCTGTGTATGCTGACACAGACCATTGGCGTTCCATAAACATATTCTTAAAAGCCCTGCCATTAAAACTTCCTGTTTAAAATTGTTGTGAGTATATTGAGCATTGTGCTCATTTGTTCGGTCAGTGTTTTGATCATTGTTTTAGTTCAGATAGGTCGTTATTGTTGTTGTTCGTTTTGTTTGCAATAAACTCTTCAGTAGTCTCTTCAGCTGGGTGTGTATTTCCACGAGCAATCCTTGAGTACGAAACTCCAGGTACTGTTGTGTTACTGATAAATTGCCTATTGGAAGTGAATTGCCTTTCCCGAGGAGCTGGATATTTTGTTTCGAGCTGTTTTTTATAAACCCTGCAGCCTTTGTAGTTAGCCGGATGATTTCCATTGCAGAGAACACATGTTACTCCGCTATTTATTTTGTCTCTCCATGAGCATTTTTTAGTTGGGTGTTCCTGAGCGCATTTCACGCAGCGGGGAGTTCTGTAGCAAAAATTTCTTGTATGTCCTAGCCTTTGACATTGTGTGCACTGGACTATTTCGCGAGAATATCGTATGGCTTGAATTTCAACTTTTGTTTCGCATAAAAATTCAATTTTGTAAAAATCTTTATTATTTTCTTTTTGCTCCAGTTCTACCGAGGGAATTGAATTGAGTGAATTGAATTTAGTGGGAATTTTGTATATCTGCTTCTGAGAAAAGAGATGTGTACAACTTTATGCCCTAGTTATTCTATTTCTTTTTTTACCATGTCTAAGTCGGTGCTAAAGTGTAGGTTTTTAACCACGACTTTAAATGACAGTTTTGACTTATCTTGATAGGAATGCATCTGTGTTCCTCTTTCTTTCAGTTTGTTTAGAATAATATTATAAGTTTGTGCACTTTCAAGATTTATTTTCACTTGCTATGTTCCTATAGTTTTTAGTTTGTATTGTTTCTTGGCTTCGCTTTCTAACAGTTCAAACAATGGTTTGATATTTCCCACATCGTGTACAAAAATCGGAGGAGGTTTGATCGCTGTTTTATTTTGCACTTGTGTGTTTTGAGATGGTGAATTTTGATCAAATGTATTTTCTAAAACTGAACTAAAAATTATTAGATTTAATGAATAATTTGGTCTCCGCTATATCTTTGTGTAGTCTTTTAAGATGAATATGTTGAAAACTATTATCAACTTTTTTTAAATGTTTAACTAGTTTTTCACATAGTTTTGACCTGATTCGATTTTGCTTGTCAGTCTCAATGTTCCTGATATTGTATTCTATGTTACTTAAAATTTTTATGAAGTCATTATTTCTGTATTTACTTTAGACCCATTGTATCCTACGTTGGCTCCCCATTCTATAATATCGCTAAACACATTGCTAATATTTTAAAAAATGTCACAATTTCCTCTCCTCACTATGTAAAGAACTCTTACCAATTTGTGGATCTAATCAAAGACCGAAACATTACGGACGATCAAATTTTTCTAAGCCTTGATGTAATTAACCTTTTCACATGTGTTCCCCATGATTTAATACTTGATTCAATTGAAAAACGCTGGCCCACTATTTGTAACTACACCGACTTTCCCATAACTACTTTCAAACATATCATTAACACTGTGCTGAATTGCTCTTATTTTAATTGTTTCAATAATTTTTATCTACAAATCAAAGGTACTGCTATGGGTTGCCCATTATCCCCTGGCATTATAGACCTAGTTTTACAAACCCTTGAAATTTCCGTTTTCTCCACATTAAATTTCCAAATATATTTTTATGTTAGATATGTAGATGACACTTTTTTTATAATAGACAAAGATCAATCAGATATGATACTCGATACCTTTAACAATTACAATAAGAGCATTCAGTTCACACATGAAACACAAATCGACAACAAATTAAACTTTTTAGACGTGACTGTACACAAAATTGACAACATTATTTGCACAAATTGGTACAGAAAAACTACATGGTCAGAAGATACCTTCATTACGCGTCATATTGTCCCAAAAATTATAAAGTCAATACAATCATTTCTTTGATAGACCACGCAATCATGTTGTCTCACTCTTCTTTTCATACCCAAAACACAACATTAGTAACTAAAACTTTATTAGAAAACGGATATCCCCTCACCCTCATCAATTCCATTACCAATAAAAGACTTTCCTATCATAAAAGTAACAATTATCAATCCATCTCCAAATTATTCCAAGACAACAATATTAAACCAACTTTTCACAGCATGCCTTACATTGAAGGCTTATTTGATTAGTTTGCCAAATTACTCAAAGAAGAAAATATTTTCATTTCAGGAACAGCTTTATATTCTTTTAAAGAAATGTTTTCAAAAATTAAATCCACCACCCCTCCTAAATTCAATACTAACATAGTTTATTCCATCCCTGGCAAAAATTGTCAAAAACAATACATTGGTCAAACATCACAATACATTCATAAGAGAATGAGACAACATGAATTAAGCGTCACTCATCATAAAAGCCGAAATTTCCAAAGTACTTTTGTTCAGCATTCCATCGAAAACTCACATAATTTCACCTTCGAACCCAATATTTTATATAGAGAGGATTGTACTTTTAAAAGACTTTTTTCTGAAAGCAGTTTAATCTTTTTGAATTCGTCAAATAGTGTTAATAAAAGATCAGATCACAATATCATTCATGACTCATATCTAAATTTTTTAAACCAGATTAAAAACAATTAATCCTAATAATTTTTGAATATGTATATATATACATGTATATATGTTATAATACATGTACATCCATATATGTGCTTATAAGTATGTTTTTGTGTGTACACTATATACATGCACTTGCATCTATGTTCATGTATATAATTGTGGATACATTAATATATAGATATGTGCATATGTATGTATGAGTATGTAGGTGTGCATATGCATGTGCATGTATATATATATACATAATATTTCTCAACACTTACTAAAGCAATATTTCCTCTTTTTTCGTAAATTACCAACACAAGAGCCATAAAAAATCATTTTTGCCAGGAATTCCGTATGTTGTCCTTTACATCTGGCAGACAGAAATCCATATCAGTGTGTTTAAGTCTTGTGTAGTCGTAACATCTACAAATATCTTCAAAAAAATCGAGTGTTTTTAACAAAAAAATATTAGTGATATGGATATATAAATTATTACAGGTAAATAATTTTTGCTTCTCAATTTAATATAAAACCTTTTTTAGTTAATTCTTATTACTCTTTACCCCGGTACATAATCCATTCCTTTATAAAAAATTTTTTCTAATTAATCTGTATTAACCATCATTAATTAATGTTAATCAATATTTTTAAAAAACATTGTATTTGACAGAATAAACCTGATGATGGAACGTACCTAGTACCGAAACGTCGTATTAAACATATTCAAAAAACAAATTGTTTTTTTATTATTGGATTGACTGTTCGGAAAAGAAACAATCAATATATATATATATATATATATATATATATATATAAATAACTCGGGTTTTCCTGACGATATAACTCCAGAATAATTGTTTTAAATAATTTCAAATAGATTATCTATCTACACACACACACACATATATATATATATATATATATATATATATATATATATATATATGGCGGGTTTTCCTTCCTGACGCTATAACTCCGTCAATTTTGCATTTGTTGGAAATTAAGAGGCTAAGAAAATTAGTAGTGCGTGGCATCGTGCCCTAATGCAAATGCAAATTGCTTACTTCACGCACCGTAATTAAATATTCGAGTAATGAAAATAATCAATAATTGTTTTAAATAATTTCAAATAGATTATCTATCTACATATATGTAAAAATAAGTCGGGTTTTTCTTCCTGCCGATATAACATGCATCCTCCTTTGCATGTGCATTTTTTAAATCCTTGTCCACCAGTAAGAGACTGCTATCCGACAATTTCCCTAAGGGTTTTCTGAACATCTTGAGAAATTTCCTCTCCTGATAAAAACTTTTGTTCGCGAACAACGAACTTATTTCTGGAATAAGATTGTTTTAAAACTCCCTCCTCAGTTCCTAATTTGTACAAATCTGTGTTGTCATCTTTTGATAAAACAACGCATATTAAGTTTTTCGGATCTGTTTTGCCACGATCAATGTCAGGAATTGATACCCGAACGTTGTGACCAATCACAGCGGGAGGAAATTTATCTTTGGAAAAATTGCACATTTCTATAGCCTGGCTTTCTAAATTATCTCTAGCCTTTTTGGCAGTTTTTGATTTTAGTGGGCGCAATACTACAAACTTCGTTAAATGATCCTGATAATTCAAAATGAATTTAAATTCATCATCTGGCTGTGTCTGTAAATCTATTAAATCTACTTGACATCTGGAATTCATTTCGTTCATCAAAATTGGTTTTATCACGATTCCTTTTTTGATGCCCCTTGTCTTTTTTTTGGCACGCTTCACATAAAGACAAATACAGCATAATGGCTTCAGTAGTGATATTGTTGTATTTGTTATTGATGTCTTTCAATAATCTGTTTCGGCCACCATGGCCGGTTGCTAAATAAGCTGCATGTATAATTTCATATGTTTCTTCAATTGTTGCAAAATATTTTATGCCACCCGATTCTTTTAAAGAGCTGATTAATTTTTCTTCTTTTCCCACCACTATTATGTCGTACCTTTTCAGCCGGCGGTAATCTAAATCGCTTTTATTCTTTACTTTGGATTTTGCTACCTTCACTTCCAATAATACTTTTTGATACTGATATTGGTTTAAATAAATATTATTTTTGTTTTTTGTGATACAATTCGTTCTAGTTGGTTTAGAAATTTATCTTTTTGTTCCATTGTCTGTCACAAATCCTAACTAAAAAAAAAGTTTCATTGTAGAATAAACAAAAATTTTAAATCTATAATTATGATCATTTTAACTTACGTGAGTCTTATTTAAATAAGTATCTTAAATAACATCCAGAAATCTTCTATAGGATATTATTAATTTATAATATAGCACTTGCACAAAATCTGTAACGTAAAATAAACTGTATCTGTATATAACTGTAGGATCATTTTAACTTACATCAGTCTTATTTATCTAAGTATCTTAAATAACATCCAATATAGAAATATTCTATAGGATATCATCTTCTATATATATATATAAAAATAAGTCGGGTTTTCCTTCCTGACGAAATAACAGAACGCACGAACCGATTTCGACAATTTTGCATCGTGCCCTAATGCAAATTGCTGGAACTTCATACACAGTAATTAAAAATTTGAGCAATAAAAATAATCAACAATTGTTTTAAATAATTTCAAATAGATTATCTACATATACATAAAAATAAGTCGGGTTTTGCTTACCGACGATATAACTCCAGAACGCACAAATCGATTTCGACAATTTTGCATTCGTTGGAAAGATCTCGGGCTCCGCAAGGTTTATAGCTAAGAAAATTAGTTGTGCATGGCATCATGCCTTAATGCAAGCTGCTGGAACTTCACTAACCGTAATTAAAAATTCGAGTAATGATATTAGTGAGAATTATCAGAATTATGCTTGGTTAAGTCAACGAGCAATTATTGCCGCAAAGAATAATGATGTACACGCACTGAATTTCACCATTCAATCAAAAATTGCTGGCGATTTGGTGACACACCAATGATTCCGACTGGTCTTCTATTTGATTTCAAACGATTGCAATTACCAGTTCGCCTTGCGATCGCAATAACAAGTCGCAAGGCCAATCGCTTAGTGTTTGCGGGATATATTGCAAATAGATTATTTAGAAAATCATTATTTTCACATGGGCAGTTATACGTTGCCTGTTCACGAGTTGGAAAACCATCCGCTTTGTTTGTGTTAACGTCAGACCAAAAAACAAAAAATGTGGTTTACCAAAGAGCACTTCAATAAAACGGATAATTTGCGGATTCACTTTCATTTACTTAGAGAAGTTCAACTAAAAAACACTTCATTTTTGTAATCGAAATAAATTCATTACTGTTGTATAATAAAATCAAATTTTTCCTTTTCAAATATAAAACAAACAAAAAATTACTTGATCTTTCTCACGAAACCATCTGGTGGCGAAACGAAGTTCGTCGGGTTTGCTAGTTAATTTATAATATAGCACTTGCACAAAATCTGTAACATAAAATGTGACATTAATGTAACATTAGTAAATGGATTTACTGAATTAATTACAATGTTGCCAATTTTTATTATTTGAATACTGTTAATTTCTCATCTTGCAGATGTACAAAATATTCGAATCATTTACCGTTACTTAGGATTACACTTCATTCAAATAAATTTACTTATGACTAAACATAGTTCAAAATATTTAATGTCATTTATAATTATAAAATACATAATTCTCAACACTGTGTAAAACTATATGATCGTTTTAACTTACACGATTTTTATTTATCCAAATACCTTAAATAATATTCATACGTTTGCTATACTTCTATTAATTTATATAATTTATTTATAACTTTATTAATTTATAATAGCACAAAATCTGTAACGTAAAGTATTTGTATGTGCCTAACTGCCTACCGTATTTCACGCACAGACATGAGTGCGCAAGCGCCGAATTCGCGTGATGTGCGCCATATACTAGTGCGCACGTACCAAATACGAGCCCGCATGCAACCACTCCACGCGTGCATTCGCACTAAACTATTTTATATTTTCATGTTCACATTTCCCAAAACGGCACGATAAATGTGAGTTCAATGCACATTTACCTGATTTCAAATGAAAAATGTGAGTTGAACTCACATTCTCCAATTTAGGCGGCAAATGTGCACATTTACCGGGAAATGTGTACATTTGCCAAAATATGCACTTTTACCGTAACATATATATGTGTATATATTACTATGTGTGTTTGTAAATAAATGTTTGATATGTAAATAATATACTGTATATTGTTTTAGCACATTTAACTATTCCGTTCCGTTATTAACATGGTTAGCGATTATACTAATGTTAATTGCAACGATTATTTTATATTTGATACCTGTCAATGTATTACTAATGCTGTGGGGAATCAATAAATTTATAAGGAGAATATTGAGGCCTCATGTTGTACCAAATAACGAAGTATTGGATTTACTTAGTAGAGTTCCAGATGACATTGATCTGGTAAGTTATTTGGTAAATTATTTTTTAAATTGTTGCTTTATTTAATTATCAATATATTTTTTTTTCAGATTTCATACCGTCAGCTAAAACTAATACAATGCACTGATATGGATAAAAAGAAAGATTTTCGAAAAAAACATAAATTTTTTTAAACTTTATCTTTTCTAGTTTTATTCAATGATAAATTACGATGCATATCTGTTTTTTTTTAAAGTGAAACAGCAATTTTAGGTGGTCAGCTGTATTGTATGTTTTGTAACAGTTCTTTATACAAAATGAGCTTAGGCAAGGACAGTGCTTAGTGTGTAAACATTTTTATTAGCATTTACTATTTAACTCTGCTATTTTTTCTATTGCATCATTGTTAGTCAATTAGTAAAGCTGAGCAATATTTTGCTAATTAATTTGTTATACTTCTTCAGATGACAAATGGCAGTTTACGTAGACGTCTTTTTAAAGTTATTGTACTGTTGCGACTAACATTTTGTTATTTTCTTGTTATGATAATAATATAATAAATACCAGAAATAAATTGTATCTCGATAACACCTTTTTAGATAATTCTAACATTAACTATTGCTTTATATTCCGAATTGAAACAAGGAATCAACAATCCTTTGATTTTTTACTTTGAGCTACAATAGTGTATGTAAATAATAAATAAAAAATAATATAACCTAGAAAATGTTTTATAAATACCAATAAGTATATAATTATACAAACGAGATCTTTTAGAGTACCGTGTTTGAGAAAAAGAGTGCTACAAAATGCATTTTCATATTAACATTTCAAAAAAGTTGATATTTTGAGTTTCTAGTAACACTTGTGCTCCGTTTAATAATGTTTTTGTAAACTACAAATAAAACTAATTACTACAATTTAATCATAATTAAATAATATTAACGTCCTATTAAAACATCCTATTATAATTGAACATCATATGTCAAAAACGTTTGACATTTCACGTATTACCCACCGTTCATTGTTTTATTCAAACTGCGCTTCTACAAAAATTTTCAAATTAAAAATGTAAAGTTTCTACGCGATTTTGAAATAATATCTCACCTTTCCGACCATCTCTGGATTGGCACAAATTTTTCAAGACTAAGACTGGCTAAATCGTTTTAGCCATTTTCGAATTTTACCGAATCATTTGATCGTGAGCTTCATTTTTATATATAAGATATATATTGATTCTGTTTGCTCAGACGCTGATATGTGTGTTACATATTTTTTTTGCCAATACGTCGAGTAAAAATATAAACTAGCCAAAATGACTTCAACTTTTTTCTTGTTCAATTAAAATCTCAACTGTCATGCATTGACATCTAGTGATTGTATTATCTCAATAATAGATTGGCAAGTACGGGTCCACCTGTATATAGAAAAAACTATCTAACATCTAGCCTTAAGGCAAATTGCTGGAACTTCTCGTACCAAATATTATTATTTTTTTAAAAACGATTAACATTTTTGAAAAAAATTTACTTCGAAAATTTAGATTTTTGAGAAACTAGGAATTTGACAAAAAATTACTTTTTTTGAAAAAAAAATTTTTTTTGGATAAAAAAATGTTTTCTTTATTTTGATATAATTTGGAAATTCTGAAATTTTTTTCAAAGCGAACGTACTGCTTTAACTGCATAGAGACAACATGTCAAAGCGCGTAAGCGCCGCGTCGCCGTCTAACAAATATCATTGGTACGGAACTCATAGGAATGCAAATAAAATTTATACTTACTGTTAAAATCTCTATAAAATATTTGATAATTTGATGTGCATATGTCTAATGATCATTTTTGACCACCAAATGGCATTTTTTTTACTTTTCTCATTAGATCTCCGAAACCGCTAAACCTGCCTTTATGAAAATTTGAGCAGTCATCTTGTCAATACAAGTAAAATTTTCAATTTGATTCAAGTCAATTTTCTGGCTTAGTTTCCGTATCCCACTATAGATGGCGCTGTTGACCGTGGGTGCGAATATAAAATGCTGTAGAAATGCACCAATATTATATAGATCGTTTGAATTCAAAATTTTAAAAAAAAGAAAAGAATTGAATTTTAAAAAGAATTTATTTTTATATATTACATACATGGTTACAGAATATGGTATTTAGCTTTAGAAACTATACGCACAATTATTAGTAGACATATTTTTTTTATGAAACATCAAAAGGCAATTTTTGCTACTTACAAACTTTTGTTGTGGCATAGTCGATCCCCAACTAACATCAGCAGTGTTAAAAGAAGGGTGGAATTTTACCATTAGCTTGAATTTTCTTTTATTTAAATGATTATGTGTTTTCTTAACTGACTCGACATAAAATTGTGAGTCCTATTTTCAATATTGGTCAGCTAATTTCAGGCTTGCACTTGTAACTTAATTTGATTGCTGTGTTTTTATTTTTCTCACTGATATTTTATCATTAATTTCAAGAGTACAATTGCTGAAAAAAAAAACGATGTAGAATTATTTGTTATGAATATAAGGTGTTATAAAAAATAATTTTTCAATAACATACCTTTCAAAAAGGGTGTCTTTTATTTATAACCTTAAAATTGCTAGCATTGATATTGTTAAATGTCTCAGGCTATTAAGCTACAATAAAAATTGTATCAGAATTGCTGGTAATAGATGCGAGTATTTGGTTGTGTGCATATTGATAAAACTTATTCACCTAGTTCTCACCGTCAGTGCTCAGCACCCGGGCTCCAGTTATTTTACTAATAATTTTACATATTAACGTCATTTTCTGCAGGAGATACAGATTATTGTTGTGGCATAGCTTTGTTGAAAATCTCAATCAAAAGGTAGAATTTCATGCGAAGAGTGAATGTTACGTGAACTCATTTATATTGTTAATTTCTAACCTCGACAGTTTAAACCACTTTCAATCTTATCTATCTGTTTTTGCAGTAGCCGGTTAGCGGTGTTGGCGTTTTCGTGTTAAGCAATGACGCAAGTAACGCCGTCATATTAGTGTAATAATATTCTGGAAAATCTGTCGTATATATGAAGAAAAGTGTTGAATCAAAAACATTACCTTGAAAAACACCTGCGTTTATAGTTTTCAGTTTCAGACTCTACACTATTTAAGAACACGTAAAATTCCCTGTTCTTTAATAGGATTTCAACAAGAAGAATATGTCACCCTAAAGATGTTTTCTGATCTTATATAGAAGTCTGACGTGCCAGACTTTGATCAGAAGTTTGCAGAAAAGTATTGTCCTGAATGCAGCCCCGAATTTATAGTATTTACACGTGGATATGGTGTATTGTTGAGTATCGCTTTCTAAAGCCAGGCTGGAAATTTGGTATCATGTTTTTTTTGTTTAGATAGAAAAAGAACTTATAGGACGATATAATGTGACATGGTGAGGATCTTTACTAGTATATTAGTTACGAATACCTTAGCCGTTTTTTAGTTAGCTTGAAATGATTGTGTTCTTCAGATGGCGTTAAACCCTATAACAAAGAATGTCTTAAATTTTCTAGTTGCTCCTTTTAGCATTTTTATTGCTATTTTATCTTGGCCGGGTGATTTCCCCGATTTTGCATGATTAATGATCTGTGTAACTTCAGACAAATTTGTTCTTATATGGTGGGACTCAGAGTTGAACACTTTGGTTAATAGACAGTTAATGATTGTTCTTTTGTAATATTACATATTCTAACACTGGTTGGAATATGTCTTGAAGACTTTCAGCAAACACAACATCTTTTTCGTCATAAGTCCTTGCGCAGGTCTAATCTAATTTTTTCTTACGGGAAGAAATGATGTAATTGGTTTATTTTTTTTTTATTTAGATTTATTGGCTTATAAACTAGTACAGTAGCCATTGTAATTGGTTGTTTTATGTATTTACAAGCTTTTCAAAGTGAGCAGTCAGAATCCTGCGTAGCTAATAGGTTGTTTAAATAGTTGGTGACAGATTCATTTTTGTAAGCACTTTTAGTATAAACACACGTTAAGTTTCTAAAGCCATTATTTGCTTTTTTGATAAATTGTGTTTAAAATATTAGCGTAGTGTCCATCTGTTTCGGTAGCGTTTTAAGTATTGTTTTAAGTTTCAGCGATATCATGGATATTACTCTACACAACTTGACTCGTGCTGCTTGGTGTTTCTGGTGTTGTATTTGTGTTTGTGTTTTTGGCTAGTAGTTCGCGGGTAAGATAAGCATCAAATTTATTGTAGTATTTCTGTTAACATTAGGATTGTTAAATGGTTGTAGTTTTTCTGCCGTAATGAGCTCTCGCTTGTAGACTTAGCATCCGCTACGGTTA
>NW_020537324.1:42280462-42310259 GCF_003426905.1 Ctenocephalides felis | reverse complement strand
TGAATTGATACTTCCGTTAAAGTATTGGGATTGAGATGGGATCCCAATTCAAGATTGTTTTAAATTTAATATCAACCTTCTCCATCAAAATTGGACAAAACGTCATATATTATCCACCATTGCTCGTATTTGGGATCCCTTAGGTTTCATTACGCCTATTACCATCAAATTCAAAATGATCATGAAAGAACTATGGTTATTAAAATTGGATTGGGATGAGCCATTACCTTCCTCGTTAGTTGCAACATGGCTTAGTATTTATAATCAACTTCCAGAATTAATTAATCTTTCCATTCCTCGATTTGTAGGTACCAAAAATTATATTCGTTGTTCTCTTTACGGTTTTGCGGATAGTTCAGAAAAGGCTTATGGAGCTGTGATTTATATCAAGCCTTGCCATGATAATAAATATTACCTTCTTATTTCAAAATCAAAAATTACTCCAATTAAAGTTCAAACTTTAGCAAGATTAGAGTTGTGTGCGGCGCACTTATTGGCAAAATTATTATCCTTGTCATATCTTCCAATCATCATTCTTTATGTATCGAAGAAATATATGGTTTTACGGACTCGATGATTGTGCTTCATTGGTTAACAGGTCCAGCTCATAGATGGAAAACTTTTGTCGCAAATAGAGTAACGAAAGTTCATGATTTACTTCCTTCTGCCAAGTGGTATCATATTCCTTCCGAGGCAAATATTGCCGATTGTGTTTCTCGTGGTTCATTACCAAATACATTGCTTAATAATAGTAATTGGTACACAGGTCCCTCATGGCTTTACTCTCAAAGAAGTCATTGGCCCATACGTTCTACGTTAGATTCCATGCAAAATATTCCAGAAGAAAAAGTTTCATCTTGCTTAGTGGCAAACTCCTGTAAAAATGATCTATACGAATTCACTTCCACTATATCATCATGGGCCAGACTATGCAGAATATTTGTATTTATTTTACGTTTCTGCAAAATTATTCCATCTAGAAATGAAATATATTTTTCAGATTTCAACAAAGCCGAATTAACTATAATCAAACTTATCCAACAAATCTATTTTTTCGAAGAAATTGATTGTTTGAAAATGAACAAGTTTCCTAAAAGGTATCGGACTTTACGACTATTTTTACATGATGGGTTCTTAAGAGTTGGTGGACGTTTAACACATGCTAACCTGGATTTTGATCATAAATTTCCTTGCTTTTACCCAAAAAGGATCACGTGATAATTTAATAATTGATTATTATCATGAGAAACATTTACATGCTGGTCCACATTTACTCACTTCCATTCTTCGTCAAAGATACTGGATTTTATCCATTCGCAGTATTGTACGCCAACGCATTCATAAATGCAATAAGTGCTTCAGGAGTAATCCTAAATCCTTTACTCCTATTATGGCTGATTTACCTTCTCCTCGTGTTATGGAGGCAAAACCTTTTCAGCACACTGGTACTGACTATGCTGGTCCCTTTCGCGTAACCATGGGAAAATTTAGGGGCGTAAAAAGTTCAAAAGCATATATTTGTTTATTTATTTGTTTTTCCACAAAGGCAATACATATTGAGCTTGCCTCCGATTTAACCACTTCGACGTTTTTAAATTGTTTAAGCGCTTTATTTCACGAAGAGGTCCAGTTTCTGTCTGTATTCAGATCGCGGAACAAATTTCGTTGGTGCCAAATCAGAACTGAAAGATATATTTCAGCTTATTAACTCAAAAACATTTAGTGCATCATTAAACTCCGAACTTCACAAGCATAATATCAATTGGTCTTTCAATCCGCCAGCCGCACCCCACTTCGGGGGTTTGTGGGAGTCCAACATAAAATCTATAAAAGCGCATTTATATCGAGTAATAGGTGAACAATTCTTACTTACGAGGAATTAAATACCGTGTTAATCCAAATTGAGGCGCTTCTCAATTCTCGACCATTATGTTGGATGAGTTCCGATCCAAGTGATCCCCAACCTCTTACGCCAGCTCATTTCCTCACTTTAACTCCCTTAAACATCCTTCCATCAAAAAACATATTGCAAATAGATTTACCGACGCGAAAACAATTAATTGATAAAATAATACAATCTTACTGGAAGAGATGGCATTCTGAATATTTAAGTGATTTACAATCACGTCAAAAGTGGAACACCCCTTCTCTCCCGGCTAAAAGGGGTATGTTAGTTCTAATCAAAAATGAAAATTTGCCTCCTCTTCAATGGTCCATGGGGATTATTGAAGACGTTTTTCCTGGAAAAGACGGAGAGGTGCGCACAGCTTTAGTAAGAACCAGGGCTACGTTATTAAAACGCCCTGTAGTAAAGCTCTGCCCCCTACCTACACAGTAATTTATGGTGAAGAAATATGTTTTTTTTCATATTTGCAAACGATATGAAAAAAAAAATAGTCTAATGCTTTTATTTGTTACCTTTCAATTAATTCCTTCCTTTTACCTTTTACCATTATATGTGGTAACTTTATCAGTAACTTGCTTCTATTCAGAGGAATCGCATGACAACTCAATCACACTCAAGAGCAGAATGTTATTTGCTCAGTTGTTCTCACAACTTTTGATAATATTCAAAATCTGTACATTCAAGAATATCGAACGCTATGAATCATCATAATATTGCAGTTATTGTAAAATGCCTTTAATTTGGAAATGAATACGGCCCCATATTGGACACATTCCAAATACGAACTGGTTGTTTTAAACCATGCTGGTTACTCAAAATAAACTACCACCATTATCAACAAATCCACGAAACAAGGTCAATGAAATTTTAATTCCTATTCGACATAAAGGCATCTTAGATATGACAATTGATAATTCCACCAAGACAATTTTCATGTGTTCGAAAAAACAAGCATGTATGATGCAAACCTAAAATAATTTCCAGTGGTGCTATGGAAGTGATATCCATTAATAGAGAATATTAAAAATCATTTGCTATAGCAGAGAATGAAATTTGGCAGCATTATTACAGCAAGATACTGAGCAACTATATAAAGTTCAAACAAATAACAAGGTTACTGCTTTCCTGTCAAGATTACTTATCCTTAATATGATTATGATGGGTGAACATAGAAACATTAGATATTCCATCAAAAACTTACTTCCTAGATTCAATTAAGGATCAACATGTTATTTCTTCACCATCTCTCATGTGTTTTATTTTTTGCATAGTTTGACTAATGGTTTTGATATTTCCATTTATATTTTCTAGTATTAAAAAGGTACCCTTTTTCGCCCGGGGAAGAAATGGTGACGCCACTGACTATTACATGCGTCGATAATAATAATATAGTCGCCATCTCGGGGTTACAATATGTCAACCGATTTGTTCCTTTCTAATCCAGACTACCTGTCTCTTTCCTTCCAAAACTTTGACCTATGACTTCCGACACGTCTTATTCCTTTCGAGTTGAGTTCGAGTTCACTTCGCTTCCAGTGTCTTTTATTCGAGTTGATTCCAGTTCACTTCGCTTCCAGTGCATTTTCAGTTCGGGTTCTATCTAGTTCCGTATTCAATTCGATTCCAGTGCGTTATCAGTACGCTTACAGCTGCTTTCTTTCTTTGGTTCAGTTCCGAGTTTCCTTCCAAGTCAGTCGAGTTTAGAAGTTTTGTTGAGTTTCTTTTATTGACCAAAGTGAGGTTATTTTTTAGTTTGTTATTATCATCGAAGAAGAACGTTTTTAGTTTCCATATACAGTCCACGATTACCAGCCATCCGTGTGGTCTACTGATCGAATCAAGGCCACACCATATGTCAAATAGATGGTTGTCAAGTTGGAACAGATTATGTGTTATTCTTTTAATTTTAAAATTCAATTATTTATATATTTTTAAATGCTAATAAGAATGCTTATTTTGATTTATATGAGGTTTTTATTTAATTCGCAAGTGTTTGCTCACTGCCTATTTGTATTCATTTATCAACAGCTTGAAATAATACTATTATTATTGATTGATTAAGGCTTGCTTATGAAAAAATAAATAAATAAATTTGTTTCAAATGCTGTGCTGTGCAAGTACTTATTGGTTTAATGTGAATAATGTGTTACATAACATTTTCTGAATTATATTATTATTGCATATAGGTTATTCAAATTGAGATCCTAAATTTGGAATTCATCGAAGGGGACACTATAGACAGCGATATGAATAAGAAAATTGGATTATAACACAGATAGTAATTTTAGAAATCATATTCATAAAAATCTCAATTATGTGTACATACAAGTACAAGATCTTCGGAAACAAAGTTGTTAGAAAATTGCTTATGAAGATCGCATTATGACATGTGACATCAACATAAGTGCAGTTTAATTAGATATGGAAGTAATCATTACAAATATTTACAGTACAATCTATTTACAATACAAATTTTTCATTACAATTGTGAATAATGTGTTACCAAAACATTTTATGAATTATATTATTATTGCATTTAGGTTATTCAAATTGAGATCCTAAATTTGGAATTCATCGAAGGGGACACTATAGACATTTCTGTCTAAACACTTATTGCAAGTTATAATAGACAGCGATATGATAAGAAAATTGGATTATAACACAGATAGTAATTTTAGAAATCATATTCATAAAAATCTCAATTACTTCCCGAGCATACTACATACAAGTCATGGTGATAACAAAGATGCCACTAATTTGGATACACGATTGCAAAAAAGGAAAATCAAAATAAGCACATTGAAATTTATCACAATATGTACTCATGTTGAAAATGTACATATGTTCAATCAAATTCATAAATAAGAAATGCCCATTTTATATAGCTATATAACAATTCGTGGTAAAACGTTAAAATGGCTGTACGGATTGGGCTCAGTCTTAGTTGCATAATTTTATATTTATTAGTATTTATAAAATATTTTCTACATTATATTATTATTTTATTTAGATTATTTAAATTAAAAACTTAAATTTGGAATCAAAGGGGACATTTTGTCGAATAACTTATTCCCAGATATAACTGACCATTACTTAAATAAGAAGATTCGGTTGATAATATAACTTTGGAACACACATCTGTAAAAATGTCAATGCACATAATTACAAGTTCTCTGGAATAAAATTTTTGAAAATTAATTATAATACTCGCATTCAATTAAATGTATGGACAGTTCGGGTGCTAGAACAAGTATAGCAGAAAAATGAGTACAATTCTGAAGGTATTCCTTTCAAAAGATATGTCAAAATCTATGCATTTTAGACACAGTCAGATATCGTTCATGTTTTATTGAATCACTCTACAAATTGAAAAAGATGAAGTACTTCAACAATTATTGGTTAATGCAATGTAAAATATAATTCACTAATGGTTATTTTCCACTAATTTTGAAGAATAAACTGGAAAATTTTTCTATGAATTTATCGAAGAATGGATAGTAATATATGAAGATATGGGGTTAATAAGATTCACCACCAATATCTTAAAAACCAGTAAAATTTAGCATTGTTCAACAACAATATTTGAAAGTAGAGGGGAAAAGATGTATAACCAGCTATAACCTTGATTCTTATGACTTTGCTATCAGGAGATAAACGGTAATCTTTGAAAATCCATAACAAAAGTATTTCCTTTTGTTGTTAGTTTTTTGGGTTGTAAGCACTGTGATTTAGTTCACGAGACCTTAATATAAATTTTAACTATTTAATTGTTTTATAAAATGTAATGTTAATTTTAAGTGAGATTCAACACTTTAAAAACTTACATCTGTGTGGGGCAAAAATGACCAACTGAGCATTGACCACGGCTAAAGATTAAAAAAGACTTGGATTAAATTATACCATATTTTTATAAGAAGTGTATAAAACTTCCAGTTTCATTGTATTAACAAAATATGGTCAAACGAATATTGTTATTATGAATTATATAATTTATTATTATATAAGTAGACTTTGAAGTTTATTGTGTTTATAATACCTCATTGTCGGTACCATTCAAACTATACATCCTTACACTCCTAAAATAAAGTATTCTTTTCCTTATTCTGTAAAAGTTGCTTAGAAATACCTAACTTAGCAAAACAACGTTTGCCGGGTCAGCTAGTATATATATATATATATGTGTAGATAATTTTGATCATTACATAGTTTTTGTTAACAAGTATTTTTTTAAAGATAATAGCAAAAAACGATCAAACGCCAAAAAACAAATTTTCAGTGGCCGGTAATTTGGAAAATATTTGCTTTCTTAAAAAACGTTATTAAAAATTTTTCTCTTATAATTAGTTTTTTCATCGATATCGATGAGAAGAAATATTATCCCCCGGGAATTGGCAAAGGAGTCTAAGTTATTTTAACTCTTGAACTTGAGAGTAAGATAAACCTAACTCCAAATTTTCATGTAAATTGGAGCAAAGTAAAAAAGATCAGACCAAGAACGCTCCATTGACTTGAGTAAATTTTATTGATAAAACATATGATTTTTTGCCGAATGAAATTTCTAAATAATTTAATGAATAAGTAATGTTTTTGTATTGTGATTTAGTAAAGTAAGGCAAAACACGACTACACTAGTTAAAAAATAATAATGTGTCAAATTAATTATAAAGGATGTATTCGCTCTCACTGACAGTCCACATTCGCCAGGCGCATGCGCAGATTGTTTCTGTGCTAAATATAAAATGTATCTTATATTATTTTAACTTTTGGCACATCACAGCTGCTTTGCGGCAATAATAACGTAGACATTACATTTTTCTTATCCATAATCATAAATATATTATATTTTAATAATGTCATAGCCCATAAGTGAATTGAAATGTTTGACAAATGACAGTCTTCATTTGTTTTTAATATCAAACAATGTCTTAAATATTTTCACCTTATATGAACAGAATAGTAAAATCAGTTATTGAATGGATTCTCTGAATATGATATAATATTTATCCCATAAATTTATCTGCATGTTTGAAAGTGAGTGTGTATGTGTGCGGGTGAATAACATAAGCCAAATAGCTCATAGAATTGTCATGCATTCTAATTGCTATTGAAAATTATATATATATATATATATATATATATATATATATATATATTCAAGGTCAAACAATGATAAGCTTTTTTCCATTTTCCATTTTCGATTTTCTCCATTTATTTCTACTATCTAACTTTATTTCTATAAATAAATAGATCCTAAACAAGAACCCTTGATAAACTTCAGAAAGATAGTTTATGAGGATTATTCTTTTATTTACCTTTACAGAACAATTTTATATGTAAGATATAACTTGAGGTTCTTGAGTTTTTTGTAACTTTCCATGGGGTAAGTTATAGCAACCGCAAAAAATTGATAAATATTATTTTTGCTTATCTTTACGTTTTAGGGCCTTCTAAACACCTTGACATTCCTTACAAAAACTGGATGTATCAGTTTGTGTTTGACCTCGGAGCAGGTAACATCGACAAGTGTTCAGTGAATATATATTAAAAAAAGTGACGTGATGGAATCCGGCCAATACGGGCAAGAAGGCGGGCGGCCGCCTGACTGCTCAACAAAGTGTTCGGTAATCGGTGAAACAATTGCAACGGCAATGAATACGATAAATGATAGTTTTGATAATGAAATGTTAATGAGTGAAATTAGTGAAGAAGAATTAGAAGTACATTATAATTCAAACAAAAATCCTAGTAGCATCATGAGTGAGGTAGATGTAATTAAGAACAGATTATTACATAGGTATAAAAAACATACCAGAATTTCCGCAATATCAGATAGTGAAGATAAAAAGAACAGTAACAAAAATAAATCAATTAAAGTAGACAATATATTAAAAATAATGAATAAAGTAATTGGCAAAAGTGCAATCAAACTTAGAAGAACCGAAAATATTATAAATACTGTGGGAAATAATAACAATGACACGGCGTCTAAGATAACAAATAATAGTGATATTTCAAATTATAATAATAGTGATGGAACAAGTAATGAAAGAAATATTATGGTATCGAATATTGTAAATATCAATCAGAATACTGAAGCAAATCGGGACAGCCAAGAATTAAGTAGCGTTATGCAATTTCATGAGTGTGATAAGGATTTGAGTGAGACAACAACTTATGCAAACAATGAAAAAATGACCAATGAAAATATTAGTGCGGGGTCGAGTAATACCGAAATAAATGATCAGAATGATAAAATGATGCATGACTTTCATAACATAATGCAATTTGATGATTGTGGTGAGGACTCGAGTAAAATAACAAAACATAATGAAAAAGAAAATGAAATGATGCCCGACAATTACGAACAGGATAAATTACGATATGACAGGTACGATAAAGAACCATATATAATATACGTAGAATCTTATAATAAAAACATAGGACGCCTGCATCCTATGGCACTTGGAAAAAAATTCATGATGCATGGCCAAATATGAAAACAAATTTAGAAGAAATTGGAGTAATTGGCAAAAATAAAGTAAAATTGATTTTAAGTAATGGTGTGACAGCTAATAGACTATTAGATGGTGATTTTTTCAAATCGAATAATCTAAGAGCGTACATCCCCAAATATTTAACGGTGCGGACCGGAATAATTTTTGACGTAGATAGCGAATTATCTGAGGAAGAAATTTTGGATGTCATCGAATCCGAGTATCCGATAGTGGGAGTAAAATGTTTAAGATCAAAAAAAGAAAATCATAAGACATACAAATCACAATGTGTTAAACCCACTTTTAAAGGGACAAAATTACCAGAAAAAGTAGCGATCCACTCTGTTAAATGCCCAGTAACACCATTCGTGAAAAAAGTAATACAATGCCACAAATGTTGGAGATTCGGCCAAGTTCGTGATCAGTGTCGAGGAGAGGTAAGATGCCCAAAATGCGCAGAAAATCACGCCTTACAAGAATGCATAAATACAGACGATTTAAGATGCTGCTTTTGTTTTGGTAAACATGCAGCATATAATAGGGAATGCCCAATATTTATGAAATATAAGAAAATATATGAAATAATGGCAACACAAAACTTAGCTTTTCATGAAGCAAGGTCAGTTGTAGAAAATAACAAATATGCCAGAATAACCAGAGGTAGTGTAACCAATTTAGACAAAAAAAGAATTTTCCAGTGATAAGCACAGAAATCAGGAAAAGTTCACAAATTAACAACAACATTCTTAGAAATAAATTTGAAATTTTATCTGACCTGGAAGAGAACAATGATGAACCGGTATCGGCCAGCACATCAATATTGTACAGTACATCTACAAGACCCTTCAAGAGAAACAGCGTCAAAAAACAAGAAAGAACCAAATATAATAATATAAATAATAGAAAAGAATATAAATCAAAAGGTAAATCCAGTAAAAGGGACAAGGTGCATACAGATAGGGAAGATTTTAGAGAAAAACATCAAGTAGCCACAAGCAATGAAGTTGATGATAAAGAAAAAGAGAAAGAAGTAGATAACATAAAGAACATCAATGAAGAACATACGGATGAATTTTTGAATTTATTTATTAAAAAACTAGTTAAAAAACACTACAAACCTAATAATAAAGACATCAACAAAATGTTAAGAGAGGTAATGAATAGAATAGGTAGTGAGGGAGATGTGGACAACGATAGGAGAAACTAAGGTTAATAAGCGCATGGAAAATGTGCAAAAGAAAATTATACAATCACAATTACAATTTATTTTATGGAAACAAATATTCTACAATTCAACTGTAGGTCTTTGATACATAACAAAAGTAGTATTGAGCATTACTTATTTGAAAACAAAGTACATATTGCTACATTTTCAGAAACATGGTTGAAGAGCGAAAGGAAATTTTCGCTCAGGGGATATAAGACTGTGCGCAGTGACAGAAAAGATGGGTATGGCGGTACTGCAATTCTAGTTAAAGATAAAATAATTATAAACAAAGTATTAGCTTTTAATACGGGAACAATTGATATAAATAAATTCCAAATATCTGGTATAGAATTTTGTGCAGGAAAACATCAACTATCTATAATTTCGGTATATATTGTACCTAACTATAATATTTCTGTTAGTCAATGAAATGATTTATTAAGTCAGATATCCAAACCTTACATAATTTGTGGTGATTTTAACGCACATCATATGGCATGGGGGTGTGATTGGAATGATAAGATTGGCAATAACTTATTGGAAGTTATTAATGACAACAATTTAATTATATTAAATGACGGGAATCCGACTTTGAATTTTAAGAATAGTTTGACAGTGGTAGACATTACATTGTGTACTCACGAGGTGGCACATAAAATTGTATGGAATGTCAGGAAATATTCTCTTGGATCTGATCATTATCCAATAATGATGCAACTAAGAGAATCACCTATTATAAATAGAACTAGTGAATATTGGAATTGCAAAGCTGCCGACTGGACAAAATATCAAAAAGTAATCGAATATTACT
Organism: Ctenocephalides felis; assembly: GCF_003426905.1. NCBI lineage: Eukaryota > Metazoa > Arthropoda > Insecta > Siphonaptera > Pulicidae > Ctenocephalides > Ctenocephalides felis. The sequence continues at coordinate 42,299,841 of NW_020537324.1, read as the reverse complement.
CAAATGATTTTGAAGTAAATGACCCGGTTGTTACTTATACAGAATTTATGAACATAATCAATATTGCAGCGGAGAAAAGTATACCAAAAAAGAGAATATGTTCCAATATAAAACACTTTAAACCTATTTGGTGGGATAATGAGTGCGAAGAACTTATTAGGAAAAGAAGAGACGCAGAAAAAAATTATAGGCAGAAATCTAACTACCATAATTATTTAATATGTAAAAATATTAATGCTGAAATCAGAACGATATTCAGCAGAAAGAAGAGAGATAGTTGGCATGAAAATACGAATAATATCAAACCAAATACGTCTACCAGGGAAATATTTAAAACAATTAAATGTTTGAAAAATATATAGAACCTGAAAATTTACAAGAAAACGTTAACCCAAGTATGATTGATAATATTATTGATTCTTATGCTCCATCTAGTGTTAGAAATGATTATTTCAATGTGGATAAAAAGGTTTTTGGACGCGAAACATTCCTATAGTGAAACCTTTTACATTGTGAGAATTAGAAATTGCTTTAATTAAAGGTACCGATACTGCAACAGGCATGGATGGAATATTTTATTCTATGCTCATAAACTTGCCAATGGTAGCAAAAGAGATTTTACTTAAATTGTTTAATAAAGTATGGATAAATCCGGAAGTAATTGGGGCCTGGAATAAGTAAATTACAATTTTAATCAAAAAACCTAATAAAGACGCGAATGAGATCTCCGCGTATAGACCGATTTCTCTTGCATCCTGTGTTTCAAAGGTAAAGGACAGAATGATTAAAAGAAGATTGGAGTGGTGGAGTGAAAAATATGGAATACTACCAAAAAGTCAATTTGGCTTTAGGAAGAATATGGGAACACAGGATAGTTTAAGTAATTTTATTAGTGACTTACATATATCCTTTGCGAAAAATAAGTATGTTGTGGCACTTTTTAGTGACATCAAGGGTGCATACGATAATGTTTTACCTAAAACATTATCAGAAGCTATGTCAAAGATTGGATTACCATGCAATTTTATTAGGGCAGTTACTAATAATATTTTTGAAAGGGAAGTATATTTTAAAATAAATGGTAAAATAATTGGTCCAAGAAAAATATATAAAGGATTACCACAAGGAGGTATTTTAAGCCCTTTATTATATGCGATATACGTAAGAGATATAGAAGGGATCTTGGAGCCAGAAACAAAAATTTTGCAGTATGCGGACGATGTGGTTATTTATGTAGAAAAAGCAAGCCTGCAAGAAGCTTGTGAGGTAATGAGTGAGAATATTGATCGCTTTCATGTGTGGATGGAAGAGAAAGGTCCGGAATTATCAGATAACAAAAGTTCAATTGGTATTTATACAAGACACAGAAATATTAATCATGTGGATGAGATAAATAGTAAATATCACATCATTAAAGTACAAAAATATAACAAATTCTTAGGGGTTATATTTGATCAAAAGTTATCTTTCAAACAACACATGGATTATGTGCTTAAAAGAGTAGAAAAAAGAATAAATATTTTGAGAATGACGAATGGTACACGGTGGGGATCACACCCTATTACGTCCTTGAATCTTTATAAAACACTAATAAGACCCATTTTTGATTATGAATGTATTGTATTTAATAATTCGATTTATTGTAGGGTATTGGACAAAGTTCAATATAAATGTTTGAGAATTTGTATGGGGGCTATGCGATCCACTCCCACTAATGCCCTATTGGTTATAACGACAGTTCATTTGTGACAAATTTATACTTAAAAAAATAATAATACAGGATAATCAAATTATAGACAAAGTAGGTAAAATTTCAATAGACACTACAATATATAGGTATTGGAAAAATCGAAAAAAACCATGCCTAGTTAATAGCTATTTGTATGTAAATAAGATAAGGAAGGAAGGTAGCAATTATACAAAACACCCATATTATAATATACTTTATCTGGATATATATAGCATTTCTGATGATATTTTTAATATAAACATGACAAAAATAAGAGATTACAATATAATTTACACTGATGGATCTAAGCTTGATCAGAAAGTGGGTTGTGCAATATATTTGGAAAATTTGAACATTAAGTTGGGATATAAACTGCCTGATTTTGCTTCAATTTTTACTGCGGAAATTTTTGCTATTAAAAAGGCAATAGAGTTAATTCAAAGGCACAAAATAATGAAGACAGTTATATTCACCGACAGTAAAAGTAGTATAGAAACTCTACGATATTTATACAACAAAACTCAGCCATCAGATATATTGTTCTATGAAGTGTGGAAAAAAAAAAGAACTGGATGTATGTGTGTTTGTATGTAGTGGGTATGAACGTATATTTGGATACGATTTTTCGCTCACGATTTCAAGAGCACGGAAAACTTGCAAATCACTAATATTTATACCGTTCAGTTAAAAATAATCATTATTGTTTTTCGAGCTAGTATTTACACCAATATATGAGTGATGTTAAATGTAGTACTGTTTCAAATAAAATGATTATTCTCAATTCCCACAGTTAACACTTTAATTATCCCTTTAACAAATATTAAAATATGTTTAATAAAATTATATATTAAAAATTATACACTGCGATTTATACAACAAATTTATTTCCAATAGCTCAATTTATTTTATTTAATTTAAGGCTTATACAATATTTTTAGACATACCTGTAGATGTGGATGTTTTTTTTTTAAAAAAAAAAAAATATTTTGGCCTCGCTTACTCTGAGCATTTAGCCATCTACAACATTTTTATTTAGTTACATTCTAATTTTTCGTGTGAATCGAACACGCTACCAAAGAGCTATGCTCGCCACAGATGTAAATGTTTAAATAAATGATTTTTTGTTTATTCACGGCTAAAACATTGATTTTCCAAATTTATCACCATGTATTTATTGTCATAGCATAGATACACGTGTTGAAAATTGAAATCTTTTAAAAAGTATAACAAATTCAGAGAGAATTAATATATAGCATGCGGTCAAGGTACAATATCACCTTGGATTTTTCTACCCAAAATAATTGCTTCAATAATGTTGCCTGCAATTTTTATAATTTCGAACCATATTTTAACTGGCTTTTTGTATATTAATATCTAAATTGCATTTTTCACACTAATAATTCAATATACATTATTACTTAAGTTCATATTTGAAGTGAATTAATTTGTCAAATTTTGTTCACATATGCTTTATTCAACCTACTATCAACAAAATTATTGCAGTAAATGGAGAGAAAAAAAAGCGTATGCTCTGCTAATCTTAGTCACCACTCCCCTATCATAACTTGTAATACTATTTTAAAGGTGATTAAATGAGCTACAACTTTCTCTATCATAAATTTTATCGTAACTTCTTTTTTTTTGAAACAGCGAAGGGTTAAAGGGCTCGAAAGACACTCCGGTTGGACAGCCGCGCACTCTTTAAACAATTAGAACTCTATCAATATTTGTGTAACAGAAAAATGATAAAAACCAATAATTAGTATGAAAAATACCTTGAATTTTCATATGTATACTTTTATACGTATTCTTTCAGAGGTAGTATAATGAGAAATTGGTTGTTTTATTAAATGGATTTTTTTATGAAATCATGAGTTTTTTGAAAATCGTTTGTACTAATGTTATGGTATTTTCTAGAATCCATCAAGATCTCTCAAACCAAGTTAATTCTAGATGGAAAACGATTATTTTTAATTTTGGTGGAAATGGCACTCATAAACTCTTTGATTTAAATGAAAAAAAAATGTATGCGTCTTTTAATTGCATGATAGCTCACTCATTTTACACGCAGAAGTGCTTCTTTTAAAGCTTATTTGGAGAACTATAAAAACCCATTTTCATAATTAACTTAATATTGTTCCTAGAACACTGTAAAATAGCGATTTATTAGAATTTTTATTGATATAATTTTATTCATTACATGATTTTCGTTAAAATGTATATTTTTGAAGATATTAGCAAAAAACGATGAAAAACGCAAAAAAGAAATAAATTTTCAGTAGCCAGTAACTTGAAAAGTATTTGCTTTTTCAAAAAACATTATTAAACATTTTTCTCTTATAATTAGTTCTTTTATCTACACCCAACGTTATTACACCACTGAAAAGAAATGGCATCCCCCCGGGTAGTGCAAAGGAGGAATTGTTTTCACTTTTGAACTTGAGAGTAAGATGAGTAAAAACAACAGAAGGTCCAAAGACAATGATCAAGAATCTTCTACTTCTACTACACCTCAAACGAAAACTACGAATAAATATTGGTTAAAAACTAAACAACTAATAAATACTACAAAATTCTATATAATTTGTAAGAATCGGCTGCCCAGCAACCTGTTGAAATTAGCCCTCCACTACTGTTCATACACGACGTTAGAGAAATAAAGCCGCTTATTAATCTTTTGGAAAGTGATGTTCAAAACTCCTATAGATTAAAAATTAGCAGTAACATCCAGGTGAAAGACAACTTAAACTAGTTGGTTTGGTATTTAGCCTTGAGGCAAATTACATGAACTTCCCGATATGTGTAAATAATCGACTTGATCAAAAAAATGTGTAAATAATATACTTCATTAATCCTACTTAAAAAAAAACGATAATAATTTTAGCAAAGTTTGACGAATTTTTAAAATTAAACTTTTTGTCGTAAGGCCGTAATATTACAGTAAGTTCTATAAGACCATGATGTATATCGCCAAAAAAAGTTCCATGAAAAACGGCTTAAATTTTTTTTAACAGTTAATTACAAGAAAACGGCTCGGTAGATTTTCACCTAAAATTAATCAGTACCATTCCCATCTAATATCTTTCAAACAGTTTTTGATTTTTCAAAATCGGTTCGGTAGGATGAGCTTAAATGTGGACGAAAATTTAACACTTTTTTTCAACATTTAATTACAAGAAAACGGCTCGGTAGATTTTCACCTAAAATTAATCAGCATCATTACCAAATGATATCTTTCGAACAGTTTTTGATTTTTCAAAATCGGTTCGGTAGGATGAGCTTAAATGTGGACGAAAATTTACCACTTTTTTTCAACATTTAATTACAAGAAAACGGCTCGGTAGATTTTCACCTAAAATTAATCAGCATCATTCCCAAATGATATCTTTCGAACAGTTTTTGATTTTTCAAAATCGGTTCGGTAGAATGAGCTTAAATGTGGACGAAAATTTAACACTTTTTTTCAACATTTAATTACAAGAAAACAGCTCGGTAGATTTTCACCTAAAATTAATCAGCATCATTCCCAAATGATATCTTTCGAACAGTTTTTGATTTTTCAAAATCGGTTCGGTAGGATGAGCTTAAATGTGGACGAAAATTTAACACTTTTTTTCAACATTTAATTACAAGAAAACGGCTCGGTAGATTTTCACCTAAAATTAATCAGCATCATTCCCAAATGATATCTTTCGAACAGTTTTTGATTTTTCAAAATCGGTTCGGTAGGATGAGCTTAAATGTGGACGAAAATTTAACACTTTTTTTCAACATTTAATTACAAGAAAACGGCTCGGTAGATTTTCACCTAAAATTAATCAGCATCATTCCCAAATGATATCTTTCGAACAGTTTTTGATTTTTCAAAATCGGTTCGGTAGGATGAGCTTAAATGTGGACGAAAATTTAACACTTTTTTTCAACATTTAATTACATGAAAACGGTTCGGTAGATTTTCACCTAAAATTAATCAGCATCATTCCCAAATGATATCTTTCGAACAGTTTTTGATTTTTCAAAATCGGTTCGGTAGGATGAGCTTAAATGTGGACGAAAATTTAACACTTTTTTTCAACATTTAATTACAAGAAAACGGCTCGGTAGATTTTCACCTAAAATTAATCAGCATCATTCCCAAATGATATCTTTCGAACAGTTTTTGATTTTTCAAAATCGGTTCGGTAGAATGAGCTTAAATGTGGACGAAAATTTAACACTTTTTTTCAACATTTAATTACAAGAAAACGGCTCGGTAGATTTTCACCTAAAATTAATCAGCATCATTCCCAAATGATATCTTTCGAACAGTTTTTGATTTTTCAAAATCGGTTCGGTAGGATGAGCTTAAATGTGGACGAAAATTTAACACTTTTTTTCAACATTTAATTACAAGAAAACGGCTCGGTAGATTTTCACCTAAAATTAATCAGCATCATTCCCAAATGATATCTTGCGAACAGTTTTTGATTTTTCAAAATCGGTTCGGTAGGATGAGCTTAAATGTGGACGAAAATTTAACACTTTTTTTCAACATTTAATTACAAGAAAACGGCTCGGTAGATTTTCACCTAAAATTAATCAGCATCATTCCCAAATGATATCTTTCGAACAGTTTTTGATTTTTCAAAATCGGTTCGGTAGAATGAGCTTAAATGTGGACGAAAATTTAACACTTTTTTTCAACATTTAATTACAAGAAAACGGCTCGGTAGATTTTCACCTAAAATTAATCAGCATCATTCCCAAATGATATCTTTCGAACAGTTTTTGATTTTTCAAAATCGGTTCGGTAGAATGAGCTTAAATGTGGACGAAAATTTAACACTTTTTTTCAACATTTAATTACAAGAAAACGGCTCGGTAGATTTTCACCTAAAATTAATCAGCATCATTCCCAAATGATATCTTTCGAACAGTTTTTGATTTTTCAAAATCGGTTCGGTAGGATGAGCTTAAATGTGGACGAAAATTTAACACTTTTTTTCAACATTTAATTACAAGAAAACGGCTCGGTAGATTTTCACCTAAAATTAATCAGCATCATTCCCAAATGATATCTTTCGAACAGTTTTTGATTTTTCAAAATCGGTTCGGTAGGATGAGCTTAAATGTGGACGAAAATTTAACACTTTTTTTCAACATTTAATTACAAGAAACGGCTCGGTAGATTTTCACCTAAAATTAATCAGCATCATTCCCAAATGATATCTTTCGAACAGTTTTTGATTTTTCAAAATCGGTTCGGTAGAATGAGCTTAAATGTGGACGAAAATTTAACACTTTTTTTCAACATTTAATTACAAGAAAACGGCTCGGTAGATTTTCACCTAAAATTAATCAGCATCATTCCCAAATGATATCTTTCGAACAGTTTTTGATTTTTCAAAATCGGTTCGGTAGGATGAGCTTAAATGTGGACGAAAATTTAACACTTTTTTTCAACATTTAATTACAAGAAAACGGCTCGGTAGATTTTCACCTAAAATTAATCAGCATCATTCCCAAATGATATCTTTCGAACAGTTTTTGATTTTTCAAAATCGGTTCGGTAGGATGAGCTTAAATGTGGACGAAAATTTAACACTTTTTTTCAACATTTAATTACAAGAAAACGGCTCGGTAGATTTTCACCTAAAATTAATCAGCATCATTCCCAAATGATATCTTTCGAACAGTTTTTGATTTTTCAAAATCGGTTCGGTAGGATGAGCTTAAATGTGGACGAAAATTTAACACTTTTTTTCAACAGTTAATTACAAGAAAACGGCTCGGTAGATTTTCACCTAAAATTAATCAGCATCATTTCCAACTAATATCTTTCGAACAGTTTTTGATTTTTTAAAATCGGTTCGGTAGGATGAGCTTAAATGTGGACGAAAAGTTCAACACTTTTTTTCAAATTACGAAGAAACGGCTTGGCAGATCGTCACACAAAACTGACAAACGATAGTCCTCACCGAAATACATCAAATGGCTTTTAAATTTCTAAAATCGGTTCAGGCGTTTTTGAGAAAACGTCGATCAAAAGTCTAATTTTGACAAATGCCAAAAAGACCATACTGATTTTTGCAAACTTTGACGAATTTTTAAAGCTGAACCAGTTGTCGTAGGGCCGTAATATTTTAGTATGACCTAGAAAACTATGGTATCTTTCGTCAAAAAAATAATCATAAAAATCGTCAAAATTTTTTTTTTTTAAACTTTATTACAAGAAAACGGCCCGGCCGATCTCTACCAAAAACTAATCAGCACGATTCCCAACCAATATCTATCGAACGGTTTTTGAATTTTCAGAATCGATTCAGAATTGCGGGCTAAAACGTGGACGAAAAATTTTTCACTTTTCTGCAATTTACAAAGAAACGGCCCGGCCGATCGCCGCACAAAACTCAGAGACGATAGTCCTCATCGAGATACATCAAATGGCTTTTAAATTTTTGAAATCGGTCCAACCGTTTTGGAGAAAACGTCGATTTACGGCAAAAAATCTGTTCACACACACACACACACATACACACACACACACACACACACACACACATACTTTTTCCAAATTTGGTCTCATTCGATTCAGAATGGCTCGAAACGTCGAGTAAACATAAAATTAGCGATTCGGATTTTTTTATGAAAACAAACTTCTCCTTCGGGAAGTTAATAATAGTCGTTTTTTTAATAAAATATAAAAAAATCTTGAAGGAAAAAGGACACTCAAATGCACTCATTCCAAGAAAAAAGTAAACGCATTTTTAAAGTAATCATCAAAAATCTCTATCATAGCACCAACCAAGATTCAATTAAGAATGGCTTAGAAAAACTGGGACGTAACGTAGTAAACATTTCACTTTTAAGAAGCAGAATATTGAAGTATGCAAAGTAGACCTAGTACAGAAAAGTGTCAACAAATATATTTACATTAATTGAAATTTCAAAGCCAAACGTTTTTCGCGAGAAATAGCGTGCTTACATTGCCAAAGACCGCCACACACATTATTGCCATCGAACTCTGCGGCGTGTTAAGTGTGTTGAAAAACTTTAACCGTAGCGGATGCTAAGTCTACAAGCGAGAGCTCATTACGGCAGAAACTACAACCATTTAACAATCCTAATGTTAACAGAAATACTACAATAATTTGATGCTTATCTTACCCGCGAACTACTAGCCAAAACACAAACACAAATACAACACCAGAAACACCAAGCAGCACGAGTCAAGTTGTGTAGAGTAATATCAATGATATCGCTGAACTTAAAACAATACTTAAAACGCTAACCGAACAGATGGACACTACGCTTAATATTTTAAACACAATTTTATCAAAAAGCAAATAATGGCTTTAGAACTTAACGTGTGTTTATACTAAAAGTGCTTACAAAAATGAATCTGTCACCAACTATTTAAACAACCTATTAGCTACGCAGGATTCTGACTGCTCACTTTGAAAAGCTTGTAAATACATAAAACAACCAATTACAATGGCTAATGTACTAGTTTATAAAGCCAATAAATCATAAATAAAAAAAAATAAACCAATTACATCATTTCTTCCCGTAAGAAAATTAGATTAGACCTGCGCAAGGACTTATGACGAAAAAGATGTTGTGTTTGCTGAAAGTCTTCAAGACATATTCCAACCAGTGTTTAGAATATGTAATATTACAAAAGAACAATTCATTAACTGTCTATTAACCAAAGTGGTCAACTCTGAGTCCCACCATATAAGAACAAATTTGTCTGAAGTTACACAGATCATTAATCATGCAAAATCGGGGAAATCACCCGGCCAAGATAAAATAGCAATAAAAATGCTAAAAGGAGCAACTAGCAAATTTAAGACATTCTTTGTTATATTGTTTAACGCCATCTGAAGAACACAATCATTTCCAAGCTACTAAAAACGGCTAAGGTATTCGTAACTAATATACTAGTAAAGATCCTCACCATGTCACATTATATCGTCCTATAAGTTCTTTTTCTATCTAAACAACAAAAACATGATACCAAATTTCCAGCCTGGCTTTAGAAAGCGATACTCAACAATACACCATATCCACCGTGTAAATACTACAAATTCGGGGCTGCATTCAGGACAATACTTTTCTGCAAACTTTCTGATCAAAGTCTGGCACGTCAGACTTCTATATAAGATCAGAAAACATCTTTAGGGTGACATATTCTTCTTGTTGAAATCCTATTTAAAGAACAGGGAATTTTACGTGTTCTTAAATAGTGTAGAGTCTGAAACTAAAACTATAAACGCAGGTGTTTTTCAAGGTAATGTTTTTGATTCAACACTTTTCTTCATATATACGACAGATTTTCCAGAATATTATTACACTAATATGACGGCGTTACTTGCGTCATTGCTTAACACGAAAACGCCAACACCGCTAACCGGCTACTGCAAAAACAGATAGATAAGATTGAAAGTGGTTTAAACTGTCGAGGTTAGAAATTAACAATTATAAATGAGTTCACGTAACATTCACTCTTCGCATGAAATTCTACCTTTTGATTGAGATTTTCAACAAAGCTATGCCACAACAATAATCTGTATCTCCTGCAGAAAATGACGTAATATGTAAAATTATTAGTAAAATAACTGGAGCCCGGGCTGAGCACTGACGGTGAGAACTAGGTGAATAAGTTTTATCAATATGCACACAACCAAATACTCGCATCTATTACCAGCAATTCTGATACAATTTTTTATTGTAGCTTAATAGCTGAGACATTTAACAATATCAATGCTAGCAATTTTAAGGTTATAAATACAAGACACCCTTTTTGAAAGGTATGTTATTGAAAAATTATTTTTTTATAACACCTTATATTCATAACAAATAATTCTACATCGTTTTTTTTTTCAGCAATTGTACTCTTGAAAGTAATGATAAAATATCAGTGAGAAAAATAAAAACACAGCAATCAATATTAAGTTACAAGTGCAAGCCTGAAATTAGCTGACCAATATTGAAAATAGGACTCACAATTTTATGTCGAGTCAGTTAAGAAAACACATAATCATTTAAATAAAAGAAAATTCAAGCTAATGGTAAAATTCCACCCTTCTTTTAACACTGCTGATGTTAGTTGGGGATCGACTATGCCACAACAAAAGTTTGTAAGTAGCAAAAATTGCCTTTTGATGTTTCATAAAAAAAATATGTCTACTAATAATTGTGCGTATAGTTTCTAAAGCTAAATACCATATTCTGTAACCATGTATGTAATATATAAAAATAAATTCTTTTTAAAATTCAATTCTTTTCTTTTTTTTAAATTTTGAATTCAAACGATCTATATAATATTGGTGCATTTCTACAGCATTTTATATTCGCACCCACGGTCAACAGCGCCATCTATAGTGGGATACGGAAACTAAGCCAGAAAATTGACAGATTTGATCGGAAAAACGTGGCAACGAAATATTGCCAACTTGGCAACTGTACCAGGATACTAACCTTCCTGCAATAGAAGAAGAGACTATGAGAAGAGATTAAAAGCTTTTCACAGATATGCAAGTATACAATTGACAACCACTGCAACAATCAAGCGGCCACGCATATAATAAAAAAATTCGATTGAGACTCAAGAGGAAGAAACTCTCCGATCTAACATATTAGCACTTAATATGCTAATTTATGCATTTGGGTAATTTTTAGTAACCTATGCAACCTCGGACAATTAGTTGTCTTGTTTTGTTTTTAACTTCCCGTAGGGCAAGTTATAGTAATCGCAAAAAAATCGAAAATGAAAGTTTTTATATATCTTTACGTTTCAAAGGTTTCTGAACATTTTGGCATACCTTAGAAAAAATGGATGTATGTGTGTGTGTATGTGTGCGTGTGCGTGTGTATGTATGTGCGGATACAAATTTTCGTCGACGATTTCGGGAACACCGATCAACCGATTTAAATAAATCAAAAAACACTCGATTCATATTGATAAGGAGACGTGCTGATTAGTATTTGGCGAAGTCAGGTCTAGCCGTTCCAAAGATACGGGGCAAAAAGTGCCAAAAACCGTAACTCAGTTTTTAAGAGAACGGAGCGTCCGATTTTAATAATTTAAAAAACATTTTACTTGTATTGACAAGATGACTGCTCAAATTTTCATAAAGGCAGGTTTAGCGGTTTCGGAGATCTAATGAGAAAAGTAAAAAAAATGCCATTTGGTGGTCAAAAATGATCATTAGACATATGCACATCAAATTATCAAATATTTTATAGAGATTTTAACAGTAAGTATAAATTTTATTTGCATTCCTATGAGTTCCGTACCAATGATATTTGTTAGACGGCGACGCGGCGCTTACGCGCTTTGACATGTTGTCTCTATGCAGTTAAAGCAGTACGTTCGCTTTGAAAAAAATTTCAGAATTTCCAAATTATATCAAAATAAAGAAAACATTTTTTTATCCAAAAAAAATTTTTTTTTCAAAAAAAGTAATTTTTTGTCAAATTCCTAGTTTCTCAAAAATCTAAATTTTCGAAGTAAATTTTTTTCAAAAATGTTAATCGTTTTTAAAAAAATAATAATATTTGGTACGAGAAGTTCCAGCAATTTGCCTTAAGGCTAGATGTTAGATAGTTTTTTCTATATACAGGTGGACCCGTACTTGCCAATCTATTATTGAGATAATACAATCACTAGATGTCAATGCATGACAGTTGAGATTTTAATTGAACAAGAAAAAAATTGAAGTCATTTTGGCTAGTTTATATTTTTACTCGACGTATTGGCAAAAAAAAATATGTAACACACATATCAGCGTCTGAGCAAACAGAATCAATATATATCTTATATATAAAAATGAAGCTCACGATCAAATGATTCGGTAAAATTCGAAAATGGCTAAAACGAATTAGCCAGTCTTAGTCTTGAAAAATTTGTGCCAATCCAGAGATGGTCGGAAAGGTGAGATATTATTTCAAAATCGCGTAGAAACTTTACATTTTTAATTTGAAAATTTTTGTAGAAGCGCAGTTTGAATAAAACAATGAACGGTGGGTAATACGTGAAATGTCAAACGTTTTTGACATATGATGTTCAATTATAATAGGATGTTTTAATAGGACGTTAATATTATTTAATTATGATTAAATTGTAGTAATTAGTTTTATTTGTAGTTTACAAAAACATTATTAAACGGAGCACAAGTGTTACTAGAAACTCAAAATATCAACTTTTTTGAAATGTTAATATGAAAATGCATTTTGTAGCACTCTTTTTCTCAAACACGGTACTCTAAAAGATCTCGTTTGTATAATTATATACTTATTGGTATTTATAAAACATTTTCTAGGTTATATTATTTTTTATTTATTATTTACATACACTATTGTAGCTCAAAGTAAAAAATCAAAAGATTGTTGATTCCTTGTTTCAATTCGGAATATAAAGCAATAGTTAATGTTAGAATTATCTAAAAAGGTGTTATCGAGATACAATTTATTTCTGGTATTTATTATATTATTATCATAACAAGAAAAAATAACAAAATGTTAGTCGCAACAGTACAATAACTTTAAAAAGACGTCTACGTAAACTGCCATTTGTCATCTGAAGAAGTATAACAAATTAATTAGCAAAATATTGCTCAGCTTTACTAATTGACTAACAATGATGCAATAGAAAAAATAGCAGAGTTAAATAGTAAATGCTAATAAAAATGTTTACACACTAAGCACTGTCCTTGCCTAAGCTCATTTTGTATAAAGAACTGTTACAAAACATACAATACAGCTGACCACCTAAAATTGCTGTTTCACTTTAAAAAAAACAGATATGCATCGTAATTTATCATTGAATAAAACTAGAAAAGATAAAGTTTAAAAAATTTATGTTTTTTTCGAAAATCTTTCTTTTTATCCATATCAGTGCATTGTATTAGTTTTAGCTGACGGTATGAAATCTGAAAAAAAAATATATATTGATAATTAAATAAAGCATGTATACTCAACAATTTAAAAAATAATTTACCAAATAACTTACCAGATCAATGTCATCTGGAACTCTACTAAGTAAATCCAATACTTCGTTATTTGGTACAACATGAGGCCTCAATATTCTCCTTATAAATTTATTGATTCCCCACAGCATTAGTAATACATTGACAGGTATCAAATATAAAATAATCGTTGCAATTAACATTAGTATAATCGCTAACCATGTTAATAACGGAACGGAATAGTTAAATGTGCTAAAACAATATACAGTATATTATTTACATATCAAACATTTATTTACAAACACACATAGTAATATATACACATATATATGTTACGGTAAAAGTGCATATTTTGGCAAATGTACACATTTCCCGGTAAATGTGCACATTTGCCGCCTAAATTGGAGAATGTGAGTTCAACTCACATTTTTCATTTGAAATCAGGTAAATGTGCATTGAACTCACATTTATCGTGCCGTTTTGGGAAATGTGAACATGAAAATATAAAATAGTTTAGTGCGAATGCACGCGTGGAGTGGTTGCATGCGGGCTCGTATTTGGTACGTGCGCACTAGTATATGGCGCACATCACGCGAATTCGGCGCTTGCGCACTCATGTCTGTGCGTGAAATACGGTAGGCAGTTAGGCACATACAAATACTTTACGTTACAGATTTTGTGCTATTATAAATTAATAAAGTTATAAATAAATTATATAAATTAATAGAAGTATAGCAAACGTATGAATATTATTTAAGGTATTTGGATAAATAAAAATCGTGTAAGTTAAAACGATCATATAGTTTTACACAGTGTTGAGAATTATGTATTTTATAATTATAAATGACATTAAATATTTTGAACTATGTTTAGTCATAAGTAAATTTATTTGAATGAAGTGTAATCCTAAGTAACGGTAAATGTTTCGAATATTTTGTACATCTGCAAGATGAGAAATTAACAGTATTCAAATAATAAAAATTGGCAACATTGTAATTAATTCAGTAAATCCATTTACTAATGTTACATTAATGTCACATTTTATGTTACAGATTTTGTGCAAGTGCTATATTATAAATTAACTAGCAAACCCGACGAACTTCGTTTCGCCACCAGATGGTTTCGTGAGAAGATGAAGTAATTTTTTGTTTGTTTTATATTTGAAAAGGAAAAATTTGATTTTATTATACAACAGTAATGAATTTATTTCGATTACAAAAATGAAGTGTTTTTTAGTTGAACTTCTCTAAGTAAATGAAAGTGAATCCGCAAATTATCCGTTTTATTGAAGTGCTCTTTGGTAAACCACATTTTTGTTTTTGGTCTGACGTTAACACAAACAAAGCGGATGGTTTTCCAACTCGTGAACAGGCAACGTATAACTGCCCATGTGAAAATAATGATTTTCTAAATAATCTATTTGCAATATATCCCGCAAACACTAAGCGATTGGCCTTGCGACTTGTTATTGCGATCGCAAGGCGAACTGGTAATTGCAATCGTTTGAAATCAAATAGAAGACCAGTCGGAATCATTGGTGTGTCACCAAATCGCCAGCAATTTTGATTGAATGGTGAAATTCAGTGCGTGTACATCATTATTCTTTGCGGCAATAATTGCTCGTTGACTTAACCAAGCATAATTCTGATAATTCTCACTAATATCATTACTCGAATTTTTAATTACGGTTAGTGAAGTTCCAGCAGCTTGCATTAAGGCACGATGCCATGCACAACTAATTTTTTTAGCTATAAACCTTGCGGAGCCCGAGACCTTTCCAACGAATGCAAAATTGTCGAAATCGATTTGTGCGTTCTGGAGTTATATCGTCGGGAAGCAAAACCCGACTTATTTTTATGTATATGTAGATAATCTATTTGAAATTATTTAAAACAATTGTTGATTATTTTTATTGCTCAAATTTTTAATTACTGTGTATGAAGTTCCAGCAATTTGCATTAGGGCACGATGCAAAATTGTCGAAATCGGTTCGTGCGTTCTGTTATTTCGTCAGGAAGGAAAACCCGACTTATTTTTATATATATATATAGAAGATGATATCCTATAGAATATTTCTATATTGGATGTTATTTAAGATACTTAGATAAATAAGACTGATGTAAGTTAAAATGATCCTACAGTTATATACAGATACAGTTTATTTTACGTTACAGATTTTGTGCAAGTGCTATATTATAAATTAATAATATCCTATAGAAGATTTCTGGATGTTATTTAAGATACTTATTTAAATAAGACTCACGTAAGTTAAAATGATCATAATTATAGATTTAAAATTTTTGTTTATTCTACAATGAAACTTTTTTTTAGTTAGGATTTGTGACAGACAATGGAACAAAAAGATAAATTTCTAAACCAACTAGAACGAATTGTATCACAAAAAACAAAAATAATATTTATTTAAACCAATATCAGTATCAAAAAGTATTATTGGAAGTGAAGGTAGCAAAATCCAAAGTAAAGAATAAAAGCGATTTAGATTACCGCCGGCTGAAAAGGTACGACATAATAGTGGTGGGAAAGAAGAAAAATTAATCAGCTCTTTAAAAGAATCGGGTGGCATAAAATATTTTGCAACAATTGAAGAAACATATGAAATTATACATGCAGCTTATTTAGCAACCGGCCATGGTGGCCGAAACAGATTATTGAAAGACATCAATAACAAATACAACAATATCACTACTGAAGCCATTATGCTGATTTGTCTTTATGTGAAGCGTGCCAAAAAAAGACAAGGGGCATCAAAAAAGGAATCGTGATAAAACCAATTTTGATGAACGAAATGAATTCCAGATGTCAAGTAGATTTAATAGATTTACAGACACAGCCAGATGATGAATTTAAATTCATTTTGAATTATCAGGATCATTTAACGAAGTTTGTAGTATTGCGCCCACTAAAATCAAAAACTGCCAAAAAGGCTAGAGATAATTTAGAAAGCCAGGCTATAGAAATGTGCAATTTTTCCAAAGATAATTTCCCCGCTGTGATTGGTCACAACGTTCGGGTATCAATTCCTGACATTGATCGTGGCAAAACAGATCCGAAAAACTTAATATGCGTTGTTTTATCAAAAGATGACAACACAGATTTGTACAAATTAGGAACTGAGGAGGGAGTTTTAAAACAATCTTATTCCAGAAATAAGTTCGTTGTTCGCGAACAAAAGTTTTTATCAGGAGAGGAAATTTCTCAAGATGTTCAGAAAACCCTTAGGGAAATTGTCGGATAGCAGTCTCTTACTGGTGGACAAGGATTTAAAAAATGCACATGCAAAGGAGGATGCATGTTATATCGGCAGGAAGAAAAACCCGACTTATTTTTACATATATGTAGATAGATAATCTATTTGAAATTATTTAAAACAATTATTGATTATTTTCATTACTCGAATATTTAATTACGGTGCGTGAAGTAAGCAATTTGCATTTGCATTAGGGCACGATGCCACGCACTACTAATTTTCTTAGCCTCTTAATTTCCAACAAATGCAAAATTGACGGAGTTATAGCGTCAGGAAGGAAAACCCGCCATATCTATATATATATAAATCTCGTGTCACGATGTGGTTCGCGATGGACGCCCAAACTACTGGACCGATTTTAAATTTTTAATGGCTCATCGTCTGCATATATACCAACTTAGGTTATAGGAAATTTGAAAGTAAATTTGAAATATATATCATTAATTTTTTAAATTTCTAAAAATTTTGACAGAAAATGACCAAAAAAAAAACAAAACACTAAAATGACAAATGTCAAAATTAAAGGAAATTTGGATATATAATTTTTGAAAAAAAAAATTTGACATTTCAAAAAATAAAATTCAAAAACATGTACATATATAGAAATATCCAACATTTATATCCAAATTTGATGAAATTGCTACATACAAAATCACTGATTATAGTTTTAAATCTAATTAAAAATCAATGCTTAAAAATTAAATCAATGTTGACATGAAAAAAAAAATTAAATGTCATCTGTCAATATTTATGAAAATAATATATAATAGATTTATGATTTAGATTTAATTGATTAGCTTACCAAATTATTCGGAAACCAAAACTTCATTAAAACCTTATAGATTAGAGATCACAATAAAAAGCGGCACTTGAATTTAAAAATAATCATAACCAAAATTTTGACATTTTCACAAAAAAGAATGTTTAACGAGTTACTTCAATAAGACGCAAAAAATTAATTATTCAAGTTATGTTACAGAAAATATTGCCTAACAAATTATAGATGACAAAACAATATTGTAAAATAAATATTTCAAAAATTTTGACAGAAAATGGCAAAAAAAAAAAACAAAAACACTAAAATGACAAATGTCATAATTTATGGAAAATTTGAGAAAAAAAAAGATTTATGATTTTGAAAAACAAAAATTGACAGTTCAGAAATATAATTCAAAAACATGTACATATATAGATATATCCAACATTTATATCCAAATTAGATGAAATGCTATATTCAAAATCACAATTTATAGTTTTAAATCTAATTAAAAGTCAATGTTTATAAATTGAATAAATGTTGACATGAAAATCGTCAAATGTCATTTGTCAAAATT
Source organism: Ctenocephalides felis (assembly GCF_003426905.1). Lineage (NCBI taxonomy): Eukaryota > Metazoa > Arthropoda > Insecta > Siphonaptera > Pulicidae > Ctenocephalides > Ctenocephalides felis. Next base: position 42,281,559 of record NW_020537324.1, on the reverse strand, counting down.
TATGAAAATAATTATATAAATAGATACAATTTATATTTATTTGATTAGCTTACCAAATTATTTCGGATACCAAACTTCATCAAAACCTAGATAGATCAGAGATCACAATAAAAAAGCGACATATTGAATTAAAATAATCATAAACAAAAATTTGACATTTCACAAAAAAAATGTTTAACGACTTCAATAGAAACAATTAATTAATTATTCCAAGTTATATTGCCGAAGAAATTATAGATACAACACAATTGTAAAATAAATATCATAGATTAATTTCCGACCAAAAAGGAAATATTTTGACATTACAAATATACTGCATATTGAATATATGAAATTGACATTCACTATTTTTCAATTAAATGAAAATGTAAAAAATCAAATATTTATATAAAAATTGTATATTCGATGAAGATACTGATTTGTTAATTTAGACTGAAACCTGATTTATTCATTAATTTTTAAAAAAATTGACATAAACAAAATTAAATAAACAAAACACTGCATCATGCGTGGAATTAATTATCGAAGTGTAAAGAAATTGTGTAATTAAAATAAATATATTATTATATGAGTTGAGATAAATTTTGATTGCCATCGAAAACGTTAATCATACAGAAATTGTAACCTCTTAAATGGAATAGTACAATCTGGTACTATTGGTATAGTATTGGAATAGTAAATCTGGTACTATCAAGGTATCATTGCAATCTGACGAAATAAACTAGACAACTAAATATTATATCATATATATAAATTTCGATCCAAAAGAAAATATTTTGACAGTTATATTAATTTGAAATGAAATGCAAATGTCAAAAATGTCAAAAATCAGTTCTTTATGTAAAAAAATATTTATTTCCACAATATTCTCGTGTTGAAATTGCACTTTTTTATAATTTAACAAGCATATAATATATCATTGATCACTTAAATAATTATTAATTTATAATAAATAAATATTGACGTATTTGACATGACAAAAGTATAATAAAAAATCGCTATGATGCGAGTGAATTAATTTTTGAAGTATGAAATGTCAAATATTTTGAAAATTATAACAAGTTTTTAACTATTTGTCAGAAAGAATATATTTTATT
>NW_020537324.1:42264822-42280362 GCF_003426905.1 Ctenocephalides felis | reverse complement strand
TTGAATAAACTACTTTAAAATTTACGTTTTCTTTACAATTAATTAATTGTTAGTGATTTTTAACAAATAGTAAAAATTTCTGTTAATAAATAGTGAACCCCTCTGGGGGTTAAAATAAATGCCTAAAAAAGATTTCATTTCTTAACATACATATTCAATTCTATTTTAAGACTTAATGTTGGCCAAATTCTTTCAAAATATTAATTGTGAAAATGATAGTTAAACGTGGAAAAGATTCTAGGTCAGTTTCTTCATACATACCAATCAGCCTGTTACCCATTACATCCAAGATTTTTGAAAGATTACTGTTGCAAGATATGTTATCGGAAACAAATATCACCCCTGACCATCAATTTGGTTTCTGAAAACATCACTATACGGTACAGTAGTATCATAGGATTGTAAATTTAATCAACAACACATTCGAATCGAAACAGTATTGCTCTGCTGTTTTTCTTGATGTGAGTCAGGCGTTTAATAAAGTTTGGCATAAGCGTCTTTTATCTAAATCAGATCTTTACTCCCGTCTGGCTACTACGCAATCCTGAAATCATACCTTGACTCTATAATATTTAAAGTTCGTGTCAATGCTGAAATGTCTGCATTATTTTCAATTAAAGCGGGTGTTTCGCAAGGAAGTGTACTGGGTCCGTTCTTGTATTTGATATATAACAGCGATTTTCCTACATTTCCAGATACCACTACTGCCACGTTTGCTGACAACATTGCGGTTCTATCTACAGATATCTGCCCCACATCTACTTCAACCAAATTGCAATTACATCTGAATAATATCGAAGAATGGACCAAAAGATGACGCATCAAGATAAATAAGACCAAATCCCACCATATTTCATTTTCACTCAACAAACTCACATGCCCTGAAGTCAATTTCAACGGACATATAATTACCACGAAAACTAGTGTTAAGTATTTGGGAATTCATTTGGACCAAAAATTAACTTGGAAATCTCACATTTTATCCAAAATTAAACATATGAAGCAAACAACTAAAGACATGCACTGGCTCTTAGGACGCAAATAAAAACTACCACTTGTAAACATAATCTTAGTTACAAAACTCTCAAATAGGGTTAATATTTGGACTATTGGCATTGATCTTTGGGGCTGTGCTAGTAAGTCCAATATAGATCTTATACCACGTGCCCAATCAATAATTTTAAGTCAGATCGCTGATGCCCCCTGGTTTATCAGCAATCAAACTATCCACAATAATTTTAACATTCCATATATTGTGGATATAATTAGCAGCAATAGCCTTCACCATTACTTAAAACTGGAAACACACCCAAACCACATAGTTTCAGCACTACTCGAGATCGCTAATTCTAGAAGACTGAAGGGGAAATTTCCATATGATTTATATTAATTTATTTAATTAACTAATTAGTTAACTGATCAATAGAACAGTTTTCTATTCTATTATTATATTTATTATTATTATTATTATTTTTATTCATTTATTTTTTCTCTTTATAATTTTCATGATTATTATTTCTATTTATTTGTTATTATTATTGTAGTTAGTTATTTATTTTTAGTTATTTATTATTATTATTTTTTTCCTTTACTTTATATTATAGATTTGTTTAGATTATGTTTTCACTGTAGCTCATAGAATTACTTACTTTATTCTGATTGTTACATATAAATTTAATAATAAAAAAAATGCATATTTTTACATTTTTTTAATTGCAATTATTATTTATATTACTATACTTGTTTATTATTTATATTAATTTTATTTAAGAGTAAAAGTTTAATTAAAAAATTAATCTAAAGGCGAAAGAAGATTTCTTTTATTTTATTATTGTGTACATAGAAAAAGAGTGTCATTATAAAAAATGTTTGTTGGTTACTTCTTGAAGAACGAAAGAATCCATAAGCCCAGAACGTAGAATAAAATTAGTGAAATATTAATTTTATTTTGTGAAGATAAAATTTATGTAATATAATTCAGAAAAAAAAGTATTTAATAATAAATATAAACATTTAAAATTTTATGAATATAAACATATTTGATATAATAATAATTAAGAGCGTTTTTATTAATTTTGTTTGGAATATTTTCTAAGTAACGTTTCACAGATTATGCAATTTACTAACTATCTCATATTGAAATGAATGAAAAAGGAGTTATATATAAACTTTATTGACTACTACATTAAATATTTGGTGAAAAATATTCACACTTGTTGTTTACGTAACACTATTGTGCACTATTCAATTTCAGCTTCGATCCGTTCGGGTCGGCTGCTCGAGCTAAATACATATTTTAATTAAAATATTTCTTTCACGTTCATTATTGTTAGTTAATACATTATCAAATAATACGCTTATTTTCATGGGTAAACATTATAATTTTCTTATTGGAGTAGGTACATCATTTATTAATAATATTTTTTAAATTATATTCTTAAATGTCTGTCTATAGTGTCTAGGTATATTTTTTTGGAAAGAGGTAACGTTGCGTTTAGCGCATTAATCCTTTTTTTGTTATGATAACTATTGTCATGAATGACAACAAGCAGGAATATTCATACCGAAAGTTCACAAATGAATTTAATCTGGTTTTTCCAAAGCCCGAAATTCCCTAAATTAATTGTTAACACCGTAGTTTGCAAAATAAAAATCTATCAGTGAATTCAATGGTATAAGAAAAATACATATATTTTTATTTCAAATAATTATGTAACAATACGAATATGAAAATCAAATTCAAATCAATAGACTTTAATATAATTTTTATATAAAAAATGAATGTTTAAATTAAAACGAACTAAAATTCGATTTTAGATTTACGTTTGAAACATACCAATTTTTTTGTCCAATCTTCATGAAAAATGAATGAGATTTCGTTCGATTTCCTTCGACAAAAAAACAAAGCCAAATAAGTTACTAACTTAGTGTTTAAAAAAACATTTTTTTATTGTATTTTTGTAATATTGTTATATCATTTTATATTATTATCATTATATATAATATTACTAGCAAACCCGACAAACTCCGTTTCGCCACCAGATGGTTTCGTGAGAAAGATGACGAAATTTTTTGTTTGTTTTATATTTGAAAAGGAAAAATTTGATTTTATTACACAACAGCAATGCATTTATTTCGATTACAAAAATTAAGTGTTTTAGTTGAACTTCTCTAAGTAAATGAAAGTGAATCCGCAAATTATCCGTTTCATTGAAGTGTTCTTTGGTAAACCACATTTTTTGTTTTTTGGTCTGTAGTTACCACAAACAAAGCGGATGGTTTTCCAACTTGTGAATAGGCAACGTATAACTGCCCATGTAAAAAACTAGCGATTGGCCCTGCGACTTGTTAGTTGTCATTGCGAACGCAAGACGAACTGGAAATTGCAATCGTTTGAAGTCAAACGGAAGACCAGTCGGAATCATTGGTATATCACCAAATCGCCAGCAATTTTTGATTGAATGGTGAAATTCAGTGCTTGTACATCATTATTCTTTGCGGCAAGAATTGTTTGTTGACTTAACCAAGCATAATTCTGATAGTTCTCACTAATGTCATTACTCGAATTTTTAATTACGGTGCGTGAAGTTCCAGCAATTTGCATTAAGGCACGATGCCATGCACCACTAATTTTCTTAGCTATAAACCTTAGACTTTTCCAACGAATGCAAAATTGTCGAAATCGGTTCTAATTTACTAAACCGACTAATTTGACTAATTTTTATATATATAGAAGATAGAAGATTTTTAAAATTTTGAAGTATTTTATTTATATTTTTTCTATATAATAAATTGTTAAAACTATAAAAAAAAACTATAATAAATTCCCAAAAGTCACTTTTTTAGGTCAATCAGCTTATGCAGCCTCTTTTATTGCTGCCGAATTTAAGTGTGGCCTCTAATGACAAAAAGGTTCGCCACCTCTGGAATAAATTAATAACGACAAATTAATGAGCTTCGTAACATAAAATGATACAAAAACATAAAAAGTATAAAACAAAAAAAAAACAATGCCAAAACCAAACAAAATTAACAATGCTCTCGAACCAAGCACACGCACACCATCGAACAAAGCACAAGGGAAGCAGAGTTTCCAATTTTTTAGTAAAATGAAATGTTTCGCTGTGAATTTAGCAATTCTTGTTGAATTTAGAATTTATTATGATATTAAATAATATTCATAATATACAGTAAGTCTGGAAAAAACTTAGTGGGTAAATTTTTAGTGAATATTTAGTTAACAATAAAATGATCTATGATATCAAATAATAATTGGCTAAAAACATATTTTGTGAACAGTTTATAATTAAAATCAAGCGGTTAAATAAAATAATTTTGAGTGCTATGTTTAAAGAACGTAAGTATATTTATTACTTATATTATATAAATCAACATACACATTTAGTAAGCAATGATGTAATTTATATATTGTATTCACATAGCAAAAATGGATTTGATAAAAGGTAAAAAAATGTTAACAAACTTATTAAATAAGGACTTTTCAATAATTTATTATTGCTTTTGAATATTTGATTTTCGTATTTCTTTCAATAGTTTTTTGTTTTAATTTAAAACTAAAATTATACTGTTTTAAATTAATGTTAAAATTTTCAATTTTCTGTATTTTTAATTATTTCAGATTAAACTATGATCGAGTTCTAGAAAATATGAGTTTGCAATAAACTACAATTATTGAAAATGCAACCAAATAATGCATGAAATGTTTTTGCTAAGAGCTAATAAGAAATTAAATTTATTATGAGTTTATAAAATCAACATATTTCAAAAATATTGCTATAAAATATTAATATATTTTATCTTATTTGAGGTGTAATCGTGTTCGAATTGAAGAAAATGTTAAAACATGTGTGAAAATAAAAAAACTTCGAAATAATAAGTCTGCAAATTTCTTGAATGGCTCGGTCTTTGTACAATTACGGCGATTAAATAAGATTAGCAAAAATTATGATTATGATTTATCATTAAGATTCTCTTAATTATTATAAAGACTGAAAATATATTGATTGTTGTATATCTTATCATAAAACCTATAACCTATTTACTATTGTTTAATAACCTATTTACTATTGTTTAATATTTTATGTTCAAATTCAATATAATTTATTTTTTCTCATGTACTTCCAGCCGGTAACAGACTTCAAAACAATTCCACTTGAAAATTTGGCAGATTTAAGTCTTGTTGAATCAACAACTGACCCAAGTTATTTAATAAAAATAGCTGAAGCAATAATAGCCGTAATAATGTCAAAGAACCAATGCAATTGAGTTTACAAAGCACCCGAAATAAATTGCAAATGCACCGACTGTACTATTATAGATATGAATGATTATTCAAATATATTCGAACCAGCCTTCACGCTAAATATTCCTCATAAACATTTGGAACCCTAAAACTTCTGTCCACCTTCACGGAACTGAGAGAGAGTGGGAATTAAAGAGGCCATGAGTTTTTTGATAAAAATAATTGTTCATGTCATGGCATTTTTATAGTTTTGAAATCATAATTTTAATACATTTTTTTTTATAAAACATAGAAATATCTTTTTACTTATTTGCATATTTCTATACTGGTGACTGACGACATCTATAATGAAGATTCAACATGGATATAAGAAATGAAAAAAAAAAATTGACTTTGGTGCAACGCCCTAATCACTTGTCTTTCGTTGGCTATTTAAAAGGTACGCCCAGTTCTCGGGTCATCACGAGTTAATTCATTTACTCTAGTCATGACACCGGACTTTCGTTGCCATACTCAGTCTGTATGTTCGGACCTCGGGTTATCGCTGACACCAAAAAGTTCACTGGAATCGCAATTCAACCTCTTCTTGTCCTTTAACTCACCAAATTGTCTTTTGATGCTCAATACTTTGGAAGTGGATATGGATCGTATGTTGTTTTTAGAATTAGATTTAAAAACCTCATCCAAGGTGTTCTCATTGACTCCAGTCATTCAAACAGTAAGCTCTTATAAATCAACTTATTGAATCAACTGCCCTCATAAACCAAACTGTTTGAGATACTCCATCGACAAGTTCGTATAATGTTTTACTAACTTTGATGATTATACCAAGATTATGCAAAGATTTAAAATTCACAACTCTGATACAATCTGCCTTCCCACCAATTAAATATAACGTGCATATTTGAACGTGAAGTTCGAGGTCAACACTGGGAAGGAGAATATGAGAGAATCAAAGAGGCCATGAGTTTTCTGATAAAAACAATTATTCATGTCATGACATTTTTATTGTTTTGAAATCATAATTTTTAATACATAGAAATATTTTATTAGTTTATATATTTCTATACATGTTCAATTGCTGGCTAATGTATCAAAACGCGTATTAGAGCAAAATCGCGAAGAAGTTAGAGCAGCGTCACTACAATCTTGTACAAAAGTATGCTCGACTGTAAAGCAAGCGAGATTTCAGATAATAATTTAGTTTAATTGTATTAGCTAAATATAAAGAATTTTATAGTGAATAAAAAATATAACATAATCTGAAAATTTAAATAGAAAATTGAGAAAATAATATAACAATATATAAAAGAAATTAAAATGTAGTACTTACACTATGTCGTGTGAATAAATATTAGAAGAAATATATGTTATTTCTTAAAACCCATAAACAATATTTTTCTTTTCTTTAACCTATTTCGTGCAAGATTCTAGGTTACGCTTACTTGCTAATGTCCCCTAAAATTTACTTAACGTTGTGTGAGGTACGTGTAAGTTACTAATTTTAAAAAGCCGAGAAATGTTTTTGACTTGTTTCAATGCAAGATTTCAGGTCAGGTTGAACTACTATTTATTATAGATGTAAGGTATAATACAAAAATTAAATGAAAATAGTGACTTGCACGTATTGTTCTTTATTAGCAAATAATATCATAAGTAAGAAATACAAAAAATTCTCTTAAAAACAAATACTCCTTTGTTAAGTCTCAAAATTTTTATAACCATTTTTATGGCATTATGGTTATTGAAAGAAATAATGAATATTTCTAGTATCGGATTGTGTCGATAAGTTTTGACTTACGTGCTGACTTACGCAAGTTGTGCAGAATAGCTAAATAGATACCAAAGAAGTGTCACAGGTACAATATGTCCAACTTTCTGAGATTTAAGCCATAATGATACTCCAATGCAAAGCGTGGGGTGACGCCAAGCCAACATGAAAAATCCCCAAGCCAAAGGTTGTGTGTCAGCAGATTGCAGCGTGGTAACTTCTCTACCGAGTGCGGGCCGGCCGTTGTCCCGTGGCAAGAACGTGGGCTAACAAATCCTAGTCCCGGGTTCGAATCCAACCTTGGTCGGTTCGGTATCAAAGCAGCTTGATACCAAATTTTTATTTGAAATCATAGATATCAAATGTCATCTCAAGTGAAAATGGCCTTTCGAGGGCATTGCTGCAGCATACATATATGCAGAGGCGGCAATAGCTGTAGTAGCAACATGCCTCTTACAAGTAAGAGGTACTCGGATTGTATTCCTATACTCAAAAAGAAAAATAAGGACTCTGATTCTGTGTACTCATGACTGAGTGGAGGGTCAATACACCGTCGTCTACCTTCGGGAAAAAGTTAAAACTCAAATATGAAATAAAAAGGAAAAGTAATAAACATGTAATATGTTAGGAAAAAGTAAAAAATGTATGTAATGCGTAAGGAAAAGTAATATGTATGTAAAAAAATTGTTAAGTATGTGAAAATGTAAGAAATTATGATAAAGTTTTTTTTAAAAAAAAGTACAATATCCGTTTACTATTTTGGCACTTTTGGTATCTTCGAAACGGCTAGACGTGCCTTTGCCAAAAAATAATCAAAGTGTCACCTCATTAATACGAATCGAATGTTTTTTGAACTATTCAAATCGGTTGATCGGTGTTCCCGAAATTTCATCAAAAATTTATATCCGCACTCACACACACATCATCCATTTTCCCTACGTATGTTTAAAAACATTTGAAATGTAAAGATGAATAAAAATTTTCATTTTCGATTTTTTGCTATTACTATAACTTACCATACGAAAAGTTAATTATCCTACGGGAAGTTAATTAATCATTGGTGAATTGTATTTTACATTGCATTATCAAATGTTTTAATCTAATACAAACTTCTAGAGCTAAATATTTTTATCTGTTTCAATTTGTAGAGTAATTTAATAGAACATAGTCAGGCATCGGACTGTGTTTAAAATGCACAGATTTTAACATATCGTTTTGACGGATTTCCTTCAAATGTAGGACATGTGTCAAGCCTTAAAATTATAAACATAGTGAATCATTTTTTTGCTGAACTCTTTCTAATACTGAATCTGTTGATACATTTAATAGGATGCGAGCTTTATAATTAATTTTCAAAATATATCTTTCCAATAAACTTGTAATTTTGTGCGTTTATATTATTGACATTGTTACAGGCGTGTGTACTAAAGTAATTATTTATATTATTAGCCAACCTAATTAATAAACTAATTAAAACTATTAATATAAAATAAAAAGAAGAGTGCGCGTGAGGTTCACCCGGACTGAAGTAAAACTTTTTTTACCATTATACAATATGACTTTAATAGTCAAATATCAAAAATATTTTTTTCATTTAAAAATTTAAAATATTGTTTATCAGTTATGTGATAACACTGCTAATAATATCTTTAATAATGTTAACCACTATACTAATATTTACCATTACAATAATTAATTACTTTAATATGATATGAATAGGGGTGCATTCGCGTTGGAAGCTTACGCGCTGTGAGCGTGCTTACATATCATTTTTATTGTTCGACTTGGTGCTGTGAGTGTCACATAAGTACGCTTGTGGCATCATCGTAGCATGTTCGTAGCACATAATTTGCGCTCATATATGCTCACGCCACAGAGGCAGGGCAACGAAAGCGTGAGCGTCAGTTTTTACTATTTGTCAAAACGAATGCAACTTAAGCATAAGTTAACCCTGATTTCATTTGTTTATTAATTGTTAAATTTTTTATAATCCCGCAAAAATAGCAAGCTGTAGATCACAATAATTTTTTGATAAAAAAATAAAAATATTGACAAACTTGAAGAAATTTAAAACTAAATTAAAAAGCTATACCAGATACAAACAAAATTGACCTCATTAGTTAAATCTGACTTTTATACCAGATTTCTTATTATAAATGTAATATTTTAAAATGAAATAATATGAAATAGATAAATATATATGTATGGGCATAAATGTATAAAGCAATTCATAATCTTTACACCAGCACCCCTGCCTGTCTGAGATATGAATATATATCAAATGTATATATTGCTAAACAATTGAATAAATAATAATAATAAAAAAACGAACCAAATTTAGTTATTGATTCTAAACGCTTATCGGCCATCTTGAACACTAAAAATTTGTGCTTATAAGTGTGAGCATTCACAGCGCGTAAGCGTCCAACGCGAATGCACCTTGAGATATCTGAAGCGTGAAACATAAATTCAGTCGACAAATTGTCTAAATTTCTTGAGAAAGAAATGGAGAATTATTCTTTGTTAAATTTATTTTATCATGTAAAAATCAATGTTGAAATTTTTTTCGAATGAAACTTGACATTAAAATTTTCAGCAAGAAAACAGATTTATCAATTTCTACATTATACATTTTATATAGAGCAAACCCGACGAACTCCGTTTCGCCACAAGATGTTTTTTTTTTTTTTTTTTTTTTTATTTCTCTTTATTGAATTACAAACTGTCTTTATAAAAAGGAAGACATTCAGTAATTTCGATGATAAATGAAATATTAAAACTTAGTTCTAAAAGGTTACCCAGTAGTAAACCTTTTCAATTTTGATATTTTGAATTTAAAAATTGAAAATACAATGATTATATAGAGTAAACTTAAAAATAAAAAGATCTATGAGGTAAATAAGTATAAATTGTGAATTATAACAACAAAAAAAAAGACATAACTAATAAACTAAACATAACATAAAAATAAATAAACATATAAAAAACAACTAAATAAGTAGTACTTCTAATTGGAATGAATATATTATATATTATGTGGAGGTCAATATGTCGGATCCGTCGAGGGGGCGTTTTCTTTTTAGCCGTTCAATGCCGTGCGACTTCAATAAATTCTTGGCCAGAATATTAGGATGGTTTGTACTCTGCTCTTATATTTTTGACTAATTAATTTAATTTCTTCATCAATAGTATTTATGTTTAGGTCTTGATGGACTAACCAGTTTGGTGTGTATTTGGGGGCGTTAGTATTTGTTTCAAAAATTTGTTTGGAATCTTTGTATAATTGCAATATTAGATTTACGCGCTGTTCCCCAGAGTTGAAGTCCATAAGTCCATATGGGTTTAAAAACTACTTTGTATATCAGCAGTTTATTCCACGTACTTAAGCGCGATTTCTATTCAGTAACCAATAAAATTTTCTTCTGTTGTTTTGAGTTGTTGGCGCTTTTTCATTATTTATGGTGTTTCCACGTTAATTTAGAATCCAAGTGCAGCCCCAGATACTTAACGACATTTGCCTGCGGAAGCATTTGATTAAAGAGCTGAACGGTTGGACATGATTTTTTCCTGAGGGTAAATGTGACATTTATCGACTTCGAATTGTTTACTTTAAATCTCCAAAGTTTGAGCCAATGTTCAACCTCCAATAGATGAGTCTGTAGTTGTGCGGATGCTTGTAATGGGTCATGGTGCTGTGATAGTATGGCTGTGTCATCTGCATAAGTTGCAATTGTAGTGTTATCTGATACAGGAATATCTGCTGTATAAATTAAATATAGATATGGACCTAAAACGCTGCTTGCGGGACACCAGAATTTACAGGGCGTTTTGCTGATGTTACATCCTTAATACTTATTACAAAGTGTCTGTTCATTAAGTAAGATTTTAAAATTTGAAACAAAACGGATGGAAATATTTTTTTAATTTATATAACAGGCCATGGTGCCAAACTTTGTCAAAGGCTTGGCTTATGTCGAGAAATACCGCTGAACAGTAAAGCTTTGACTGGAATGAGTCCATAATCTTCTCTGTCACTCGGTGAACTTGTTCTATGGTTGAGTGTTTTCTCCTGAAATCCAAATTGATGATTTGGGATGATTCTGAGGTCTTGCAAGTATGGTCGCATTCTCTTCAATAGTAGCTTTTCAAAAATTTTTGATATGGTTGACAGGAAGCTGATCGGTCAATAACTAGAAGTTTGATTTAGGTCTTTATCGGGTTTTGGTATCAGAATTACTTTCGCTGTTTTCCAAACGGTTGGAAAAACTTGTATTCTGATAATAGAGTTATAAATTATTGTTAGGAATCTGAAACCCTTATCCGGTAGATGTTTTAGCAGTATGTTTGGAATATTGTCGAAGCCAGGGGATTTTCCAGAAATACACTTCCGTATTTCTATCTCGATCTCCGATTTTCTAAACCTTTTAAAACAAGTTTCATTTGATAGCTTTTGATTCAGAAAATTAGAAAATGATGGATTTACTGTTGGTGAATTAGGTGTAAAGACCTGTTCAAAGTACTCGGAGAAGGTGATAGCTTTTTCCATGTTGCTTCTAGCCCAAGAATTGTCACTTTTTCTTAGGGGTGGAACATGGACAATGGGTCTCTTGATACCTCGGCTCGCTTTCCATAACGAATGATCTGTTGCTGATAGGTTGGTGATGTAGTCATGAAAAGAACGATTTCTATACTCCGCTAGCTTTATCTTGAGATATTTTGTTACTCTGTTAAGTTCTGTTTGTCGCAAGGAGCTCGGCTAAGCTGCCATTTTTTTTCTTATTTTCCTTTTTTGGTTTATAAGAAATCTAATACTGCGCGGGTACTGCTCACTATTTTTCATTAAAGGTACGGTATAAATTTGATCAGCTACGTTTTTAATGGTTGTCGTAAAATAATTAATGGCTTCATTCAAGTCAGCTTCATTCTTAAGTGGCACATTACAATTGAGGGCTTCATCGACACCTTTTTGAAACTCATCCCAGTTTAAAAATTATATGAACATTGAAGTTGTTTGTACTCCATCGGTCGCCCATTATAAGTAATAATAATTGGAGAATGGTCCGAACTGAGATCTAGACTAGATTCCGCTTTGAGTTGATGACTTCCAGTGCCTTTAAAAATACAGAAATCTAATACATCTGGAATCTTGTTCAGATCGCTAGGCCAGTAGGTCGGCTCACCAGTCGAAATGCATGAGCAATTGTTGGACTGAATTGCCTTAAGTAATTCATTGCCTCTTGGATTATTAAGTCTGCTACCCCATTGAAACATTTTTGGCATTGAAATCGCCTCCACAGATGAATTTGGCACCTAATTCATTCAGAAATGTTTTGAAATTATCAAAGGTGATTTTGTGCCGCGGTGGCAAGTAGACTGCAGATATAGTCATCTTACTACAAAACTCTTCTACTACGATGTTTGTGGCTTGGATGTAGTCTTTAGAGATAAATTGATGGATAGTGTTTTATTGAAGATTTAATTAAGATTGCGCTACCCCCATGAGCTGAACCATCTGGATGATTAGAATTATAAATAATATATCCTGAAATTTTCAGAAAACTTCTACAGGTGAAGTGTGTTTCTGAAATGAGCATTACATCTATATTTTGTTCCTTTAGAAAATATTGAAGTTCTTGGCGATGCTGCACAAGACCGTTTGCGTTCCATATTCCTATGCGTAGATAATCCATTAATTCAATCGGTTTTGTACAGCGGCTGTTAGGAGATTGAGCATAACGCTCATCCGATCTACTAGTGTCTTCAACATTGATTTCAACTCGTTGATATCGTTTTGATGGTTGTTTGGTGTGTTTGATGTGTTTTCGATATTTTCATTGTTGTTGTTGTTACCGGTGTTACGGGTTTGTGAATTAATCACTTGAGCATAGGATGTACCTGGTTTGACTGTAGAATAATTTATTCTGTTTTCATTTGTTCTTGTTTTGCATTGTGGTATTTCTTTTTTTCGGTGTTTAGCTTCGATGATGATCTTTGTTCGGTTTAGGAATTCAATTTTGTATATTTCGCCGTTATTGTTTTTTCGTTCTAATTCAACCAAAAACAGATTAAGTGGAACTTTTTGGTTTTGTGCATCATATTTTCAATACGCGCTACAGTGTGGCCATGTGTTTCAATCTCTGTTTTTAGGTCATTAATATCAACACTGTGGTGAAGATTTCTGAAAACTACCTTAAAGGTTCTTGCGTTTCTGTCCTGGAACGAGTGCATTTCCGCATTTCTAAGTTTCAAATGTTTGAGAACTTTGTTGTACGTTTGCGAATCAGTAACTTGTATTTTTACCGAGTTATTGTTTATTATTTTAATAGTGTATTGTTTAGGTGCGTGCGTATTAAGTAATCGTGTTAAAGGTTTAATGTCATCAACCTTATTCACGAAAATAGGTGGTGGCTTATGAATAATTGTTTTGACCGCATTTGCAGGCTCAGGTATATTTTGTAAAACATCGAAAAAATTGCTTGTTTTTGCGGGACTGCTCAACCAGTAACGTGGTGTATCATTTACCTTGGCTTGTTTTCTAGAAAACTCCGTAGGTGTTGCTGCTCGTTTCTTGTGATTAACAACTTGCCAATCAACATTGGCATTGGATGTACTTGGTTGATAGTTAATAGGATCATTAATATGATCATTAATAGGATCGTCAACAAACTCGTCGCTTTCCTCCATACTGTCAAAATCACTTTCGTTATCATTATTTAGGGTTTCAAGCGCTTTGTAAACGACTTTTGAGCACACATGATCGCTGACCCCAGCCGGGGTCATGCTTCAAACACTGTTGTTTTCACTTGCACTATTGAATAACTTCTATTGATAACAATGGCTTATCAATAGTGTGATTATTGAATTCACGTACCCGTACAGGGTACGTAAACACTACAGGTATAAAACCGGATTATTCGCAGGTATAACTGAACGATGTGCACTGCTTTGCAGCTGAAGCAAGACTGATTTCGCCACAAGATGGTTTCGTAACAAAGATGAAGAAATTTTTTGTTTGTTTTATATTTGAAAAGAAAAAAATCATTTTATTACAAAACAGAAATGAATTTTTCTCGATTACAAAAATGAAGTGTTTTTTAATTGAACTTCTCTAAGTAAATGAAAGTGAATCTGCAAATTATCCGTTTCATTGAAGTGCTCTTTGTTAAACCACATTTTTTGTCTTTTGGTCTGACTTTAACACAAACAAAGCGTATGGTTTTCCAACTCGTGAACAGACAACGTATAACTGCCCAAGTAAAAAACAATGATTTTCTAAATAATTTATTTGAAATTTATTGTGCAAACACTAAGCGATTGGCCTTGCAACTTGTTATTGCGAATGCAAGGCGAACTGAAAATTGCAATCGTTTGAAGTCAAACGGAAGACCAGTCGGAATCATTGGTATGTCACCAAATCGCCTGCAATTTTTGATTAAATGGTGAAATTCAGTGCGTGTACATCATTATTCTTTGCGGCAAGAACTGCTCATTGACTTAAGCATAATTCTGATAATTCTCACTAATGTAATGACTCGAATTTTAATAATGGTGCGTAAAGTTCAGCAATTTGCATTAAGGCACGATACCATGCACTACTAATTATCTTAGCCATAAACCTTGCGGAGCGACCGAGAGCTTTCCAACGAATGAAAAATTGTCGAAATCGGTTCGTGCGTTCTGGAGTTATATCACCACGAAGGAAAACCCGGCTTATTTTATATATATACTAGCAAACCCGACGAACTCCGTTTCGCCACCAGATGGTTTCGTGAGAAAAATGAAGAAATTTTTTTGTTTGTTTTATATTTGAAAAGGAAAATTGTGATTTTATTATACAACAGTAATCAATTTATTTCAATTACAAAAATGAAGTGTTTTTTTAGTTTAACTTCTCTATGTAAATAAATGTGAATCCGCAAATTATCTGTTTCATTGAAGTGCTCTTTGGTAAACCACATTTTTTGTTTTTTGGTCTGACGTTAACACAAACAAAGCGGATGGTTTCCAACTCGTGAACAGGCAACGTATAACTGCTTATGTGAGACACAATGATTTTCTAAATATTCTATTTGAAATTTATTCCGCAAACACTAAGCGATTGGCCTTGCGACTTGTTTTGTTAATTGTTATTGCGAACGCAATGCAAACTGGAAATTGCAATCGTTTGAAGTCAAACGGAAGACCAGTCGGAATCATTGGTATGTCACCAAATTGCCATCAATTTTTGATTGAATGGTGAAATTCAGTGCGTCATTATCATTATTCTTTGCGGCAAAAATTGCTCGTTGACTTAACCAAGCATAAATCTGATAATTCTCAAATGTCATTACTCGAATTTTGAATTATGGTGCGTGAAGTACCAGCAGCTTGCATTAAGGCACGATGCTATGCACAACTAATTTTCTTAGCTATAAACCTTGCGGAGCGAGACCTTTCAACGAATGCAAAATGTCTAAATCGGTTTGTGCGTTTGGAGTTGATTCTGATCGTCAGGAAGGAAAACCCG
>NW_020537324.1:42206231-42263822 GCF_003426905.1 Ctenocephalides felis | reverse complement strand
AACACACTGAAAAACAACTCATATCCTACGAACATAATCAACTCGGTCATAAATAACAGACGCAGTTACATTCTTAACAAACAAAAGACCTCACAGACCATAAAAACCGTTTAGACTTAGAATCATATACTGGTGTCATTTGCCTACCGTACGTAAAAGATTTATATTTCTCGTGGAAAAATTATTTCAACAGTGTGGCATTCTGTTGGTGTGTAATTGTGATGCAACCCTTAGTTCAATTTTTACACAAATGAAATCTAAGTTCAATTTTGACCGGCTCAGGAATTTAGTATATCAAATTAATTGCTCTAATTGCGAACTCTTTTATATTGGAGAAACTAGCCAAAACCTGAGTAAACGCCTTAATCAACACAAAATAATTCAAAAAATCCCAAACAATTTAAAACAATGTTAACTGAGCATATTAAAAATTTAAATCACAATATCGATTTTTTTAACCCTAAAATTTTACATTTTGAAGAGAATACAATTAAAAGAAGATTCGCTGAGGGGTTGTTTTTACAATTACATAACGACAGAGTCATAAATAAACGCAATGACAATACGGCCCTTATCGAAACGAACACGTGGTTTCTTAATAGCGTGTCAAAATTCCTTAAGAAATAACAAAATCCCATCGCCTTTTAAATTTTCCAAAAAATATCAACACATGCTAAAACTACTTTGAGAAAGTTGTGACATTTCTATCCTAAACTCCGAAGAGTAAATACATAGTTTCGACAACTTGTCAAGTTATCATGATTATTAGTGTGTTTTACCATTTGTGATGTTTGTGTTAAAAAATACATATCTTATCAATGTGCACATACTCATACCATGGATTAATAATGGTTTCATATGCTATATTAGGATACAAAATTGTAAGTGTTTTATTACTATTATTATTATTATTGTTTTTCCATGAAATTTCCTTTCATATAATTTATTTAGTTCCAATTTTTATAGTTAACTTGATTACCACTGAATGATGGCTAAGATGCTAGCCGAAACGTATGGATTTTAAATAAATAAAATTTTTTAAAAAAAAACTCATACTATTTTTATTGATGTTACGCCCGAATATTAAACTCAAATTAAACATATATATCAACATCAAATTCAAGAATATTCAAAAATATATATATATATATATATATATATATTATATATATATATATGAGTGAGTTCTTGAGGGCGATACATCAAACAAAGAAAAGCCAAAGATTTATAAAATAATCTTTATTTCCAAACGTTTCGACATTCAATTTAATGTCATCATCAGTGGATATTACGTTGGTTAGTTACATATAGAGAAGTGTACACAGCACTAGAGATTTGGCACTAACATTTATACAACTAACTTGTCAGCACTATGCATTTTTTATATAATTTTTTTGTATGATGTAAACAGAAAAATGAT
Organism: Ctenocephalides felis; assembly: GCF_003426905.1. Lineage (NCBI taxonomy): Eukaryota > Metazoa > Arthropoda > Insecta > Siphonaptera > Pulicidae > Ctenocephalides > Ctenocephalides felis. The sequence goes on along the minus strand of NW_020537324.1, from coordinate 42,262,402 downwards.
AGTTTTATTGAACAAAAATGTAAGTAGAATTATGTAATTTCTGCCACGACTTCTGTACTTTGCTAGTACCGAGGCATGTATGCTATGACATTAAATTGAATGTCGAAACGTTTGGAAATAAAGATTATTTTATAAATCTTTGGCTTTTCTTTGTTTGATGTATCGCCCTCAAGAACTCACTCATATATTTCAACATCAAAATTAACTACTAAATCATATATATATATATATATATATATATATATATATATATATATATATATATATATATATATGATTAATATCTTGGAGGGTGTTACAAGTAAAATATATTAATAAGTAAAGATTTTTTAAAACATCTTTATTATTCCATACGTTTCGACGTTAAATTTAAAATCTAAATATACATAAGTAAAAATAAAAAGAAAAAGATTTAACTAAAGAGATAGACTAGTTATATCTAAACCTTAAATTAAAATAATGCATAAAACGTTACTTACTTAAATTTCTCAGATTATCACTTACACATATTAATACAGCTTGTATAAAATTTATAATTGGAAACAAGCACAAAATATCAGTAATATTTTTATAAACAATAAAAAATAATTAATAAATAGAATATTATACGTAAGCACTAGTGAATCCGAGAAAAAGTCAAATAAGAATAAAGTTTTAAAAAAAACCGAGATGCAAAGTCAAAATTTTGAGAAAAAAACACATGTGGTCGTAACTGACCATCAATATGACGCGCTGTGCAAGTGTGTGTGATAGTGTTATGCAGACCGTGGTGTTAGGTATTTGATATAAATTGGAAAACATTATTTAGAACATATTGGCAATTATCGCAGATGAAACTGGTGTCTGGTAGTTTGTTTAAACAATTTTTGTTCAAAAAAAATATGGCCCGATTCTGAAAAACGTCTTTGTGAGACTTTCGACTCGTGATAAAGAACCTTTGCGTCATAAAAATTGAACGTATGGTTATTTAGTTTCAAATGTTCTGTGATTATTGTTTGCCCTTGATTTTTGTTTTTTGATTTATTATCGTGTTGTTTTAAACGTTTGATAAGGTTCTGTTCTGTTTCGCCAATATAGGTGGAATCACAGCCATTTCAAGATATTCTATAGACCACATTGGATACTCGTTCCAAACTAGTGCGCGACTTTAAATTTGAGAAGAGGAAGTTGAGCGTTAAATCGATGTTGTATACTAAACGGAGATTTGCGTTATAAAAAAGTGTTTTCCACATTGGATAAAGTTCCTTGATGTAAGGCAGGCAAAGATGTGGAGGATAGGAATTTTGTGTGAGAGTTTTGAAAATTAAATCTAAGCTCGAGATCCAAAATTGTTTGTCAGAAAAGCGGATAGCATGGTCTACTAGATTAATGATAGAACCTATTTTCATAATAGAAGGGTGGTAGGAGAGAAAATTTAAATACCTACCTGACCAAGTAGGTTTTTGGTACCAGTTAGTGAGAATGCGGTTGTCTGTGTTTTTAATGATTTTGACATCTAAGAAGCTGATAGAGTTATTTTGTTATTTTTCGAAAGTGAACTGAACATGTTTGTTGAAAGAATTGAATGAGTGGAGTAATAAGTCAAAATTTTGAGGAGTTATACAAGTAATAACGTCATCAACATATCTGTAATGAAATCCATAATTAACTTGGTTCAAGAAATCTTGATGGATTCTAGAAAATACCACGTAGTATAAACGATTTTCAAAAAACTCATGATTTTACGAAAAAAAAAACAATAAAAAAACAACCAACTTCTCATTATTATGCGTATAAATGTATATATATATATATATATATATATATATTTATACGCATAAAACTCATGATTTCACAAAAAAAAACAATAAAAAAACAACCAATTTCTCAACGAGGACGCTGAGAATACGATTCGCCGTGCGCGTCAGACGCATGCGCAGACTGCATCACTTGTCAGACGCATGTTATATTATTTGCATCTTATATTATTTTAATTTTTGGCAAATCTCAGCTGCTTTTCGGCAATAATAATGTAGACATTACATTATTTTTTTCTATTTATAATCATGAATTTATTATATTTTAATATTGCCTTAGCCTATAAGTGAATAGAAATGTTTGACAAATGACAGTCTTTATTTGTTTTAATGTCAAACCATGCCTTAAATATTTTTAAGGTCAAACAATGATAAGCAGTTTTTTGTAATTTTTTCCATTTATTTCTACAATCTAACTATATTTCTATGATTCTAAAAATTCTAGAAAATTTCCCGAATAAACTTCAGAAAGATTCATGAAAATACGAATTATAGTTTAAGAGGATTAATCATTCATACATAGTTACAGAAGAATTTTATATATAAGATATATATCTGAATCTTAAATTAAAAAATTACAGATTTTTGAAATTGAAATTCTTAGATTAACACTTATACATATTAACACATAACTAGTGAATAATTAATAATTAGAAACAAGCACTAATTGTCAGTGATTACTCTTCAATAAAAAAATAATTTTTTTGGGGATTAAATAAACGAGATGTAACTCATCTTAGGCAAGTTTAATTTTTGTCAAAATTGTAAAGGTGCGAAGCAATATTTGACAGTAGAGAAAATAAAAATGTATAACCAACCATCACCTTAATTCTTACGACTTTGCTATCGGAAGATTAGCAAACAATATTATAAAACTGTATAAAGCGGATTGGTGTATAAATAAATAAATAAATAAATAAATAGTATTTTATTTTGTCGTTAGTTTTTTGGAATGTGAGCACTCTGATTTCGTTTACGAGACCTTAATATCAATTTTAAATATACGCTATTTAATTGTTTTATAAAATGTAATGTTAATTTTAAAAGAAAATTAACAGTTTTTTTATATAACCACTTTGAAAAATTATACCTTGATAAGGTAAAAGGGACCATGTGAACATTAACCCTGGAAAAGGTGTAAAAAATAAAAAATAGCTATTAAAAAAACAAATTATGTTTAATAGCAATTTTACAAAAAATAAATTATATAAATAATTATTCCAACCCTACTGATTAATATTTAACACAAAATACTAGAACAAGGTATTTTATAGTATAATCTGTATGAAAAATGCATAAATGGTACTAATTATTTTTATTAGTTAAATATTGTAGTTATTTTTTGTAAAATTCCTTTGAATGCTGATATAGCTGTCAGTTTTACTAAATATAGTCAAATATTTATTTGTTTAATATATGTTTTTTGTGATATAATTAAGTTGGTTTTAACAATATATTTTTAATTTGTTCAAAGTCAAAATGGACCATTTGCCCCGCCCCTCTCTACATACATATTTTTTATTAAATTAACTACAATTCATGAAATATTACTTAATTTTTTTCAAAAAGCAAGTCAAAGATAAAATACTTAATTCCTATCTCTCCTCAAAAATTGAAAATTTTGTTTAAGCTTAGTAGTATAATTTATAATTATACACAAAATTGAGAATTCAAATGGGATTTGTAAAACTTGAAACGTAATCAGTAATCCATTAATTGGAGTTTGTAATGACTATATAAGTCGAATGACCGAAAAATACATGGATTGGATTATACCATATTTGTTATAGAAAGTGAATAAAACTTCCAGTTCGATTTTATTAATTAAAGGAGCAATTTTTTTAAAAAGATTGACTAAGGTAGCATCGATTTTTTTGTTGTCTAAGTTTCGGATATTGAGTGGAAGTTCATTCATAAGCTGACTACCTAAACTGTCGAACGTATTGAAGAGCTAGTGCTAGTTTATATGTGCATATCTTAAAAAATTGTGTTTAGTGTTGTAGCTTGAGAAAGACAAAGCCATAGTCTCCAAAGCCATAGAGTCCAAAAGGTTACATATCTCAAATTGTTATTTGTGAATGATAATGTTATCAGCGAAAACATGGAGGGACAGTTAAAATATTATGTTTTTAAAAAATTCTTCTGCAGGAGGGTTTTCTGAGCAAGAAAAACATCTTTTGCATAGCTCTCTTCTGAAGCTTAGATATGTAATAGTGAGTTTTTGGTGCCTTATATATTAACGATTATTAGTAGTTAATAATTATAGTTTTGATTTTTTTTTCTTGCCGTCTTTTGCAGCTTTTGTGCTCTACTCTAATAAAATATTTTAAAAAAAAATTATGGTATATAAAAAAAATTTTGCTTTTTTGTTAATTTTTCTGTTTTGTTTCTATGAAAAACAATATTTATTTTTCTGGCGCGCATCAAAAAAAACATAATTAACTTTAGAATATTGCTGACAAACGGGATTGTGGCATTTTACGCAGAAAAAACGAGTTTTGCGTTTAGTCTTTTCGTTTTCGGCATGTAAACAGATTTCACAAAACTTTTTCTTTTCAAGTGTTGTTGGGCTGTCTTTCTTAGCAACATATACTACATAAATCTAAAATAATATGATAAAACATAAAAAAATACATGAAATGCGAAATAAAGAAAGAAAAAAGCGGCGCCTTCGAAATGAATGTAAAATTCAAATGAAAACCAAATGATGTGAGTCGCCTTTGAAATGAGCTGTAAAACTCAAAGTAAAAATATAATTTTAATTGAGCTGCATACTTACGGCTACAAGTTTGCCAAAAAAAGTTTCAACCGCAGTATGGGTAAAAAAATTGTTGATATTGTGCGCATTATGCGTGAATTTTCATATATGTGCGTGTAAATACTAACAATTATGTTACAACACATAGCAAAGAATATATAAAGCGCAGTTTGAATAGAAAACACCAGAAAAAAGACAAAACATCGAAACGCGTCATATTTCATACAAAATGTATGGTTGGTAGACAGACCACTCCGACCGTTCGAAGTATAAAAAAGTTAATATTCTTATAATTGCCCTTCCGTATATTTTTTCGTCCTGATTTTTTCATTGATCGACAGCTAATAAAATTTTAGAAAAAGTCAAAAAATTTCAAGTAGACAGGATTACTAGAAGTATTATTTTTTAAATTAAAGTCGAAAAAAGTCTTTACAGACCACTCCGTTCGACGGAGGGTTAATATAGATAACAAGAAATTTTTATACTTGGAAAAAATTATAAACTGAAATGTAGATGATAGAAAGATTTTTCAGTACAAAAATATATGATTTGAGTTTTATTATTATTCAAGACGAAATTATTGTCACAAAACCATTTTATTATTTATGACATAACCATACTTAATTTAAGTTGTAATTCATTTTGAGATTTGCCTTTGGTTTTAAGGCTGGTGTCATCCGCCAAAAGAACAAAATCACAAAAATTTGTACAAGGTGGTCAATCAATAATATAGATGAGAAATAAAAGAGACCATAAAATCAATCCTTGGCGCCCACCCAATGTACTCGTCAATTTACCCGAAATAATTTGCTCGTGATCATTCTTTAAGTAAACGTTTCGTGTAAGTTTAGGCAAGTAAGATTAGAATAGTTTTAGTAAACGTCCGTAAATGACACAATTTTCTAATTTGTCAAAAAGTTTTTTATGAGAAATACTATCAAATACTTTAGACATACAGATTGCAAAATAATTATGTACAAAATTACATATAGTAATTATATCTTTTTTAATTAATTGCTAATTGATAGACAAGCAGACTGCTTGAGGCAGGTAAACAGCTAAACAGATGTAGACTAGTTCCTGTATGATTATAATAGTTTATTGAGTTTATCAAGGTCAGATCTTATATTACCGTACCAAGTAAAATATCTCACTTTAACAAACATAAAAGACGTTGCTAATTTGTTCAAATTTTGATGTTTTTTTTGAATTGAACGACTTGTTGTAAGGCCATTATATTTTATTGTGGTCTCTAAAACCATAATATCTACCGTCAAAAAGTTTCACAATAATCGACAAAAAATATTTTGCAACCATTAATTACAAGAAAACGACCCGGCCGATCTTTATTATAAACTAATCGATTCCCAACAAATACCATTCGAACAGTTTTTAAATTTTTAAAATATATTCAGCATTGTGGGCTAGAACGTAAACTAAAAAATTCACACTTTTTTGTTAAATACAAGGAAACGGCTTGGCTGATCTTTGCGCGAAATCAATAAACGCTAGTCCTCATCGAAATGCATCAAATTGCTTCTAATTTTTCGAAATCTTTCCAGCCGTTTTTGAGAAAACGTCGACGAAAGATCAAAAATCGGCTCACATGCACACACACATAATTACATTCATACAAATTATTTTTCCAAATTCAGTCTCATTCGATTTAGAATAGACAAGAAACGCCTAGGAAACATAATATTAGCAAATAAGATTCTGTCGCGAAAACAAATTTATTTAACAATAATATAGAAAGCATATTGAAAATGTTCTGACTTACTGTACTAATCTGCCGATTTCTAAAAAATGCACGATAATTTTTTTAAGTCGCAATACATTTCTCATAAAAATCTGTCTTTTAAATTTAATATCAGGTTTCATGAGTTTATCTTCTTTTGGTGTTAATGCTCTAAGTGCAGCTCTAATTGGACTCCATGCTACAGTCATTTCTAACAATATCTGAAAAAAAATTATGATAAAATGGTGATACTTGTTTTATTTCAAGTAAGATTTTTGTACCTGTGGTGATGAGCCTTTAGCTCTACCCCGCAACTTTTTATCTTTAAGGGCATACCATTTTCGTTCTCCATTTGTAATTTTTAATAATGGTATAGCAATTTTTCCCAGAAATTCTACTTTATTATTTCTGTCTTCATCGAATACAGTTATTTCTAGCGCGGATGTTATGTCTTTAATATTGCTACAATATAAACAGAACAAATAAATTGTTTTCTCATTATATATACCATAACTCATTTGTATAATTTATATTCATTTGCATTTATAAAATAGTTTTGAAGTAAAATTACTTTAGGTGCGACTAGGTAGTAAATCTTTGAAAATGCAACGGAAAGCCGTTACTATATATCTTTGAGGTTATTAGAATAAAAACTATTTTTATATGCAATACAGATACTACAGCTCCTCAAAAAATAAGACTGTATCCACAGCAATTTTTTTTTTTTTATTTTGGATATAATTTACATCTGTCCAATGGACATTCGGTAAATTTTATGAATAACAAATAACAAGGAAGCTGTCTGCAAAATGAACTATTGAATGCTTGAGAGAGTGCACAGTTGCAATCTCTCCTAATTTAAGAAAAGATTATGATCTAGAATGACTTGGAATGCCAGTTAGGTCCAAAGGCGTTTTCCTTTTTAATCTTTTGGTGTAGTTTGCTGAGATGAGTGCCTTAGCGAGCCCGTTGGGATGGTTCTCCAGTCGGTGACTGTGTTTGATGGCGTATCTTGCAATTTCTTCTTCTACCGTATGCAGGCCCGTGTCCTGGTGGAGCAGCCATACCGGTACATATTTTGGGGCGTTCAGGATGATCCTTAGTATCTTATTTTAAAACTTTTGATTAATTTTTGTATTGCTCTTAAATGCTGTCCCCCAAAGTGTAATTCCGTAGGTCCATATGGGTTTTAGGATAACTTTGTAGATCAATAGTTTGTTGTATGTCGATAGTTGAGATTTTCTTCCTAGTAGCCAATAAAGGCTCCTGAATTTTTCTTCCAGTTGTATTCTTTTCTTCTGAATGTGTGTTTTCCAGTTAAATTTCCTATCCAGATATACACCCAGGTATTTAACGGCAACTGCTTGTGGTATCTGTTCTCCATTAATAAATATCGGTGGGCAAGTATCTTTCCTCAGTGTGAAAGTGATGTGGACTGATTTTTGGTTGTTGATTCTTTGTAGCATTTATCTGTTCAACAATTCTGTGTGTTTGTTCAATGGTGGAATGTAGCTTTCTAAAACCAAATTGATAGTCCGGAATTATGGATTTGTCATGAAGTATTGTTAGAACTTTTTTGAGCAAGAGTTTTTCAAATATTTTAGAGAGGGTTGACAGTAAACTTATTAGTCGGTAGGACTTCAGGAGACAAGGATCCTTATCTGCTTTGGGAATTAGAATTACTTTGGCTATTTTCCACGCCTTAGGAAACACTTTTAATCTTAGGAGAGAGTTGAACAGAATTGTTATGTACCTCAGAGTTTTTGGTGGGAGCTGTTTCAGGATTGGGATTGATATAAGATCATGGCCAGGAGATTTACCTGATCTTGAGACTGAAATTTCATGTTTGACTTCTGATGCCAGGAAGCGAATTTGAGTACACTCTTGGTTGCAAGAGTTTTCAAACTGTATTTCTTCAGTGGTTTGCTCCTCCTGGAAGTAGTTTTGCGGAAATGGCTGAAATACGTTTTCGAAAAAATCTGCAAATAAATCGACCTTTTCTTGGTGACTTTTTGCCCAGGAGTTATCATTTTTCCTAATAGGGATTACGGGGAGTATAGGTTGTTTGAAATGTTTAGTAGCTTTCCATATGGAGTAATTCGTGTCCTTAGTAGCCGTCAGGTCTTTGATTCTTTTTTCAAGTACGTTGTTGTTGTATTCTTTCAGTAATCTTTTTACTTCTTTACAGGCGCTGTTCAATCTTGTATTATCTTGAGGAGATCTTGATGTTTGCCATATTTTTCGGAGTCTTCTTTTAATCGCAATTTGTTGTTTGATGTACAGAGGATATTTGAGTTCATTACTGGTTGTAATTGAAGGAGTGCTATTTAGTGCCGAAAGATGTAGTGTTTCGGTGAGATGATTTACCGCGTTATTTATGTCGTTTTCTGACTTTAATAACATTACAATTTAAGTTGGTATCGAGCAGTTCTCTAAATTTGTTCCAGTCCGTGAATTTGTTGGTCAGGTAAGGTTTTATGATAATCGGTGGTTGTTTACAAAAAATGGTTAGTATAACAGGAGAGTGGTCAGAGCTCAAATCTAGGCTATTTTGTGGTTTTATGTTACTGATTGTTATTCCTTTGGTTATGTAGAAGTCTAACAGATCCGGAATTCTGTTTAGGTCACTCGGCCAATAAGTTGGTTCACCGGTTGAGATCGGGATTAAATGGTTAGTGAGCATGGAGCTGTAGAGTTCACGTCCTCTAGGATTGGTGAGTGTTGATCCCCAGTATGGATGTTTCGCATTATAGTCACCTCCAACAATAAACTTATTTCCTAGAGCACTGAAAAAAGTGTCAAAGTATTGTTTAAATATTTTATGTTTTGGGGGGCAGTAAATGGCAGAAATTGTGATTCTATTTTGAGGAAAGTCAATAGATAGTCAATAGGCTTGTAGAAACTCATTGCAGTGTGGATCTAACAGAGAATGTTTGATTTTAGACTTTATTATGATGGCTGTTCAACCATGTGGTTTGTCGTCCGGATGTCTAGTACTGTATCCCCAGTAGAAATACATCTGAGCTGGAGATGATTTTAATGCAAGCTAAATATTTGAAGTGTAGCTTATGTTAAATAATGTTGAGCCCACGTTCACAACGTGCGATTACTATGAGCTGAATATGAGACGATTCATATTAGATTCACATGAATTTTCCATATTGCTAAATGTGGAACGAATATGAGCGATATATGATATGTTTTACATATGATTTTTCGATATTACTGAATGTGGGATATATATGAGAAACTGAATATGAGTTTTACATGGTTTATTCACATTGCTAAATATTAGCTGTGTATGAGATTACTAAATATTGTAGGATTTAGAATATAGAATTATTCACATACAAATTATTTAAGATTTTGCTAATAAAGAACGAATGTGGAATATGTTTTTTCTTGTATTGTTATATATATATATATATATATATATATATATATAAAGTTATGTTCAAATGCAATATTATAAAATATGTTTTGCCATTGATAAAAATTAAAACAGTAACAATATAATACAAATATTATTATTAAATACAATATTAGCTGCAGTTATATTTAAATTATTATTATCGAAAATAATTATATAAAAATAAATTTGGCCTTGACAAAATATTGTCGATAATAATCTTTTGAATGTTTATATTGGGTCGCCTATATCCACACAAGTCTCCTTTGCCTATTATATACAATATATTTGTCCATGTATGCGTGCCCAAGGGGCTGCAAATCCGTCTTGCAAGTTGCAAAGCATGTTGTGTCCCTTTCAACTACTCTCTTTCTGCCCAGCTGCTATCAGTTATGGCCAAATATATACCGTTATGTGTACATCAGTTATATATACAAATTCGGTAACGAGTTATTAACCAAAATTATTAAATTTATAAATTTTTTAAACTATTCCATATCGTAAAGTTCGACAGATTGCGACTCTGATTTTTGACTCACTAGCCTAGCATAAAAACGTCGCCGCTTATTATATAGTATATAAATATAAACAATGAAGATATATATATATATATATATATATATATACATACATATATATATAACACTAATAATTTATAGATTACGTTTTTGAAGGAACGTGAAAACTGGCTGTCATTAAAAACGCTGGAAAAATGTCTTGAAAGATGTACTGTCTGATATCTATTTCCGCATAAATAAATAATTAAATAAATAAATAATATATATATATATATATATACATACATATATTTATATATATATATATACATACATATATTATATATATATATATATATATATATATATATACGCTCACTAACTCATATTTTTATTGTATTAAATATAAATATTTGATGGAACCGCACGTTAATCATCAGTGTGCGAAATTCGACAAACACACACTCATAGAAACGCGTCTTCACTGCACATGGTACTGCAGGAGAAAGTTCTCGAAGCGTTGTTCGAAAAATTTGTTAAATCTTCAAGTAATAAACAATAATAATAGTGTGTAAACTGTGATAAAATTAATAAAAGTTAATGTGTGGATAAAATATTATTTTGTGAAATTAAAAACGAAACTTGGTGTGTGAAATTGTAGTGATTAATAGAATCAATGGTGTATAATATGAAATAATAATTTGTTATAACCTCACTAACATGGAAAATCAAGTGGACTCTTAATATCTGAAATGATTAGTACTTATACACAAACAAACATTAATTATGGCACGAAAAGTTGTATCATAAATATTAAATATATTTTTAATATTTTATATCCTATAATAATGAAAAATAATATGTAGACTGTAATAAAATTAATTATGGCGCAAAATGTTATATTATAGATACTAAATACATTTTAAATATATATAATATTTAAAATATATTTAGTATGTAATGTTATATTATAGATACTAAATATATTTTAAATATTATATATTCTATAATCATGAAAAATGATTTAAAAATTGTGAATGATAAAATTCAATATATTGACTATTTAAAAAATGTACATATTTACTCAGAATACATAAAAATTTTTTTATTAATGGTGTTTGTTCAATATTAATTAAATAATATTTAATATTTCAGAATATAAGGTCAATAATTTTGAATATGGTTTATATAAATTTTTCAATATGGTATAAATATTATTTCCACATATTCTCCTTTCATTCGGAATATGAGCGTAATATGGAAAAATGTTAAGCAAATCGTATAAGCTAAATATCATATTCCCGCATTCGTCCCTCATTACGAATCTGAGCGGAATATGACCGAATGTTAACAAAATCATATGGGCTCAATATTTGAAAATCATATTTAGCTTACATAAAAATCATATTCAGATCAGATTCATTGCTACTAGGGATGTTGTATATTGTGGAATGTTGAGGTAGCTTTTGCTAGTAAAATGTGTTTCACTGATTAGCATTATGTCAATATCGTTATGACGAAGAAATTGTTTTACTTCTTGGTGGTGCTGCGCAAGACCGTTGGCGTTCCATATACATAGTTTGTAGTATAAGGCCATCATTTTCTCAAAGGTAGAAGGTTTGTCAAAATGTTCAGCATAGTGCTCATTTGGTTCATGAGAGATTTCAACATAGCTTTTAGTTCCTGCATGTCTGTTTGTTGGTTACTTGGAGTAATTGTTTGCTGTTGATTGTCTGACGATAGTCCTCCTTGGTTGTCCCTGTGGTTTCTGTTGCTGTTTATACTTCTAGAAGTAGCATCAGAGAAGGAAACGTTTGGACGGACGAAAGTTTGAGAATTGTCACTAGGTTGGGCGGATTGTCTTTGCCTCAGGGGAGGGAATCTGCGTCGTTTTTCTTCTTTATAAATGGTGCACCCTCTATAGCTGGCTGGGTGATTACCGGAACAAAGAGCACATTTAACGCCGGCGTTGACTGGGTCCTTCCAGGGGCAATCTTTTGTTAGATGCTCTTTGGCACATTTTACGCAGCGTGCGATGCGTAAACAGTAATTTTTTGTATGTCCAAGATTTTGACATCTTGTACACTGCGGAACTTCTCTTCTATGGCGCATAGCTTCTATAGTAACTTTTGTTCTGTAGAGGTATTCGATGGAGTAAAAATCTTTATTATCATTGCTTTGCTCAAGTTCCACTACAAAAATATTAAGTCGAGCTTTTGTAACTCTATGTTTCATTGTGTAGATGCGTACGACCTTGTGACCGAGTGTAATAATTTCTTCTGTAAGTGTTTTAATGTCAGTGCTATGGTGCAAATTTTTCACCACTACTTTAAATGTTCGCTTACACTTCGCTTGATAGGAGTGTAATCGTGTGCCCTTTTCATGTAGCAACTTTAAAACTATATTGTAGACGTGAGCATCTTTGGTATTAATTTTGACTTGTTCGTTTCCTACTATTTTGTATGAGTACTGACCTTTTACGTGAGCCTCAAGTAAACCAAATAAAGGTTTAATGTCGTTTACGCCATGTACAAAGATAGATGGTGTGTTTGTTGTTTGTTTGTCGGCATCTTTTTGAGCTGATGTGCTTGCTAAAACATCAAAGTAGTTGCTAGTGGGAGTTGGGTTCAGCCAGTATTCCTTTAAAGTATGTTTTTCCATTGAGGTACTTGGATTTTCTGACTGTGAGCGTTTTTTATTTTGAACGGTTGTCCAGCCCTGGTTAAGGTCACTAGTATCAATTGATGATTCACTGTTGACATCGTTCATAGCGGTATCTTCCATAACATTTTGACTTGGTTCTAAATTACTATGTTCCATTGTTATATTTTGGCTAATTTCACTAGGAATATTCAGTTTAAGTTGTTTATTTTCAATTTTATTGATAGTACCAGATTTTAACATTTCTGAAATAATGTCAGTATTTTTTTATATTTTTTCGGCATTTTTGCTAATGCTAGGTTTAATTTTATGTTTAATTTTTGTGTTTCCTAATGACCTTTTTTCACTTATAATTTCGTTAACTGAATAATCTTCATTGTTTGTGTTATATAATGTTTGTATTGCGCTCGATACGCAAGCACCGATTTCGCCGGGTCGGGTCCCGTTAATCTCGGATTTGTTTACCTGCCCGTAGGCAGCGTCACTCATGTCACTAACACTTTTAATTTCACTTAAATTAAACTCAATTGAGTTAATTTTTGATAGATAGAAAATTAAATTCACTTGCTTGTACCCACAAGGGGCACATGGCGGTTTTAGATATTTACACTGTACAGGTATAATATGTTTGTTATTATTTGACTGCAGGTAGACGTTATAACGTTACTGATAACACTCTGCGATGTGTACAGTTCAACTGTCGGTAATCGAATGTATCCACAGCAAAATAGTCAAAGAAACAAGCAGTCAATGAACGCATGTTAGATGAATTACATAAATTACACATGATATGTAATTGTGAAAACAATATTCCTTTGGTATATTGATACTGGTTAAAAAGCTCTTACAAACACCAAAAGGTCAAGATTGCCTTGTCAAAAAAAACATCTAGAAAAAAATACACTGGTTACTGCTAATTTATTAAAAAAAATTGAGCCAGGTGTCAGGACAGTTGTTAATGCCAACACCGATGACATGAGTGAGAGTCTTTCTCAATATTTAATTCCTGAAAAACGCTTAAACTATTCACAATTGGATATATTTTTCTGTTATTTTTTAGATGAAAGTACCAAGAAATTAATGAATTTGTATTAAATAATATAAAATAATAATTTCAACTAGATTGTGTTTTATGCTGATTAAACTATTGCGTCATGCATATGGACATTATGGAATATTTGGCCGAATTAAAAATGTGCAAATGATTTATAGATCGAACTATACAGATCTTGACAAATAAAAAATATAAAAGCCTGGCTTCAATATTTGTTTACAATATCTACATATATCTTCTATATATATAAAAATAAGTCGGGTTTTCCTTCCTGACGAAATAACTCCAGAACGCACAAACCGATCTCGACAATTTTGCATACGTTGGAAAGGTCTCGGGCTCCGCAAGGTTTATAGCTAAGAAAATTAGGGTGCATGGCATCGTTCCCTAATGCAAATTGCTGGAACTTCACGCACCGTAATTAAAAATTCGAATAATAAAAATAATCAATAACTGTTTTAAATAATTTCAAATAGATTATCTTCTATATATATAAATAAATAAGTCAGGTTTTCCTTCCTGACGAAATAACTCCAGAACTCACGAACCGATTTCGATAATTTTGCATTCGTTGGAAAGGTCTCGGGCTCCGCAAGGTTTAGGGCTAAGAAAAGTAGTGGTGCATGGCATCGTGCCCTAATGCAAATTGCTGGAACTTCACGCACCGTAATTAAAAATTCGAGTAATAACATTAGTGAGAATTATCAGAATTATGCTTGGTTAAGTCAACGAGCAATTCTTGCCGCAAAGAATAATGATGTACACGCCCTGAATTTCACCATTTAATCAAAAATTGCTGGCAATTTGGTGACATACCAATAATTCTGACTGGTCTTCCGTTTGACTTAAAACGATTGCAATTTCCAGTTCGCAATAACAAGTCGCAAGGCCAATCGCTTAGTGCTTGCGGGATAAATTTCAAATATATTATTTAAAAAATCATTGTTTTCACATGGGCAGTTATACGTTGCCTTTTCACGAGTTGTAAGACCATCCGCTTTGTTTGTGTTAACGTCAGGCCAAAAAACAAAAAATGTAGTTTACCAAAGAGCACTTTAATGAAACGGATAATTTGCGGATTCAATTTCATTTACTTAGAGAAGTTCAACTAAAAAACACTTCATTTTTGTAATTGTAATAAATTCATTACTGTTGTATGATATAATCAAATTTTTCCTTTTCAAATATAAATCAAACAAAAAATTTCTTCATCTTTCTTACGAAACCATCTGGTGGCGAAACGGAGTTCGTCGGGTTTGCTAGTTTATATATAAAAATAAGTCGGGTTTTTCTTCCTGACGATATAACACCAGAACGCACAAACCGAATTCGACAATTTTGCATTTGTTGGGAAGGTCTCGGGCTCCGCAATGTTTATAGCTAAGAAAATTTGTTGTGCATGGCATCGTGCCTTAATGCAAATTCTGGAATTTCACGAACCGTAATTAAAAATTCGAGTAATGAAAACAATCAATAATTGTTTTAAATAATTTCAAATAGATTATCTACACACACACACACATATATATATATATATATATATATATATATATATATATCTTCTATATATATATAAAAAAATAAGTCGGGTTTTCCTTCCTGACGAAATAACTCCAGAACGCACGAACCGATTTCGACAATTTTGTATTCGTTGGAAAGATCTCGGGCTCCGCAAGGTTCATAGCTTAGAAAATTAGTGGTGCATTTGCCCTAATGCAAATTGCTGGAACTTTATGCACCGTAATTAAAAATTCGAGTAATAAAAATAATCAACAATTGTTTTAAATAATTTCAAATAGATTATCTACATATATATATATATATATATATATATATATATATATATATATACAGGCCCGGTTCTGGGATCCTTAGCGCCCGCATGCAACTTTTTTTCTAGCGCCCCCCCCCCCCTATTAATTTTCACCGTTTTAACAGTTTATCATTAAAATTATATAAATATTTACATATTTTTAAAAAATTGATTTTTAATTATTCTGCATTTAGTACACAAAAAATTAGATATAATCTAGAAGGGTATAAAGTATATTGATTTTAAATTTATTTATTATTATCGATATCAATAAATAAAACAATCCCTGTAATAATTTCACATTTTAGTAATATTCAATATGTAGTAAATTGGTTAAGGATGTAAGGTCGACTATTATAGCAAAAGAATTAATATTATTGTTAGATTAAAGATATAGAATTTAAAAAATGCATTTCAGAAATAGTATTTATTATTTTGATATAAAGATCTTGATATCAAAATAATAAATACTATTTCTGAAATGCATTTCTTAAATTCTATAACTTTAATTAAACAAAAATGTTAAGTGAAATAAATAAATTAGTTTTTAATTATTCTGGATTTAGTGCACCAAATATTAGATATAATCTAAAAGCGTATAAAATATATTGATTTTATAATCAAATATTTTGAAATTTTCAATTATTTTTAACGAATGTGCAATATTAATATTTAAAAAAACTAGCATTTCATTTTCAAACATAACACTCGTACTTCATGTTGGATTTTTTAAATTTTAATTAAATTTAATTTTTCATCATTTACAATATCCAAAATTGCGTCGTAAACTTCTCCATATCGTGAGAGCCGTTATATTCAGAGTATCAGCTTGTTGTTTTAAAGTTAAATTTTTAACGTATTTTAGAAGTATTGTTCAAAAATCAGTAAAAATGCAAAGAAGTTACACATTTATTGAACAATATTGAAAAAATACTTATTATATTTGATATGTATTATTTCTGTATAGTTAATAATTATTAGTTATTATTAATAATAATAATTATTAAATTTAGAGTATGGCCACCACTTGGTATAATAAAACAAGCCTTAAGATTTTTGTTCCAAAGTAAATTTTGTTTCCATTTTTCATATTTGTTCCATGTTCAACATTTAAAGTTTCAACAGATGCGAAACATTTGCCACAAAAGTAAAAGTTACAATTCATTTTCTCGGAATAAACAAGTCATTTTCTAAGCACTGACTCCCCATTTTTTATAATTAACTTCCCGAAGGAGAAGTTTATGTTTTCATCAAAAAATCCGAATCGCTAATTTTATGTTTTCTCGACGTTTCGAGCCATTCTGAATCGAATGAGACCAAATTTGGAAAAAGTATGTGTGTGTGTGTGTGTGTGTGTATGTGTGTGTGTGTGTGTGTGAACAGATTTTTTGCCGTAAATCGACGTTTTCTCCAAAACGGTTGGACCGATTTCAAACATTTAAAAGCCATTTGATGTATCTCGATGAGGACTATCGTCTCTGAGTTTTGTGCGTCGATCGGCCGAGCCGTTTCTTTGTAAATTGCAGAAAAGTAAAAAATTTTTCGTCCACGTTTTAGCCCGCAATTCTGAATCGATTCTGAAAATTCAAAAACCGTTCGATAGATATTGGTTGGGAATCGTGCTGATTAGTTTTTGGTATAGATCGGCCGGGCCGTTTTCTTGTAATAAAGTTTTTAAAAAAAATTTTTGACGATTTTTATGATTATTTTTTTGACGAAAGATACCATAGTTTTCTAGGTCATACTAAAATATTACGGCCCTACGACAACTGGTTCAGCTTTAAAAATTCGTCAAAGTTTGCAAAAATCAGTATGGTCTTTTTGGCATTTGTCAAAATTAGACTTTTGATCGACGTTTTCTCAAAAACGCCTGAACCGATTTTAGAAATTTAAAAGCCATTTGATGTATTTCGGTGAGGACTATCGTTTGTCAGTTTTGTGCAACGATCTGCCAAGCCGTTTCTTCGTAATTTGAAAAAAAGTGTTGAACTTTTCGTCCACATTTAAGCTCATCCTACCGAACCGATTTTAAAAAATCAAAAACTGTTCGAAAGATATTAGTTGGGAATGATGCTGATTAATTTTAGGTGAAAATCTACCGAGCCGTTTTCTTGTAATTAACTGTTGAAAAAAAGTGTTAAATTTTCGTCCACATTTAAGCTCATCCTACCGAACCGATTTTGAAAAATCAAAAACTGTTCGAAAGATATCATTTGGGAATGATGCTGATTAATTTTAGGTGAAAATCTACCGAGCCGTTTTCTTGTAATTAAATGTTGAAAAAAAGTGTTAAATTTTCGTCCACATTTAAGCTCATCCTACCGAACCGATTTTGAAAAATCAAAAACTGTTCGAAAAATATTAGATGGGAATGGTACTGATTAATTTTAGATGAAAATCTACCGAGCCGTTTTCTTGTAATTAACTGTTAAAAAAAAATTGAGCCGTTTTTCATGGAACTTTTTTTGGCGATATACATCATGGTCTTACAGAACTTACTGTAATATTACGGCAATACGACAAGTAGTTTAATTTTAAAAATTCGTCAAACTTTGCTAAAATTATTATCGATTTTTTTTTTAAGTAGGATTGATGAAGTATATTATTTACACATTTTTTTGATCAAGTCGATTATTTACACATTTCGGGAAGTTCATGTAATTTGCCTCAAGGCTAAATACCAAACCAACTAGTTTGTTTATATTTTTTAACAAGTTCCGATTCAACTAAATCAGCTCGCAATTTTTTGTCAATAATGCCCAACAATTAATTTAATCTTTCGCACGTTTGCGCTCATGGGATTGAACACTAGATAATTTCTTTTTCGATTCCACGGTAACTTCAAACATAGAAAAAATTGAATAAGTAGATTAAGCAATAAATAGAGCTGTTATTTACTAATTTGCAGAGTTATTAATGGGTTAATTGTTTCTACTGATATCACATTGCAGAATAAATATGCTTTTTGTGTCTCCGTATCCCTAGTTAAGTTAAATTAATTATTATCATTTATTAAGTATTCTAGATTTTAAATAAATAATTCTAGATTTTATATGAAAAAATATAAATATTATATTATAAATTTAATTTTCGAAACTCGTTTTGGCGCCCCCTAAGGCGTGCGCCCGCATTTTTTGCATGCAAGGCAGGACTGGCCCTGTATATATATATATATATATATATATATATATATATATTGAATTGTATTTGGTTGCGGGAACACGACCGTTTACCTCTGGACACTGGGTTTTTTATATACGGTATAGACAACACACCTTCCTCCGGATACCTTTGGTTCTTTCTTTGGTATTGATAATGCACTTTCTACTTAATAATTTCTTTATTGCATAATACTATAATATGTACAATAACTCCAGTCGACGACTGTACGGAAAATGACCCCGACTAAGCCCATTGCGTCGGTTTTATACTGGGTCCTTAACGGTACCCGCCAGGGTTACACAACCTGCTGCAATGGGCAGGGGTATGAAACCTTTACATAATTTTAAGTTTTCACAAAATAAGGTTCGTTACATATCACGCCCCTCCTAAAGCATCTGTCGGTCCTCTGACAGAAAATAAGAAAAAAAAATTAAATATGGGAGGTTGAGATTCTCCTCCCCCTTGAAAAAAAATTATTGCCCTCAATAACTTCTGAACTTTATTTTTTACAAAAAAAAGGAAAAAAAAATTGGTTATACTATACAAACATTTTCAATTTTAAGATTGACAGTGCTTAAACTTTTGCAACATGGCTATTTGCACATAAATTTATAGGGCTTTCTATTTTTGTATTACTATTCAGATGTAAATTTCTTTAAATTATTGTTGTGGATACATACAATTTTACCCTTAACATTTATCTTGGAGTTTACACCATCTTGTTCCAAAACTTCATATGGGCCTTTGTATATCGGCATCAATTTTTTGCATTTGCCCTTGTATGGGGTATTATCTTTCATCAAAACCAAATCACCAACGGAAAAATTAGACTCCTTAATATATGAATCGTATTTCTCTTTGGATTTTATTTTAGATTGAATTAAGTTTTCTCGAGCTACTGCATTTATTTGCTGTAGTGTGGTTTTGAATTCACTGCTAAAATTTTCATAAGTATTTTGTATTTTGGGTTCCCTATTTATAAAGGCAGGCAAATCAACTTTACGCCCAAATACAAACTCAAAGGGTGTAAATTTTGTGGAACAATGCGGTGTTGTGTTGTGAACAAAAACGGCGTAATTTATCCATGTATCCCAAGTTTTATCATCTTTCCCAATGTATGACCTTATAAAATTTAGAAACATGTGATGACACTTTTCTAAAGAGGCATTAGATTCAGGATGATACATTGAGATATTTATTTTGTCAATTTTTAAAAGTTTGCATACATCCTTAAATACGGTACTCATAAAATTTGTACCTTGGTCCGTCAAAACCTCTTCTGGTATACCAAATCTAAGAATAATTTCATTAAGAAAAGCCTTGGCTATTGTTTTGGCTTCTTGGTTTGGTATCGGTATAGCTCCTGCAAATTTTGTTAAATCGTCAATAAAAGTTAGCATGTATTGACTTTCATTGTTGGAAACAGGGTATGGACCACATATATCAAGACTAATTCTTTCGAAGGGATATGTAGATGTTGTAGTTATTAACATTGGTTCTCTTGTCGCTTTGGAGGCTTTGCTTAGTTGACATTTTTCGCATTTATTTATAAATTTTTCTATGTCCTTTCTCATATTAGGCCATAAATACGATTCTCTGATTTTGCTGTAAGTTTTACCTATAACTTGATGTCCACCTAAAGTATGATTATTATGAAAATACTCTAAAATAGAATTAATTTCCTCTTGGGTTAGATTAGTCTTAACAAAATCTTTATAAAATGTTATTTTAACATCAGTATCTTTGAAAAGAAACCTAAAAATTATTAAAATTTCCTCAACCTTTAAATTCTTGTAGTCGTTTAATTTTACGGGATTGGCAACATGTAATTCCTTCATATTATTGGATTCTACGAGACATTTTAGAGAACTTATACATTCAAATATGTCTTTCAAATGAACCCTTTCATGCTCTTTATGTGTTATTAAATAAATGTAGTTATATCCATCATCCATTGCTTCTATAGTTGAATGAGTTGCTGTGTCCTTTGTAAAATCATTTATCCTTTTAGAAACAAAAATAAATTTTTCATAGGCATTTCTCAGTGTTAAAACCAACTTTTCTTCGATATTTTGGTTTCCTATTCCATATCTCGACAGGCAGTCGGCGACAACGTTGGCTTTTCCAGGTTTGAACCGGACATCAAAGTCGTATTCGTCCATCGCAAGTTTCCATCGAATATGCCTAGCGGTAGGCTCCTTGCAATTGTAGAGGTATGTTAGTCGCTGGTGATCCGTGTAAATCAGGAATTTGTGTCCGTACAAATATGGTCTAAATTGTCGTACACTCCAAATAATAGCTAACAATTCCTTATCAATTGTGGCATAGTTCTTTTCATGCTTGTTGAGTTGTCGGGATGCGAAAGCTACTGGCCGCTCTCCCGTGGACCCCTCCTGCGCTAACACTGCTCCAATTGCCTCGCCGCTAGCATCAGTTGTCAAGATGAATGGTTTTTCAAAATCAGGATACTGTAGTATAGGTGCACTGGATATTGCACTCTTGAGAGTATTGAATGATATTTCTTCTCGAGGACCCCATTTCCATGCCTCATTTTTCCTTAATAATACATTCAATGGATTTGCAATTTTTGCAAAATCTTTTATAAATTTTCTATAATAACCGACTAAACCTAGAAACATTTTTATTTCTTTGGGGTTTCTAGGAGCAGGAAAGTTTTGGACAGCCGTAACCTTTCCAGGATCTGGTGTGACGCCTCTTTCTGATATAACATGCCCAAGATACGTTAACTCACGCCTCAGGAACTCACATTTTATTGGCTGTAGTTTGAGATTATAGCTGCGCAACTGTTCCAGAACATTACGCAGCCGAGAATTATGTTCATGAAGAGTCTTGCCATAAATGATAATATCATCCATATATACTAACCCTTTGAATCCTTCAACACCAGCTAAAACCAGGTTAGTCAATCTCTGTAACGTGCTAGGAGCATTTTTAAGACCAAATGGCATACGTTTGTATTGAAACTTTTTTCCTACAGCTGTAAAGGCTGTCTTCGTCCGATCCTTCTCGTCTAATTCTACCTGATGGAATCCGCTAGCTAAATCTAGAGTAGAAAAAAAACTAGAATTTCCTAGTTGATCCAAGATTTCGGCTACGTTTGGCAGAGGATAAGTGTCGCTTACTGTAATTGCATTCAGTTTTCTAAAGTCGACACAGACGCGCCATCTCCTGTTACCATCTATATCTTGTTTCTTTGGAACAACCAGAAGCGGAAAATTCCATGGGCTGTCGGATGCTTCAATTATATAGTTTTCAAGCAAATCTTCCACTTGCCTTTTAATTTCGATCTGCTGGGCCTGGGGAAGCCTATATTGTTTTATATAAATAGGTTTCGCATCATTAGTAGTAACAGCATGCTTTATTGAACTAGTACATGTTAGTTTATCACCCTCCAGATAGAATAAATCATAGAAGTCCTCACAAATTTTTAATATTGATTCCTTTTCCTCATAGTTCATGTGATCGGTTCTAATACAATTTTTAACCCTTTTTATCCGGTCATAATCGCAATTCACATAACTTTTATTTAGTTTTAATATTTGATAATCGTCAAGCGGATACAGGTTCGGTAAAAATAATTTATCAGTAATTGTTACTTCCTTATCGTTAGTGTTTAATATTTTAATAAAAAGTCTTTTATTAGAAGGTTTTAAAATACAATTGGCTACATAAACTCCCTCTAGGATTTCAGCAGATTTGCAAAATAGTTCACCTACTCTATCAGTCGTGAAGGAAACTGTCGTTTCTGACCTAGGAGGAATCACATAAGTCTTTGTTAAGTCATCTATTAATTTTACATTTGCAATTTCAGTTGAATTGTCAATCGTGGGTTCACTAGCCCTACGATAACTATTATTGGGTTTTACTATCTTATTTTGGTCCTTTACAGTTTTAACAGAAGCAGGAGTCACAAAATTGTTAGGATACTCTAGTATTTCAGTACTGCTAACTGTGCTCCCTATGCTAGCTGTCTTTGATAATTTGTTTTCCTTACTAAATTTTTTCGAATAATATACCGATTTATATTTTTTCAATTTTCTGGGCTCAGACTTTTGTTTGTTTACAATGCGCGTATCCATACGAGATGTCGGCGCGGTTTCAGTAGAGTCATCAAAATGTTGCGTTGTATTTATTGTATCGCTCAGTGGAACTGTAATTAATTTGTTCTTGTTCGTTAACGTGAACGTATTAGTGCAAAATTCAAGTTTGGCTTTGTGTTTCAAAATAAAGTCCAATCCTATTATACCGTCTGCATCAATGTCAATACTGTCAGATATTACGGTAAACTTGTGCTCGAGCTCAGCATTGCCAAGTTTAAATTTTAGCAATACCGAGCCTTGGGTATACACGTGTTCACCAGTAATACCTTTCAACCTCGATACTCCGTCAGAGGCTATATTACTAGGGATACATTTGTTATATTTAATAATTGACACATCACTTGCTGAATCCAGAATAAACATGCATTTTTTATCATTTACCCTTAAGCCGACTAGGTTTCTATTTATAAATTTTCTCAATGCCACAGTATTTACCTTATAATTTTTTATACAGGCGTGTCTTTGATTTTCGACACACCTGGCGCCTACTCGTTTTTTGGATCATTAGAGGTTGACGCGCGATTTATCGTCGATGATCTCGAACTAGGTTGCGCTGGATTGCTGCGTCGAACATGGCTTCGTCTGTCAGTTTGGGGTTCTTCAACCTGGTCATCTGCGTTGAATATGGTTCTTCGCCGACAGTTTGACATTGAATGACCCTTTATTTGACAGATTTTACAAAACGGTGTCGAGTAATTTCTTCTGAATTTGTTGCCTTCAAATTCTTTGCGATACAATTTAGTCCTCATCAAATTTTGTTCTTCTTGCATAGCCATTAATATTGCCTCCTGTAAATCGCTATGCCTGGCAGCCCTAACTAAAGTTCTCAATTCAGGCCTAAGGCCATCTACAAAAACTATTAGAGCTAGTTCATTATGAGCAGGCTCCTTGAGATCCGCACTACTGTCGTCATTCAAACTTTCTTGATCATACATACGTTCTAGAATTAATTCTATTCTCTGTGCATACTTTCTCACACTTTCCCCAGTATTTTGTTTTATTTTAGTTAGTTCTAACTGCAACTCAGCCACGGACCGCCTCTCCCCAAATTTCTTTAAAAGTATTTTTTTGAGATCTGCCCAATTCATAGAAGTAATACGTCTTATATATTGGAAAGCAGCCTCTTCTAATTTATTTAATATAATTTTTTGCATTTCTACGCATGTTGCCGCGTTTAAGCCCTGTCTACAGGTTTCAATAGAAAAAATAAATTTATTTAATTCGGAAGATTTACCATTAAATTTAGGAATTAATTGTATAGCTAAGTTTAATGCTTCATAATTAACGTTTAAATCCGTGTCTGTTAAAGTAAAATTATTGATCCTTTCTTCAAATGCTGTACGTCTGGGGGAACTGGTCGCCATCTTCCGGTAGGAACGCAAAAGTGTGGTTCTTCTCCGCAGAAAGAAAAAAAAGAATAATTCACTTACTTGGGTGTAAAAGTTTTCGTGTTTTGTCGCCACCTATTGTCCTTCAGTTCTTCGTGAAGTATGGCCAGTTGCTGAATTAGCCGCCGATAGCCTCTGCTTCGACCGCAGTCTCCGGTGCATCAGAAACACGTGTTTTCTTGATCACAGCAACGCCGCTTACTTTACTTCTCTGCAAGGCAATCCCACTAGCTGCCACCATGAATTGTATTTGGTTGCGGGAACACGACCGTTTACCTCGGACACTGGGTTTTTTATATACGGTATAGACAACACACCTTCCTCCGGATACCTTTGGTTCTTTCTTTGGTATTGATAATGCACTTTTTCCTTAATAATTTCTTTATTGCATAATACTATAATATGTACAATAACTCCAGTCGACGACTGTACGGAAAATGACCCCGACTAAGCCCATTGCGTCGGTTTTATACTGGGTCCTTAACGGTACCCGCCAGGGTTACACAACCTGCTGCAATGGGCAGGGGTATGAAACCTTTACATAATTTTAAGTTTTCACAAAATAAGGTTCGTTACATATCAATATATATATATATATATATATATATATATATATATATATAAATAGATCGGGTTTTCCTTCCTGACGATCAAAATCAACTCCAGAACGCACAAACCGATTTAGACAATTTTGCATTCGTTGGAAAGGTCTCGGGCTCCGCAAGGTTTATAGCTAAGAAAATTAGTTGTGCATAGCATCGTGCCTTAATGCAAGCTGCTGGTACTTCACGCACCATAATTCAAAATTCGAGTAATGACATTAGTGAGAATTATCAGATTTATGCTTGGTTAAGTCAACGAGCAATTTTTGCCGCAAAGAATAATGATGTACACGCACTGAATTTCACCATTCAATCAAAAATTGATGGCAATTTGGTGACATACCAATGATTCCGACTGGTCTTCCGTTTGACTTCAAACGATTGCAATTTCCAGTTTGCATTGCGTTCGCAATAACAATTAACAAAACAAGTCGCAAGGCCAATCGCTTAGTGTTTGCGGAATAAATTTCAAATAGAATATTTAGAAAATCATTGTGTCTCACATAAGCAGTTATACGTTGCCTGTTCACGAGTTGGAAACCATCCGCTTTGTTTGTGTTAACGTCAGACCAAAAAACAAAAAATGTGGTTTACCAAAGAGCACTTCAATGAAACAGATAATTTGCGGATTCACATTTATTTACATAGAGAAGTTAAACTAAAAAACACTTCATTTTTGTAATTGAAATAAATTGATTACTGTTGTATAATAAAATCACAATTTTCCTTTTCAAATATAAAACAAACAAAAAATTTCTTCATTTTTCTCACGAAACCATCTGGTGGCGAAACGGAGTTCGTCGGGTTTGCTAGTATATATATATAAAATAAGCCGGGTTTTCCTTCGTGGTGATATAACTCCAGAACGCACGAACCGATTTCGACAATTTTTCATTCGTTGGAAAGCTCTCGGGCTCCGCAAGGTTTATGGCTAAGATAATTAGTAGTGCATGGTATCGTGCCTTAATGCAAATTGCTGGAACTTTACGCACCATTATTAAAAATTCGAGTCATTACATTAGTGAGAATTATCAGAATTATGCTTAAGTCAATGAGCAGTTCTTGCCGCAAAGAATAATGATGTACACGCACTGAATTTCACCATTTAATCAAAAATTGCAGGCTATTTGGTGACATACCAATGATTCCGACTGGTCTTTCGTTTGACTTCAAACGATTGCAATTTTCAGTTCGCCTTGCATTCGCAATAACAAGTTGCAAGGCCAATCGCTTAGTGTTTGCACAATAAATTTCAAATAAATTATTTAGAAAATCATTGTTTTTTACTTGGGCAGTTATACGTTGTCTGTTCACGAGTTGGAAAACCATACGCTTTGTTTGTGTTAAAGTCAGACCAAAAGACAAAAAATGTGGTTTAACAAAGAGCACTTCAATGAAACGGATAATTTGCAGATTCACTTTCATTTACTTAGAGAAGTTCAATTAAAAAACACTTCATTTTTGTAATCGAGAAAAATTCATTTCTGTTTTGTAATAAAATGATTTTTTTCTTTTCAAATATAAAACAAACAAAAAATTTCTTCATCTTTGTTACGAAACCATCTTGTGGCGAAATCAGTCTTGCTTCAGCTGCAAAGCAGTGCACATCGTTCAGTTATACCTGCGAATAATCCGGTTTTATACCTGTAGTGTTAACGTTCCCTGTACGGGTACGTGAATTCAATAATCACACTATTGATAAGCCATTGTTATCAATAGAAGTTATTCAATAGTGCAAGTGAAAACAACAGTGTTTGAAGCATGACCCCGGCTGGGGTCAGCGATCATGTGTGCTCAAAAGTCGTTTACAAAGCGCTTGAAACCCTAAATAATGATAACGAAAGTGATTTTGACAGTATGGAGGAAAGCAACGAGTTTGTTGACGATCCTATTAATGATCCTATTAATAATCCTATTAATGATCCTATTAACTATCAACCAAGTACATCCAATGCCAATGTTGATTGGCAAGTTGTTAATCACAAGAAACGAGCAGCAACACCTACGGAGTTTTCTAGAAAACAAGCCAAGGTAAATGATACACCACGTTACTGGTTAAGCAGTCCCGCAAAAACAAGCAATTTTTTCGATGTTTTACAAAATATACCTGAGCCTGCAAATGCGGTCAAAACAATTATTCATAAGCCACCACCTATTTTCGTGCATAAGGTTGATGACATTAAACCTTTAACACGATTACTTAATACGCACGCACCTAAACAATACACTATTAAAATAATAAACAATAACTCGGTAAAAATACAAGTTACTGATTCGCAAACGTACAACAAAGTTCTCAAACATTTGAAACTTAGAAATACGGAAATGCACTCGTTCCAGGACAGAAACGCAAGAACCTTTAAGGTAGTTATTAGAAATCTTCACCACAGTGTTGATATTAATGACCTAAAAACAGAGATTGAAACACATGGCCACACTGTAGCGCGTATTGAAAATATGATGCACAAAACCAAAAAAGTTCCACTTAATCTGTTTTTGGTTGAATTAGAACGAAAAAACAATAACGGCGAAATATACAAAATTGAATTCCTAAACCGAACAAAAATCATCATCGAAGCTAAACACCGAAAAAAAGAAATACCACAATGCAAAAGATGTCAAAGATATGGTCACACAAAATCTTATTGCTATAGACAGCCAAGGTGCGTAAAATGCGCAGGTGATCACATTTCGAAAGATTGCGAATAGAGTGATAAAATCAATGAAGGAGTAAAATGCGTACTTTGTAAAACTGGAAATCACCCAGCCAACTATAAAGGGTGCGAAATATACCGAGAGGCCATAGCACAAAAGTTTCCACCCCTTCGAAAAAGAACAAATGAAAACAGAATAAATTATTCTACAGTCAAACCAGGTACATCCTATGCTCAAGTGATTAATTCACAAACCCGTAACACCGGTAACAACAACAACAATGAAAATATCGAAAACACATCAAACACACCAAACAACCATCAAAACGATATCAACGAGTTGAAATCAATGTTGAAGACACTAGTAGATCGGATGAGCGTTATGCTCAATCTCCTAACAGCCGCTGTACAAAACTGATTGAATTAATGGATTATCTACGCATAGGAATATGGAACGCAAACGGTCTTGTGCAGCATCGCCAAGAACTTTAATATTTTCTAAAGGAACAAAATATAGATGTAATGCTCATTTCAGAAACACACTTCGCCTGTAGAAGTTTTCTGAAAATTTCAGGATATATTATTTATAATTCTAATCATCCAGATGGTTCAGCTCATGGGGGTAGCGCAATCTTAATTAAATCTTCAATAAAACACTATCCATCAACATTTATCTCTAAAGACTACATCCAAGCCACAAACATCGTAGTAGAAGAGTTTTGTAGTAAGATGACTATATCTGTAGTCTACTTGCCACCGCGGCACAAAATCACCTTTGATAATTTCAAAACATTTCTGAATGAATTAGGTGCCAAATTCATCTGTGGAGGCGATTTCAATGCCAAAAATGTTCAATGGGGTAGCAGACTTAATAATCCAAGAGGCAATGAATTACTTAAGGCAATTCAGTCCAACAATTGCTCATGCATTTCGACTGGTGATCCGACCTGCTGGCCTAGCGATCTGAACAAGATTCCAGATGTATTAGATTTCTGTATTTTTAAAGGCACTGGAAGTCATCAACTCAAAGCGGAATCCAGTCTAGATCTCAGTTCGGACCATTCTCCAATTATTATTACTTATAATGGGCGACCGATGGAGTACAAACAACTTCAATGTTCATATAAATTTTTAAACTGGGATGAGTTTCAAAAAGGTGTCGATGAAGCCCTCAATTGTAATGTGCCACTTAAGAATGAAGCTGACTTGAATGAAGCCATTAATTATTTTACGACAACCATTAAAAACGTAGCTGATCAAATTTATACCGTACCTTTAATGAAAAATAGTGAGCAGTACCCGCGCAGTATTAGATTTCTTATAAACCAAAAAAGGAAAATAAGAAAAAAAAATGGCAGCTTAGCCGAGCTCCTTGCGACAAAACAGAACTTAACAGAGTAACAAAATATCTCAAGATAAAGCTAGCGGAGTATAGAAATCGTTCTTTTCATGACTACATCACCAACCTATCAGCAACAGATCATTCGTTATGGAAAGCGAGCCGAGGTATCAAGAGACCCATTGTCCATGTTCCACCCCTAAGAAAAAGTGACAATTCTTGGGCTAGAAGCAACATGGAAAAAGCTATCACCTTCTCCGAGTACTTTGAACAGGTCTTTACACCTAATTCACCAACAGTAAATCCATCAGAAGATGATAGAATCATTAATTTTCTGAATCAAAAGCTATCAAATGAAACTTGTTTTAAAAGGTTTAGAAAATCGGAGATCGAGATAGAAATACGGAAGTGTATTTCTGGAAAATCCCCTGGCTTCGACAATATTTCAAACATACTGCTAAAACATCTACCGGATAAGGGTTTCAGATTCCTAACAATAATTTATAACTCTATTATCAGAATACAAGTTTTTCCAACCGTTTGGAAAACAGCGAAAGTAATTCTGATACCAAAACCCGATAAAGACCTAAATCAAACTTCTAGTTATCGACCGATCAGCCTCCTGTCAACCATATCAAAAATTTTTGAAAAGCTACTATTGAAGAGAATGCGACCATACTTGCAAGACCTCAGAATCATCCCAAATCATCAATTTGGATTTCAGGAGAAACACTCAACCATAGAACAAGTTCACCGAGTGACAGAGAAGATTATGGACTCATTCCAGTCAAAGCTTTACTGTTCAGCGGTATTTCTCGACATAAGCCAAGCCTTTGACAAAGTTTGGCACCATGGCCTGTTATATAAATTAAAAAAAATATTTCCATCCGTTTTGTTTCAAATTTCAAAATCTTACTTAATGAACAGACACTTTGTAATAAGTATTAAGGATGTAACATCAGCAAAACGCCCTGTAAATTCTGGTGTCCCGCAAGGTAGCGTTTTAGGTCCATATCTATATTTAATTTATACAGCAGATATTCCTGTATCAGATAACACTACAATTGCAACTTATGCAGATGACACAGCCATACTATCACAGCACCATGACCCATTACAAGCATCC
This sequence comes from Ctenocephalides felis, assembly GCF_003426905.1. Taxonomy (NCBI): domain Eukaryota; kingdom Metazoa; phylum Arthropoda; class Insecta; order Siphonaptera; family Pulicidae; genus Ctenocephalides; species Ctenocephalides felis. The sequence goes on along the minus strand of NW_020537324.1, from coordinate 42,232,284 downwards.
GCACATCTACAGACTCATCTATTGGAGGTTGAACATTGGCTCAAACTTTGGAGATTTAAAGTAAACAATTCGAAGTCGATACATGTCACATTTACCCTCAGGAAAAAATCATGTCCAACCGTTCAGCTCTTTAATCAAATGCTTCCGCAGGCAAATGTCGTTAAGTATCTGGGGCTGCACTTGGATTCTAAATTAACGTGGAAACACCATATAATGAAAAAGCGCCAACAACTCGAAACAACAAGAAGAAAATTTTATTGGTTACTGAATAGAAAATCGCGCTTAAGTACGTGGAATAAACTGCTGATATACAAAGTAGTTTTTAAACCCATATGGACTTATGGACTTCAACTCTGGGGAACAGCGCGTAAATCTAATATTGCAATTATACAAAGATTCCAAAACAAATTTTTGAAACAAATACTAAACGCCCCCAAATACACACCAAACTGGTTAGTCCATCAAGACCTAAACATAAATACTATTGATAAAGAAATTAAATTAATTAGTCAAAAATATAAGAGCAGAGTACAAAACCATCCTAATATTCTGGCCAAGAATTTATTGAAGTCGCACGGCATTGAACGGCTAAAAAGAAAACGCCCCCTCGACGGATCCGACATATTGACCTCCACATAATATATAATATATTCATTCCAATTAGAAGTACTACTTATTTAGTTGTTTATTTATATGTTTATTTATTTTTATGTTATGTTTAGTTTATTAGTTATGTCTTTTTTATTTGTTGTTATAATTCACAATTTATACTCATTTACCTCATAGATCTTTTTATTTTTAAGTTTACTCTATATAATCATTGTATTTTCAATTTTTAAATTCAAAATATCAAAATTGAAAAGGTTTACTACTGGGTAACCTTTTAGAACTAAGTTTTAATATTTCATTTATCATCGAAATTACTGAATGTATTCCTTTTTATAATGACAGTTTGTAATTCAATAAAGAGAAATAAAAAAAAAAAAAAAAAACATCTTGTGGCGAAACGGAGTTCGTCGGGTTTGCTCTATATAAAATGTATAATGTAGAAATTGATAAATCTGCTTTTCTTGCTGAAAATTTCAATGTCAAGTTTCATTCGAAAAAAATTTCAACATTGATTTTTACATGATAAAATAAATTTAACAAAGTATAATTCTCCATTTCTTTCTCAAGAAATTTAGACAATTTGTCGACTGAATTTATGTTTCACGCTTCAGATATCTCGAGGTGCATTCGCGTTGGACGCTTACGCGCTGTGAATGCTCACACTTATAAGCACAAATTTTTAGTGTTCAAGATGGCCGATAAGCGTTTAGAATCAATAACTAAATTTGGTTCGTTTTTTTATTATTATTATTTATTCAATTGTTTAGCAATATATACATTTGATATATATTCATATCTCAGACAGGCAGGGGTGCCTGGTGTAAGAGATTATGAATGGCTTTATACATTTATGCCCATACATATATATTTATCTATTTCATATTATTTCATTTTAAAATATTACATTTATATAAGAAATCTGGTATAAAAGTCACATTTAACTAATGAGGTCAATTTTGTTTGTATCTGGTATAGCTTTTTAATTTAGTTTTAAATTTCTTCAAGTTTGTCAATATTTTTATTTTTTTATCAAAAAATTATTGTGATCTACAGCTTGCCATTTTTGAGGGATTATAAAAAATTTAACATTTAATAAACAAATGAAATCAGGGTTAACTTATGCTTAAGTTGCATTCGTTTTGACAAATAGTAAAAACTGACGCTCACGCTTTCGTTGCTCTGCCTCTGTGGCGTGAGCATATATGAGCGCAAATTATGTGCTACGAACATGCTACGATGATGCCACAAGCGTACTTATGTGACACTCACAGCACCAAGTCGAACAATAAAAATGATATGTAAGCACGCTCACAGCGCGTAAGCTTCCAACGCGAATGCATCCCTATTCATATCATATTAAAGTAATTAATTATTGTAATGGTAAATATTAGTATAGTGGTTAACATTATTAAAGGTATTATTAACTTCCCGAAGGAGAAGTTTATGTTTTCATCAAAAAATCCGAATGGCTAATTTTATGTTTTCTCGACGTTTCAAGCCATTCTGAATCGAATGAGACCAAATTTGGAAAAAGTATGTGTGTGTGTGTGTGTGTGTGTGTGTGTGTGTGTGTGAACAGATTTTTTGCCGTAAATCGACGTTTTCTCCAAAACGGCTGGAGCAATTTCAAAAATTTAAAAGCCATTTGATGTATCTCAATGAAGACTATCGTCTCTGAGTTTTGTGCGGCGATCGGCCGGGCCGTTTCTTTGTAAATTGCAGAAAAGTGAAAAATTTTTCGCCCACGTTTTAGCCCGCAATTCTGAATCGATTCTGAAAATTCAAAAACCGTTCGATAGATATTGATTGGGAATCGTGCTGATAAGTTTTTGGTAAAGATCGGCCGGGCCGTTTTCTTGTAATAACGTTTTTAAAAAAAAAATTTTGACGATTTTTATGATTTTTTTTTTGACAGTAGATACCATAGTTTTCTAGGTCATACTAAAATATTACGTCCCTACGACAACTCGTTTAGCTTTAAAAATTCGTCAAAGTTTGCAAAAATTGGTATAGTTTTTTTGACATTTGTCAAAATTAGACTTTTGATCGACGTTTTCTCAAAAGCGCCTGAACCGATTTCAGAAATTTAAAAGCCATTTGATGTATTTCGGGGAAGACTATCGTTTGTCAGTTTTGTGCGACGATCAGCCAAGCCGTTTCTTTGTAATTTGAAAAAAAGTGTTAAACTTTTCGTCCACATTTAAGCTCATCCTACCGAGCCGATTTTAAAAAATCAAAAACTGTTCGAAAGATATTAGTTGGGAATGATACTGATCAGTTTTAGGTGAAAATCTACCGAGCCGTTTTCTTGTAATTAACCGTTGAAAAAAAATTTAAGCCGATTTTTATGGAATTTTTTTTAGCGATATATACCATGGTCTTATAGAACTTGCTGAAATATTACGGCCTTAAGACAAATAGTTTGATTTTAAAAATTTGAGAAAATGAGTAGCTCTTTTGATATTTGTTAAAATTAAAATTAGACTATTTACTTGGTATAATGATAGAGTACTTGGTCTTGAACATAATAAACCATTAAAGTCCTGAAAACTGGTTCAATTATAAAAATTATTGATTTTTGAAAATTTGCTTTTAGAAAATACTCCGAGTCAAAGTGTTCGTTTGTTTTCAATTATGTGTAATAAATCCACTCGGAATACTTTTAATGACTCATAAATTAATTTATTTTTTATTGATTAAGTCGATTATTCAAATATATCGGGAAGTTCATGTAACTTGCCTCAAGGCTAAATACCAAACCAACTAGTTAGCAGTGTTATCACATAACTGATAAACAATATTTTAAATTTTTAAATGAAAAAAATATTTTTGATATTTGACTATTAAAGTCATATTGTATAATATTAAAAAAAGTTTTACTTCAGTCCGGGTAAACCTCACGCGCACTCTTCTTTTTATTTTATATTAATAGTTTTAATTAGTTTATTAATTAGGTTGGCTAATAATATAAATAATTACTTTAGTACACACGCCTGTAAAAATGTCAATAATATTAATGCACAAAATTACAAGTTCTTTGGAATGATATATTTTGAAAATTAATTATAAAGCTCGCATCCTATTAAATGTATCAACAGATTCAGTATTAGAAGGAGTTCAGCAAAAAAATGATTCACTATGTTTATAATTTTAAGGCTTGACACATGTCCTACATTTGAAGGAAATCCGTCAAAACGATATGTTAAAATCTGTGCATTTTAAACACAGTCCGATGCCTGACTATGTTCTATTAAATTACTCTACAAATTGAAACAGATAAAAATATTTAGCTCTAGAAGTTTGTATTAGATTAAAACATTTGATAATGCAATGTAAAATACAATTCACCAATGATTAATTAACTTCCCGTAGGATAATTAACTTTTCGTATGGTAAGTTATAGTAATAGCAAAAAAATCGAAAATGAAAATTTTTATTCATCTTTACATTTAAAATGTTTTTAAACATACGTAGGGAAAATGGATGATGTGTGTGTGAGTGCGGATATAAATTTTTGATGAAATTTCGGGAACACCGATCAACCGATTTGAATAGTTAAAAAAACATTCGATTCGTATTAATGAGGTGACACTTTGATTATTTTTTGGCAAATCTAGTCTAGCCGTTTCGAAGATACAAGCGAAAAGTGCCAAAATAGTAAACGGATATTGTACTTTTTTTTAAAAAAAACTTTATCATAATTTCTCACATTTTTACATACTTAACAATTTTTTTACATACATATTACTTTTCCTTACGCATTACATACATTTTTTACTTTTTCCTAACATATTACATGTTTATTACTTTTCCTTTTTATTTCATATTTGAGTTTTAACTTTTTCCCGAAGGTAGACGACGGTGTATTGACCCTCCACTCAGTCATGAGTACACAGAATCAGAGTCCTTATTTTTCTTTTTGAGTACAGGAATACAATCCGAGTACCTCTTACTTGTAAGAGGCATGTTGCTACTACAGCTGTTGCCGCCTCTGCATATATGTATGCTGCAGCAATGCCCACGAAAGGCCATTTTCACTTGAGATGACATTTGATATCTATGATTTCAAATAAAAATTTGGTATCAAGCTGCTTTGATACCAAACCGACCAAGGTTGGATTCGAACCCGGGACTAGGATTTGTTAGCCCACGTTCTTGCCACGGGACAACGGCCGGCCCGCACTCGGTAGAGAAGTTACCACGCTGCAATCTGCTGACACACAACCTTTGGCTTGGGGATTTTTCATGTTGGCTTGGCGTCACCCCACGCTTTGCATTGGAGTATCATTATGGCTTAACTCTCAGAAAGTTAGACATATTGTACCTGTGACACTTCTTTGGTATCTATTTAGCTATTCTGCACAACTTGCGTAAGTCAGCACGTAAGTCAAAACTTATCGACACAATCTGATACTAGAAATATTCATTATTTCTTTCAATAACCATAATGCCATAAAAATGGTTATAAAAATTTTGAGACTTAACAAAAGAGTATTTGTTTTTAAGAGAATTTTTTGTATTTCTTACTTATGATATTATTTGCTAATAAAGAACTATACGTGCAAGTCACTATTTTCATTTAATTTTTGTATTATACCTTACATCTATAATAAATAGTAGTTTAACCTGACCTGAAATCTTGCATTGAAACAAGTCAAAAACATTTCTCGGCTTTTTAAAATTAGTAACTTACACGTACAGCAAGTAAGCGTAACCTAGAATCTTGCACGAAATAGGTTAAAGAAAAGAAAAATATTGTTTATGGGTTTTAAGAAATAACATATATTTATTCTAATATTTATTTACACGACATAGTGTAAGTACTACATTTTAATTTCTTTTATATTAGACCAAGAGCCCGTGGGCGGATGACAGTATGTATTTTACGACACCTGAGATTTTGTGCATCGATTCCTCTATACCTATCCTACATGAAATGGGGACTGACTAAGCCCAAAGTAACACACGATTGGACATTTGTGATTATCATTGTATAATTGACAGTCTCAGAAATTCAAATAAATTAACAAAATTTAAATAAAAAATATCGATCTTCAACAAGGGTTTGCTACACTCGGTTTAGCAAAAAAGAAAATTTAACAGGAAATCACCTAAGATATTTGCCAAATATATAATGCAAAAAGACCTAATGACGTGGTTCTTGGACGGTACAAACTATTCATTAATAACTATAAAGTTTACAACGTCAATGAACAATTCAGCAGAAAAATTCTAAATTTTAGTGCAAGTTCAATCTCGTGTTTTATCAACAATTTTTAAGAGCCCACTATAACTATATTAGGAATAATATCTATAACAAGCAACCAACATTGTTGGGCGCATTAAAGTATGGTCGGAGAATCTCGTCTTTATCAAACATCTTCAGTTGGATTTTCAAATAATTTTTATTTTACATCTGATTTATTATTTTATAGAATCTGATTCAGCGGATGATGAGGAATCATCAAAAGCGAGATATGGCTCCGAGATTATAATAAATAAAGAAAGTATATATATATATATATATATATATATATATATATATATAATATTGTATAACTTTATTTTTATACAATATTTTGAAATTAGACCAAAATAAATAAAAAAATAGAATAAATATTACAATAATTGTTGTTATCGTTTGTATACTTTAATCTTTACGAATTTAGCGTAAAAAATCTTTTTTCCGCTCATCAACATTATTAAATGTCACATATAAACTAACAAATATTAATTTCTATTATCATTATGAAAGAATTGCTTATATCGGTATAAAACATGGAGATTTATGCATACTATCAGGCCAAATGGTAGCTGAGTTTTTTAACTCTGCTGATGTTGGTCCACCAGGTACACGTCTGCCGTGATAAATATAAGGTTTTGATACTATAAGGAATAAAATATGTAAATGGCAGACATCGTAAAATACATTCAAAAAAATTTTTTTTCTGCATTTTCAAAATCGTCTGCCACCATGTTAACCGCGCGATAATCGTCTGCCATTGGTATTTTACGATAGTAATAATATTATATTTTCAAATTTTCGAAACGGCAACCGTCGTAAAATGGTTCGGATATGGGCGAAAAAAAGGTACCTTTACCAGCTGCGCAGTAGCTGTGTCCGCCACTTTGGGCTTAGTCAGTCCCCATTTCATGTAGAATAGGTATAGAGGAATCGATGCACAAAATCTCAGGTGTCGTAAAATACATACTGTCATTCGCCCACGGGCTCTTGGACTCTATTGAATATATTGTTATATTATTTTCTCAATTTTCTATTTAAATTTTCAGATTATGTTATATTTTTTATTCACTATAAAATTCCTTATATTTAGCTAATACAATTAAACTAAATTATTATCTGAAATCTCGCTTGCTTTACAGTCGAGCATACTTTTGTACAAGATTGTAGTGACGCTGCTCTAACTTCTTCGCGATTTTGCTCTAATACGCGTTTTGATACATTAGCCAGCAATTGAACATGTATAGAAATATATAAACTAATAAAATATTTCTATGTATTAAAAATTATGATTTCAAAACAATAAAAATGTCATGATATGAATAATTGTTTTTATCAAAAAACTCATGGCCTCTTTGATTCTCTCATATTCTCCTTCCCAGTGTTGACCTCGTTCTTCACGTTCAAATATGCGCGTTATATTTAATTGGTGGGAAGGCAGATTGTATCAGAGTTGTGAATTTTAAATCTTTGCATAATCTTGGTATAATCATCAAAGTTAGTAAAACATTATACGAACTTGTCGATGGAGTATCTCAAACAGTTTGGTTTATGAGGGCAGTTGATTCAATAAGTTGATTTATAAGAGCTTACTGTTTGAATGACTGGAGTCAATGATAACAACTTGGATGAGGTTTTTAAATCTAATTCTAAAAACAACATACAATCCATATCCACTTCCAAAGTATTGAGCATCAAAAGACAATTTGGTGAGTTAAAGGACAAGAAGAGGTTGAATTGCGATTCCAGTGAACTTTTTGGTGTCAGCGATAACCCGAGGTCCGAACATACAGACTGAGTATGGCAACGAAAGTCCGGTGTCATGACTAGAGTAAATGAATTAACCCGTGATGACCCGAGAACTGGACGTACCTTTTAAATAGCCAACGGAAGACAAGTGATTAGGGCGTTGCACCAAAGTCATTTTTTTTTTTTCATTTCTTACATCCATGTTGAATCTTCATTATAGATGTCGTCAGTCACCAGTATAGAAATATGCAAATAAGTAAAAAGATATTTCTGTGTTTTATAAAAAAAATGTATTAAAAATTATGATTTCAAAACTATAAAAATGCCATGACATGAACAATTATTTTTATCAAAAAACTTATGGCCTCTTTAATTCCCACTCTCTCTCAGTTCCGTGAAGGTGGACAGAAGTTTTAGGGTTCCAAATGTTTATGAGGAATATTTAGCGTGAAGGCTGGTTCGAATATATTTGAATAATCATTCATATCTATAATAGTACAGTCGGTGCATTTGCAATTTATTTCGGGTGCTTTGTAAACTCAATTGCATTGGTTCTTTGACATTATTACGGCTATTATTACTTCAGCTATTTTTATTAAATAACTTGGGTCAGTTGTTGATTCAACAAGACTTAAATCTGCCAAATTTTCAAGTGGAATTGTTTTGAAGTCTGTTACCGGCTGGAAGTACATGAGAAAAAATAAATTATATTGAATTTGAACATAAAATATTAAACAATAGTTAATAGGTTATAACTCACCGGTATATTTTCACATGTTCCAAGTTGTTTGCTTAATATTTTTTGCGACATACGAATCTTAATAATTTTATTAACAATTTACGCATTATTTTATGATAAGATATACAAAAATCAAAATATTTTCAGTCTTTATAATAATTAAGAGAATCTTAATGATAAATCATAATCATAATTTTTGCTAATCTTATTTAATCGCCGTAATTGTACTAAGACCGAGCCATTCAAAAAATTTGCAGACTTATTATTTCGAAGTTTTTTTATTTTCACACATGTTTTAACATTTTCTTCAATTCGAACACGATTACACCTTAAATAAGATAAAATATATTAATATTTTATAGCAATATTTTTGAAATATGTTGATTTTATAAACTCATAATAAATTTAATTTCTTATTAGCTCTTAGCAAAAACATTTCATGCATTATTTGGTTGCATTTTCAATAACTGTAGTTTATTGCAAACTCATATTTTCTAGAACTCGATCATAGTTAAATCTGAAATAATTAAAAATACAGTAAATTGAAAATTTTAACATTAATTTAAAACAGTATAATTTTAGTTTTAAATTAAAACAAAAAACTATTGAAAGAAATACGAAAATCAAATATTCAAAAGCAATAATAAATTATTGAAAAGTCCTTATTTAATAAGTTTGTTAATATTTTTTTACCTTTTATCAAATCCATTTTTGCTATGTGAATACAATATATAAATTACATCATTGCTTACTAAATGTGTATGTTGATTTATATAATATAAGTAATAAATATACTTACGTTCTTTAAACATAACACTCAAAATTATTTTATTTAACCGCTTGATTTTAATTATAAACTGTTCACAAAATATGTTTTTAGCCAATTATTATTTGATATCATAGATCATTTTATTGTTAACTAAATATTCACTAAAAATTTACCCACTAAGTTTTTTCCAGACTTACTGTATATTATGAATATTATTTAATATTATAATAAATTCTAAATTCAACAAGAATTGCTAAATTCACAGCAAAACATTTCATTCTACTAAAAAATTGGAAACTCTGCTTCCCTTGTGCTTTGTTCGATGGTGTGCGTGTGCTTGGTTCGAGAGCATTGTTAATTTTGTTTGGTTTTGGCATTGGTTTTTTTGTTTTATACTTTTTATGTTTTTGTATCATTTTATGTTACGAAGTATACGCTCATTAATTTGTCGTTATTAATTTATTCCAGAGGTGGCGAACCTTTTTGTCATTAGAGGCCACACTTAAATTCGGCAGCAATAAAAGAGGCTGCATAAGCTGATTGACCTAAAAAAGTGACTTTTGGGAAATTATTATAGTTTTTTTTTATAGTTTTAACAATTTATTATATAGAAAAATATAAATAAAATACTTCAAAATTTTAAAAATCTTCTATCTTCTATATATATAAAAATTAGTCAAATTAGTCGGTTTAGTAAATTAGAACCGATTTCGACAATTTTGCATTTGTTGGAAAAGTTTAAGGTTTATAGCTAAGAAAATTAGTGGTGCATGGCATCGTGCCTTAATGCAAATTGCTGGAACTTCACGCACCATAACTAAAAATTCGAGTAATGACATTAGTGAGAACTATCAGAATTATGCTTGGTTAAGTCAACAAACAATTCTTGCCGCAAAGAATAATGATGTACAAGCACTGAATTTCACCATTCAATCAAAAATTGCTGGCGATTTGGTGATATACCAATGATTCCGACTGGTCTTCCGTTTGACTTCAAACGATTGCAATTTCCAGTTCGCCTTGCGTTCGCAATGACAACTAACAAGTCGCAGGGCCAATCGCTAGTTTTTTACATGGGCAGTTATACGTTGCCTATTCACAAGTTGGCAAACCATCCGCTTTGTTTGTGGTAACTACAGACCAAAAACAGAGTGCGCGTAAGGGTCACACGCGATTGAAGTAAAACTTTTAATATTGTATGAGTAGGCAATTAAGATAAAAATAAAAAAACATCATATTTGAATTCATCTATTAATAATCACATAACATCAATAATAATAAGATCTCCTGAGAATCGGCACAGCTGTCCTACTGATATTAAGAGTTTGAATATGATGTGCCGCTTTCTTCCTAATTTTGTTACCTATCTTACCAGAAGTTCATCATTATCGCCACGTTCTATGTACACTAATTTTCCTACACAACCATTAGCTAAGCCATCACTTACATCAATATTAGTTATTATGTAAAATTTATTAAGAACTGAAATTACTTCATACGGCAAACCCCCGGTATCAATAACCGATTTTTGTGAAACTGCTGACGAATGTATGATTGTTGATCTGTCGCATGGCAACCTACATAAATATCCGTGGCAGTAGATATTATTTTGTCTTCAACGAGATTCAATATAAATTTATTATATTCCATGACACATTTATTCTCTAAGAAAAGTCTTATTCCATGAGGACATAATACAGCAGCCTCTTCTTTTGTAAAAAACGTGATTCAATTAATGCAAGTTCATATAGGATTTAGCGGGTTTAACGTTCGACTTACGCATGACATGACGGGAGTGGATCGCGACTCGCGACATCAGCGCTTACAGCGTCGTAGTGTTCAACTTCACGTTGGCGTTTTCGTTGCATTTGTACGGATTTACACCCGTGTCGCACCTAAAGAAAATTTTACACCCATATCGCGCCTAAAGAAGTTTTACTTCAAAAACAAAAAATGTGATTTACCAAAGAACACTTCAATGAAACGGATAATTTGCGGATTCACTTTTATTTACTTAGAGAAGTTCAACTAAAAACACTTAATTTTTGTAATCGAAATAAATGCATTGCTGTTGTGTAATAAAATCAAATTTTTCCTTTTCAAATATAAAACAAACAAAAAATTTCGTCATCTTTCTCACGAAACCATCTGGTGGTGAAACGGAGTTTGTCGGGTTTGCTAGTAATATTATATACGATATATATAATGATAATAATATAAAATGATATAACAATATTACAAAAATACAATAAAAAATGTTTAGATTTATTATTAAATACTTTTTTTTCTGAATTATATTAAATAAATTTTATCTTCACAAAATAAAATTAATATTTCACTTACTTTATTCTACGTTCTGGGCTTATGGATTCTTTCGTTCTTCAAAAAGTAACCAACAAACATTTTTTATAATGACACTCTTTTTCTATGTACACAATAATAAAATAAAAGAAATCTTCTTTCGCCTTTAGATTAATTTTTTAATTAAACTTTTACTCTTAAATAAAATTAATATAAATAATAAACAAGTATAGTAATATAAATAATAATTGCAATTAAAAAAATGTAAAAATATGCATTTTTTTTTATTATTAAATTTATATGTAACAATCAGAATAAAGAAAGTAATTCTATGAGCTACAGTGAAAACATAATCTAAACAAATCTATAATATAAAGTAAAGGGAAAAAAATAATAATAATAAATAACTAAAAATAAATAACTAACTACAATAATAATAACAAATAAATAGAAATAATAATCATGAAAATTATAAAAAGAAAAAATAAATGAATAAAAATAATAATAATAATAATAAACATAATAATAGAATAGAAAACTGTTCTATTGATCAGTTAACTAATTAGTTAATTAAATAAATTAATATAAATCATATGGAAATTTCCTCTTCAGTCTTCTAGAATTAGCGATCTCGAGTAGTGCTGAAACTATGTGGTTTGGGTGTGTTTCCAGTTTTAAGTAATGGTGAAGGCTATTGCTGCTAATTATATCCACGATATATGGAATGTTAAAATTATTGTGGATAGTTTGATTGCTGATAAACCAGGGGGCATCAGCGATCTGACTTAAAATTATTGATTGGGCACGTGGTATAAGATCTATATTGGACTTACTAGCACAACCCCAAAGATCAATGCCAATAGTCCAAATATTAACCCTATTTGAGAGTTTTGTAAACTAAGATTATGTTTACAAGTGGTAGTTTTTATTTGCGTCCTAAGAGCCAGTACATGTCTTTAGTTGTTTGCTTCATATGTTTAATTTTGGATAAAATGTGAGATTTCCAAGTTAATTTTTGGTCCAAATGAATTCCCAAATACTTAACACTAGTTTTCGTGGTAATTATATGTCCGTTGAAATTGACTTCAAGGCATGTGAGTTTGTTGAGTGAAAATGAAATATGGTGGGATTTGGTCTTATTTATCTTGATGCGTCATCTTTTGGTCCATTCTTCGATATTATTCAGATGTAATTGCAATTTGGTTGAAGCAGATGTGGGGCAGATATCTGTAGATAGAACCGCAATGTTGTCAGCAAACGTGGCAGTAGTGGTATCTGGAAATGTAGGAAAATCGCTGTTATATATCAAATACAAGAAAGGACCCAGTACACTTCCTTGCAAAACACCCGCTTTAATTGAAAATAATGCAGACATTTCAGCATTGACACAAACTTTAAATATTATAGTGTCAAGGAATGATTTCAGGATTGCGTAGTAGCCAGACGGGAGAAAAGATCTGATTTTAGATAAAAGACCCTTATGCCAAACTTCATCAAACGCCTGACTTACATCAAGAAAAACAGCAGAGCAATACTGTTTCGATTCGAATGTGTTGTTGATTAAACCTACAATCCTATGACACTGCTGTACCGTAGAGTGATGTTTTCAGAAACCAAACTCATGGTCAGGGATGATATTTGATTCCGATAACATATCTGGCAACAGTAATCTTTCAAAAATCTTGGATGTAATGGGTAACAGGCTGATTGGTCTTTGTAAACTAAGATTTTGTTTACAAGTGGTAGTTTTGATTTGCGCCCTAAGAGCCAGTGCAGGTCTTTAGTTGTTCGCTTCATATGTTTAATTTTGGCTGAAATGTGAGATTTCCAAGTTATTTTTTGGTCCAAATGAATTCCTAAATACTTAACACTAGTTTCCGTGGTAATTATATGTCCGTTAAAATTGACTTCAGGGCATGTGAGTTTGTTGAGTGAAAATGAAATATGGTGGGGTTTGGTCTCATTTATCTTAATGCGCCATCTTTTGGTCCATTCTTCGATATTATTTAGATGTAATTGCAATTTGGTTGAAGTAGATGTGGGGCAGATATCTGTAGATAGAACCGCAATGTTGTCAGCAAACGTGGCAGTAGTGGTATCTGGAAATGTAGGAAAATCGCTGTTATATATCAAATACAAGAACGGACCCAGTACACTTCCTTGCGAAACACCCGCTTTAATTGAAAATAATGCAGACATTTCAGCATTGACACGAACTTTAAATATTATAGAGTCAAGGTATGATTTCAGGATTGCGTAGTAGCCAGACGGGAGTAAAGATCTGATTTTAGATAAAAGACGCTTATGCCAAACTTTATTAAACGCCTGACTTACATCAAGAAAAACAGCAGAGCAATACTGTTTCGATTCGAATGTGTTGTTGATTAAATTTACAATCCTATGACACTACTGTACCGTATAGTGATGTTTTCAGAAACCAAATTGATGGTCAGGGATGATATTTGTTTCCGATAACATATCTTGCAACAGTAATCTTTCAAAAATCTTGGATGTAATGGGTAACAGGCTGATTGGTATGTATGAAGCAACTGACCTAGAATCTTTTCCACGTTTAACTATCATTTTCACAATTAATATTTTGAAAGAATTTGGCCAAACATTAAGTCTTAAAATAGAATTGAATATGTATGTTAAGAAAATGAAATCTTTTTTAGGCATTTATTTTAACCCCCAGAGGGGTTCACTATTTATTAACAGAAATTTTTACTATTTGTTAAAAATCACTAACAATTAATTAATTGTAAAGAAAACGTAAATTTTAAAGTAGTTTATTCAACTATTTCACAACACTATAATGTCTGCCGCATGTGTCACAAGTATACTGCACGAACACTAAGTTACGCAACCAACCTGTATTTACAATTAAATATTTAGAACGATGCTATTCGGTTGAGTGTCAAACGTTAACTGAAAATATGCAACTAAAACAAAATTGAAATGAAAAGTTCATAAATCACGTATAAAATAATGTCGGCCACAACTGCCTGGGAGTTTTTACGAAGCCCAAAGGACGAAAGGAAGAACCATCGTACACGAAGCGACACCCTCAAAATTTCCAAAATAAAGCAAGATAGCCTTATACAAATATCGGTTATATGAAGGAAAGAAGAGACACTCTTGGGAAGTTTCTCAAAAACCAGATGTTCATACATATATGTATATGGTGCAATTTCAGAATATTTTTATTCTATACGAATAAATATAAAACGTCTATATTTATAAATATAAATCGATATATTAGTAGTAGATATAACAGATTTAAAAATTATTAATACATACCAAGCTAGAAAAAAACAAATTTAAGCAAGTCATGTGACTAACCACAAAATATTATCCAACATTTTGTTTAAATTTGTATTTTTTTTTTCGGTGTGGTACGTACTGACATTATTTAAATTTGTTATATGTATATTCTGGAATTTTTGTACTACTATAATCTTGTGTAATTTTGTTTTTGTTTTGTTTACTAAAAGATGACATACTTACAATATCTTTAGATATAGTTAATAAATAAATATAATTAATAAATATACAATAAAGTTCCCGTAGGGTAGTTATAGTAATTTTTTTTTATTAACTTTTTTATTTACAACTCTCCAGTTAAGGACATTCAGTAAATTTAATGAATTTACAATAGTCGGCGAAAAAGGACATTGTATGTATGTATATATTACATTGGCATGTTGAAAAAAACAACTCAGTAGTTGTTTTTTCCTTTCGATATAAAATTCACAATATTTACTTATAGAATAATTTCTTATAAATAATGATTAAGTTATTTCCATGTTTTTTTTAGGAGAGTTAATGGCTTAAATCCAGTGGCGCTTTTCTTTTCAATCTTCTTCGATAGTTCTCTGTTATCAATGAGTTTGCTAATGTATTTGGGTGATTGATTAGCTTGTTTCTATACTTCTGTGCTGTTTTTGTTATTTCTTCATTTTTGGTAGGTGTATTTGTGTCGGCTTGAATCAACCAGTTGAGAACATATTTTGGAGCTCCTAAGGCAATTTTCAAAATTTGTTTTGAAATTTCTGTATAATTTCTATATTAGTCTTATGAGCACTGCCCCCCAATTGTATACCATAACACCAAATTGGTTTGAATAAAGTTTTATATAAAAGTAGCTTATTGTATGAGCTTAGTTTGGATTTAGTTCCTAGTAACCAGTGAAGCTTTTTGGTTTCTATCTCAAGCTGTTGTCTCTTTTTTTATATGAGTTCGCCAATTAAGTTTTCTATCGATTTCGTATTCTTACTGGTGGGCAGGTCTCTTTTCTAAGCGTAAATGTGACATGTACTGACTTTAAGCCATTCATTTCAAATCTCCAGGTTTTGTTCCATTTTTCTAATAGATTTAAATAGTTTTGAAGTAACTCAGATGCAGAACTAGAATCTATGTTACTGGCTAGAATGCACGTATCATCAGCAAACGTAGCGATCAAAGTGTTAGTTGTTATTGGTATGTCATATGTGTATATTAGAAATAGAATTGGCCCCAAGACGCTTTCTCGTGGAACACCTGAGGAAACTGTCTTATTTGTTGATTCAGTGTCTAAAATATTTACATAAAAACTCCTATTTGACTGATATGATCTTATTATTAAATATAGAGTGTACGTCAAATTAATTTTTAATTTATAGAATAGCCCAGTATGCTTGTTGTATATCTAAGAATGCTGCTGAACAGTACTTTTTTTTTCTTCTAGTAATTTATTTATATAATGAACAATTCTATGAGTCTGCTCTATGGTCGAATGCAATTTTCTAAATCCAAATTGGTATTGGGGTATAATGCTTTTGCTTTCTAATTCGCTTAAAATTTTTTTTAAGCAAAAGTTTCTCAGAAATCTTTGAAAGAATAGAAAGTAAACTTATGGGTCTGTATGATTTCAGCATATATGGATCTTTTCCTTCTTTTTGGACGACGATAATCCTGGCAGTTTTCCATACGTCCGGAAATATTCTAAATCTGGAAATAGAATTAAATAAGAAAGTAATAAATCTTATTGTTTTAGGTGTAGACTTTTTTAACATCTTGCTTGTAATGATGTCATTGCCAGGACATTTACCTGATTTGGAGTTTTTAATTATTTCCTTAACTTCTGAAACAGAAAATCGAATAGGTACAGTATCTTCAGATGCCTCAACATTTGTTGATAAAAAGTCATGTATAAATTTTTCTTCATGACATGGTATTTGTGATGGAATTGGTTGGAAAACTTGCTCAAAATAATCTGCAAATGCATTTGCCATTTCCTGACGATTCCTTGCCCTAGAATTGTCATCTTTTTTAATTGGTGAAGTATGTATAACAGGTCTTTTAAAGTTTTTGGTCATTGTCCATAGTGAATCATTAGTGTCACTAGTTACTGTTAGATTATCTATTTTTTCTTCCATGTTAGCATTGTTAATATCATGTAGAGACTTTTTTAATTCTTTACAAGTTTTGTTAAAGTTTGATCTGTGAGACGGGGATCTAGTAATTTGCCACTTTTTTCTGAGACGTCTTTTTATGGCTACTTTTTCTTTAATGGAATTGGAATTGGTTTTGTAGAAGAACTATCAATCGTTGGAGTAGATTTTTGAGCTGCTAGTTGTATTGTGTTTGTGAGAGATGCAATAGCCTCTTTTATATCATCACAAAATTTTAATGGAACATTACAATTTATATCATGATCAAGAATTTCTTTGAATTTATCCCAATTAGTAAATCTGTTTGTGAGAAAACTTGTAGTTGAAATATCAGGAGTATAGGAATGAAGGTGAAGTAGTACAGGCGAGTGGTCCGAATTCAAATTTAGGCATGATTGTACTGTTATTAAGTTACTTTGAATTTCTTTAACTAAAAAAAGTCTAGTGAATCAGAAATTTTTTGATGATCAGTAGGCCAATAAGTGGGTTTTCCAGTTGATATTGGTGTTAAATCTTTACTTAATAGTGCTTTATATAACTCACGACCTCTTGGCGTTATTAGTCTCGAACCCCAATGGGTGTGTTTAGCATCAAAATCACCACCGGCTACAAAATGATTACCTAGCTTGTTAAAGAAATTTACAAATCGATTTTCTAAAATTGTATGTTTAGGTGGGCAATATACCGCTGAAAAAATTAATTGTTTACCATTAAATGTAGTTGAAATATTTGATGCCTGTAAGTATTCAGTACAATATGGTTCAGATAAATCGTGTTTTATTTTAGTTTTTATAATGATCGCAGATCCTCCATGTGCGGTAACATCAGGATGTCTATTACTATATATTAGCGTCTTCTCGTTAGTTACTATATAAGTGCGTCTCTGAGATCAGCATTACGTCGATATTATTATGCATGAGAAAATTTCTGATTTTCAAATGGTGTTGACTTAGGCCATTAGCATTCCAAAGGCACAGGTTCATTTATTGTTTACCATTAGACTTTGATAGACTAGTACTTTGAACATTGTGCCCATCTGTTCTAATAGAGTTTTCAACATAGATTTTAGTTTATGCATGTCATTGTTTTGTTTGCTTGTAACTGCATTAGTTTGAGAATATTCATTATGATTATGTTTAGAAATGAGTTGCCCATGTGTAGCTTGAGAATAATAAATATTTGGGTTGAACGTTCTATCCATTCGTCTATGTTGCGTTATATTTCTTCTGAGCAAAGGAAATCTTTTTTCTCGCTCTTCCTTGTACTTCTCACATCCTTTATAATTGACTGGATGGTTTCCTGAACATAATACACATTTTACGTTTATGTTTATGTTATTTATGTCATCCCAAGAACATTTAGATGTAATATGTTCACCTGCGCATTTTACACACCGTGGTATTCTGTGGCAATAATTTTTTGTATGTCCGTATTGTTGACAACGTAAGCATTGTACTATTTTTCTAGTTGGCCTTTTAGGTTCAATTACAAGTTTAATTCTAGACAAGTATTCCAAATTATATATGTTTTTATTGTTTGTATTTTGTTTCAATTCTACTACAAATAGATTTAATGGATACTTTGTCAGTCTGCTTCTGATGCTCGCAATTCTTAACACCTTATGTTCATGGGATTATATTTCTTGTTTAAGAAGATCCAGGTCTGTACTGTGGTGTAAATTTTTGGAAACTATTTTGAAGCTGCGTTTATTTTTTTATTGATACGAATACATCTGAGTACCTCTTTCCTTTAGTAGTTTTGCTATAGTATTGTACGCATGCGCATCTTTTGAGTTGATTTTTACCTGTTCATTTGAAATTACTCTCAATGTGTATAAATCTTTAACAGGTTTGATGTCTTTTGCTCCATGTACAAAAATCGGTGGAGGACTCGATGGTTTCACGGCTACAGGAGGTTGTTTAGAAGAACATTGCAGCACGTCATAATAGTAATTTTTGAGAACTATTTTGAAGCTGCGTTTATTTTTTTCTTGATACGAATGCATCTGAGTACCTCTTTCCTTTAGTAGTTTTGCTATAGTATTGTACGTATGCGCATCTTTTGAGTTGATTTTTATCTGTTCATTTGAAATTACACTCAATGTGTATAAATCTTTAACATTACTATCAAGTAATTCCATAAAAGGTTTGATGTCATTTGCTCCATGTACAAAAATCGGTGGAGGACTCGATGGTTTCACGGCTACAGGAGTTATAGTAAATGAACATGTTTTGCATATCTTCTCGTTTAATAATGGATTTAATTAATTTACCTATTAATTAATTAATTCTAATCAAGAATATCTTTTTTAAGAGTCACCATTTTTTTAGGGCTAATTGATGATTTAAAATTGATTATTTTCTTGACCAATGTAAATACCACTTATTTCCCAAGTTGGATAATAAAGAAGGAATGAATGTGAATATAATATTTACAATTTGTATTGAATGTATATAAAATTTATATCAAACTCTTAATTACGATCGCGCTGAACAATGATTAGCTATGTATTAGCTAAATGAAATATCAATATGTTAAATACAGTTTTTTCATATAAATTAAATAATATTTTTAAATGTGGGTTAATTAATAATTTTGAATTTGGGGTCAATATTATTTATTTATATTAATCTTATATTGGTTTTCGATATTGAGCTTATATTAGTTTTGAATGGGTTTTTAATATTGTTTATTAATATTGGATTTATATGGAGCCCATATAGGTTTTAGTATTGATACTTCAAAGGCATTAATGTAATAAAAATATATCAAACTATTAATTACGATCAAGCATATGACATTTTAACAAAGGTTAAATTAACAAAAAGCTTTAATCGTATTTTGATCCTTCTCTGCAACCCTCCTGATTTTCAGAATAAAGCTGATTAGCTTCTCTCTTATAAACTTAGTGTGCGCTATAAAGTTTAGCTTGTTGTCTATAGTAATTCCCTAGTTTCGCACTTCTTTCACATATTTCAATATTTTATTGTCAATTTTGATAATGAGCTGCCTGCCTTAGTTTAATTTGCCCCTCATCATCATTGTGATTGTGTTTCCACTGCTGATTCCCACTTTATGCGCCACGGACCAACCCTTAGCATACTTGAGCGCCATAAGACCAGTCATCTCCAGATCATTTCTAGACTTTTCTTTGCTTACTAGCGCCAAGTCGTCTGCGTATGCTACAGATTCCACAGTTTCTCCTAATAGACTGAGAGCCAGTGAACCTTTTGAATAACGGTGTTCCTGTAAGGCTGAAAATTTTTGTACGGGTGATTCTTAACGTGCTAAGTACGGAAACGACGGTCTGGCAGGTTTTAGCCCTGCACATCATGGTCGTCCAGGCGTTTGAAAGTGTAAAAAATACCCGAAAATTAAACTTGTTCCTGTAAGGTTGAAATTTTTATACGATGTAATTCACTCATTGAGAAGTTCGAAAATCAATCTGCCAGACCATTTCGACCTGCACAAGTACCGGAAAGTGAGCAAAAAATGCCCCAAAATAAACTTTGTCCTGTAAAGCTGGAATTTACATATGTGTTTATCTAAGCAATTCGAAAAAGGTCTGTGCAATTGCCTGACCATTCTGGCTAGCATAAGCCCTTGCCAGACGAGGGCAAAAATGCTATGGCGGGAGGACGAGTAATAGGCGTTGCGTGAAAACTTAGCATATATTCAAACTATATTATGAGAAATTACAATTTATATAAAATATTACAAATTTAAAAAGGTCGCTAATTAATACTTCAATTCAGGCTTCTATTGAGTAGCTATTGAATTTTATGAAAATAGGTGAAAATTGGAAAAAAACATTCATTTCTGAATGTTCAACGGAGGGTAAGAGATTTGAAGAAAAAATTTCACAGGTAAAAATTATGAATTTCTTCTTCAGAAAAAAAGAAGAAACCTATTAAAGCTAATAATAAAATTCACGAAATTCGTGTCCAACGTGATTTGGTTGGTCGCCTATTAGCGCGATAAATCCAATAAAATATTGATCTTGAAAAAATATTATCATATCCCATTACAATTGTTAGCTTCCCGAAAAAGTTTGTTTTCATCAAAAAATCTGATTCGTTAATTTTATGTTTTCTCGACGTTTCAAGCCATTCTGAATCGAATGAGACCAAATTTGGAAAAAGTATGTATGTGTGAACAGATTTTTTTCCGTAAGTAAATCGACGTTTTCTCAAAAACGACTGGACCGATTTAAAAATTCATCAAAATTTGCAAAAAATAATATTGCTTTTTTTGGCATTTATCAAAATTAGACCTTTTATCGACATTTGCTCAAAAACGCCTGAACCCATTTCAGAAATTCAAAAGCCATTTGATGTACCTCGATGAGGACTATCGATTGTCTGTTTAGTGCGACGATCTGCCGTTTCTTTGTAATTTGAAGAAATTGTTAAACTTTTCGTCCACATTTAAGCTCATACCACCGAATTGATTACAAGCAACTGATAACGAAACTAAATATAACTGATTACGAAACAATTTGGTATGATGCTGTTGTTTTCGATGGATTTTATTTACTGCATTCAATGAAAAATATACCAAAAACATTTGGTAATATTTCAAAAAAATAATGGCAGCACATGCCGCACGAGTAGATATAGTTTTCAAATAGTCATTTAAAAGTACCAACAATTCTTAAACCTCAAAATACTGGCTGGATATTGATTGAAAAAATATTTGATTTCAATTGGTTTATGGGAGATACCGTTCCTTCTTCAATTTTTGAAATAATATCACAACATCCTTTTCGTATTGCTGGGAGGATGCAAACGGAGCTGATCAACACATAGGCGGTAATGTTAAAATTTTTAAATTTGTAATATTTTATATAAATTGTAATTTCTCATAATATAGTTTGAATATATGCTAAGTTTTCACGCAACGCCTATTACTCGTCCTCCCGCCATAGCATTTTTGCCCTCGTCTGGCAAGGGCTTATGCTAGCCAGAATGGTCTGGCAATTGCACAGACCTTTTTCGAATTGCTTAGATAAACACATATGTAAATTCCAGCTTTACAGGACAAAGTTTATTTTGGGGCATTTTTTGCTCACTTTCCGGTACTTGTGCAGGTCGAAATGGTCTGGCAGATTGATTTTCGAACTTCTCAATGAGTGAATTACATCGTATAAAAATTTCAACCTTACAGGAACAAGTTTAATTTTCGGGTATTTTTTACACTTTCAAACGCCTGGACGACCATGATGTGCAGGGCTAAAACCTGCCAGACCGTCGTTTCCGTACTTAGCACGTTAAGAATCACCCGTACAAAAATTTTCAGCCTTACAGGAACACCGTTATTCAAAAGGTTCACTGGCTCTTGATCTATAACTCAGTTAGGTCGTCTAGAAAAATGTCCATAAAGCTGTTCCATGCGACAGGTCCAATTATTGACATCTGTGGACATCCCTTCTGCATGCTTCTCTTAACCGTGGTAGATAGGGACATTCATTCTTTCATTATTTATTCTTATTCTGTATAGCTCGAGCTTTCACTCATTGCTATGTAGTAGAGCTGTTAAGAACCGTCATTTTCAAGAACCGGTTCCAAAGTCCAAAAAGGACCCGGTTCCGGAAGAACCGTGGACGGTTCCAACCCGGAAAAGTCCGGATCGATCCCGGAAAATTCCAGACCGCTCCGGAAAAAAGTCCGGCTACTTTTATTAATGTATTAAAGTTATTGTAATGGGCCGAAAATCAAAATTGAATTTTTTTACTTTTCTCGACGTTTTGAAGGTTTCTGAACGCTTTGGCATACCTAAGAAAAAATGGATATGTATGTGTGTGTGTGTGTGTGTGTGTATGTATGTATGTATAGATACAAATTTCCAGTCACGTTTTAGGGCGCACGGATCAACCGATTTGAATGGTTCAAGAAACATTCGATTCCTATTGATACGGAGATGAGCTGATTAGTTTTTGGCAAAGGAAGGCCCAGCAGTTACGGAGATAAAGAGCAAAGAGTGCAGAAAATAGAAATCGAGCTTTTGAGAGAATGGAGCATCCGGATTTGAATGATCTAAAAAAACATTCAATTAGTATGATTGGGAGAAGTGTTTATTAGTTTTTGGCAAAGGCAGGCCCAGCCATTCGAAGATACGGAGCTAAATGTGTAAAAAATAGCAGTTTTTGAGAGAACTAAGCGTCCGATTTAAATGATTCAAAGAAATTCTGCTTGTCTTAACAAAATAATTGATTTTGGAAAAAAAATATTTTGTTTCAATTTTTTTTTTTCAAAAAATTTTTTTTTGTATATCGAAAATAATTCAGATTTTACTTTTAATTCTGACTATAGTTCTAATATACTTCAAACAAATAATTTCAACTTTGCAATTCAGTTTATATAATTCTTATAAATATTAGACAATGTTACAATATTAATAATAATCTATTTGAAAACATTCAGTATCCTCGAACATTTCGTTACGGTACGGGAAGTTCCAGCAATGTGCCTTAAGGCACGATGCCATACACCCCACTAGTTTTTCTATTCAGTCACAAACATCCGTTTCAAGCTACGTGTTTCGCTTTACTTTTTTGTTCTTGAAATTTTTTTTGTAACCCTTTGAATTTTTTAATATAATTATAATTAATACTTTTTTGTGTATTACTACTTAGTTATATATTTGTTTGCCATTAATGCAATTCTCAAATTGGTAATTGTTCATTCGAATAATATTTAGTCTGCTTTCATTATTAGGTTATATGTAATTTTCATAAACTTTTAAATAAATAATTATAAACTTTTTCATAAACCAATAAATTTGAAGCATATTTTTAGTTTCTTTAGTTTTTAGTTTCTCAATTAAAGTTTTTGATATCCATAGCAAGAGGCGGTTTCTTTTGATCAGGAGAATTTACAAAACTGGCTGCATATAGTATTAAAAAAATAACATATTATTAAAAGTATTTCAACAAAACGCCTTAGTTTAATTGAAATAAATAGTTTACTTCATAAAAAGTAATTTAATTTCTAAATTGTTAACTTCATAAAAAATATACTTACTTACTTACTTACATAAAATACTTTGCTAACCTTATTTTTATACCTAAGCTCTTCCCATTATGTAATTCGACTCTTGCGAGAGAGCAAGTGGACCTTATGATCATAATATTAGTAAATGTACTAATACATATATATCTAAAGATTTCAAAGCAGAAGCGTACTTTTAGAGCCTGGCGATTGTACATCGACTCATAAATCGTAAAACAACAAATTTCAAAAATTCCTTCAAGTTTGCTAATTAATTTTGAAATATTGCATATTTTAAAATAGTGTTTCATATATAAATAACAAATATATGGAATTATATATACTTGAAACATAAACTAATTTATCTTACATAAACTGATTTTATTTAAAAAAAAAGACAATTTTAAAAGTAGAATAGAAGTGTTTGTATTAACTTCTATATCGTTTGAAATGTTGTTGAAATGGATAAATATTTAGTTTCAGAAATAATAATTTAGACGGATTAACGAAATGCGGCTCTTGTAGTCGGGTGTTGTCTATTGAAACTAGTTGGAGGTCTTTCTGAAAACAAGTGTCAAAGTATGATTTGGAGAAGTCATTAAAATCAATATTTATGGGCTAAAGACTGATGGCTCTCAATGAAAAGATTTAGGCTAATACATACATATAACAATGTTTAATTTTTTATATTGTGTCGCAACACGTCTCCTTTGTCTATCTATAAACAAAAAAAAATCATCGCATGTGGCCTGTTTATCTGTGTTGCGAATGCTTTAAAGGGATGAACATCGACAGTTCATCCTTTATTCTGTCCTTTTCTAGCATTCGCAAAAGTTCCGATCTCTCTTTCTGCCCAAATACGAACTGTTGGGTAAATTGTACATAAGTTAAGTATACATATTCGGCGACGATTTATTAAACAAAATTAATAAATTTATAATTTCTTAAAGCTGAATTTTGAACTGAAATGTACTTAATTTATAATTCATTATTAAATTGGTAAAAAATCGTTGTAGATTTAAGGGGTTAGGGGTACTTGGGATTTTTGAAAAATCGATTTTTATTTTTTTGCATTTTTATTAAGAGTAACATCTTGAAAATATTCTCTGAAAATTTCAAGTTGATCCGATGATTAATTTTTGAGTTATTGGACTCTTACCAGCGCGTGGACGCAAGTGGAGAGCTCGATACTTATACTCAAGATCATTCTCCCTCACCTCCTGATGTTTTAAACGCTTTCAAACCGATTTACGACGATCTCAGCAATGATAATTTACTTTCAAGATGTGTAGTTCAAGATTAAATCCATAATCAGAAAAAACTTAAAAGCTTCAACCAACTAGTGTAAAAAAATATACCTAGAAACCGTGAATACTAGTTTTACTAATTGCTGAATGCATATACATAATCATTATTATTGATTATGGATACCCTAGAAACTAATTGTGGGTATAATTCCCATTGGTATGCTTAAAAATTGGATGCTGCGCGTGTGAAAGTGGCAGATCAGCGCGCCAACGAGAACATTCGGGGGCCAGAATGCTTTGTAGGCAACAGCAAATGGAAATTTTGGAAACTTGCACAATGACTGATAAACTATTATATGGCCCAGATATAGATGACTCAGTTTAAGTAATTCAATAATTCGAATTCTGTACGTAAATCCAATGTGAAACTTTAAACGCGTTTTTCTCAAAACTATGTTTTTTGAATCGGTGACCACTGTAACTCGAAAACATAGTAAATTTTAATGAAATTCATACAGCTTTCATTTACATAATAAACTCGTGCCTGATCGAAGGATTTTTATTTTTTCAAAAATTTGAATTTTTTAAGACCAATTAACAGTTGATTTTTACCCAAAAATCAAGATTTTTCCTTTCTGATGCTGCCATTTTGTTAATTTTGCAAAAAAGAAAAACCTTCGATCCGGCCCGAGATTAACTATTCATAAAACTATTTTTTTATTTGATTGATTTTAGATGAATCTCCAAGGAGTTATGATGGTCACCGCCAGGACCGTTTTCGAAACAGGGTCAACAAAAACAGCTATAACTTTGGGAATATTGAGTTTTTTTTCTGAAATTTTTGTTACATCAAGTCAAAACATTGGTTAATAATGCTGTGTGTTAATATTTTTGTAGAAAACATCGTTTAATAAAAAAAAAAAAATACTGAAAAACACTTATTTTTTCGTGCCTGCAAGTACCCCTAACCCCTTAA
>NW_020537324.1:42145001-42205231 GCF_003426905.1 Ctenocephalides felis | reverse complement strand
CTCACACCACTCTTATGCGCTTGGCTCTAGAAATCCATAATAGTCGGAACGCAAGTTTTCGATGCACGCTTTCCGGCCAATCGAGTAAGTAAAAAAACGATGAAAGTAGTAGTATTTCACTGACGATATTGCTATCACCCACTGATGCTACACCTTTCATGTCTGCTTATAATGCCACACTAGTGTCAAGCTCAACAGGGTCTTCTTTATCCGCTAATTTTTCCAAACCCGTTTCCTTGGCAGTGGTTCTGCCAGAAAGTAGATAGGGACATTCATTCATTATTAGTTCTTATTCTATATAGCTCGAGCTTTCACTCATTGCTAAGTATCAACTACTTCTTTATTTTATTATTCTCGAGTTTTAAATGATATGCTTGTGGGTGTTGTGCAGGACCTTTGGCCGTTAGTGGTCTGACGTTTCCATACCTAACCGCGTGCAAGCGGTCCTGCCTTTCTAGCTGTAGTTTGTTTAAAGATGCTAGTTTTAGTTTTGTACTGCGCTTCTGATTTTAATGGCCAGTGTTGAAAAAGCAACAAAGCCTTGGTAGTTGCCTTTGTTTTCGAGGTATACATCCACGTTTGTAGAACAATTGTAGCCAATTTATAAATATTCTATATTATTAAAATATATAGATTTCTTATTTGCGGTCTCAGGCCTCAAATGAAATTATCGCTTCGATCGAACCTTTATAAGCCAAATGATCCTTTGCTGCGAAAAGCTTTTGATTTGCTATGTACACTTTCAAACCACCACTCAATATATTTGAACGTAGTCAATTTATAAATATTTCATATTATTAAAATATACAG
The DNA here is from genome assembly GCF_003426905.1 of Ctenocephalides felis. Classification (NCBI taxonomy): domain Eukaryota; kingdom Metazoa; phylum Arthropoda; class Insecta; order Siphonaptera; family Pulicidae; genus Ctenocephalides; species Ctenocephalides felis. Next base: position 42,204,421 of record NW_020537324.1, on the reverse strand, counting down.
ATTTTATGTTTGCGGTTCACAAACCTTAAAAATTTTAAACAGGCGGGTCGAAATTGTTTCCGGCCGCAAACCAACATCCGAACATATACGGGGTATATAATCTTAGATATGGCTCACAACAATATCAAAAGTTACGTTATTACTAATATAACATTGACAGACTAAAAGTATCAAATATGATGTAAAAACTACACCGGGGAATAATATTCGTACCCGCCTGAACAACACAGCGTACTTTTTCCGAAGCTTATTCACATCGCATTCGATGCGACCTATCCCCCTATATAAGGCGAGCGGCTACCGCGTAGGTTTTTGACTGAGTCCCAAGCGACGTGTGAATCGTCTAGACAAAAATCTAGGAAATTTTCCAACTGCAAACCCTTATGATTGACAATAATTTTTCGATTTTTTTTAGATGCTTAAACAGTTTTATACATATCGACATATGAATTATAGCAAAATATTAAATTTTTTAGTGTTTGTTTAAACTCTTGTATTACATAATTCATTGAACTTTATAGATTTCAATGAGTATGAAACTATAGTTTTTTTTCAAAAACTTGGTTAGATGTTCAACAGTTTTATATATATGGACAATATGAATTATAGTGAATTATTGAGTTTTTAGGTGTTTTTGGGTTTGTTTAAACTTTTGTATTAAAATATGTATTTCTTGATTTTGAATATTTACACAGATTGCGCTCTAAAGCAAAACCGTAAAAAATACAAGAAAACTTTATTTGTACGAAAGATGTAGAATAAAATTTCAAATAAAATAATATATAAATCGTTAAGTGTGTTCTTATAATTTATTCGAAATTTTTTAATTTTTCCTGATTTTCACGACGGCAACTCGCTTGCAGGCAACACTGTGCGAAATTCGAAGTTGCGATATATGGGAAAAGAACTAAGAATTTTAAAACCTTTCTGACGATGTATAATACTTCATATGTCTTTTCTAGAGAAATATCGAAAAGTGTGAACTTTTGCTGGAACCTAACCGTACTTTCCATTTCAACAATTGAATATTCACACAGATTACGCTCTATAAGCCAAACCGTAAAAGATACAAAAAAACTTTATTCGTACAAAAGATGCAGAATGAAGCTACGAATAAAATCAGTAGTTTAGGAGTGACCTGGCGAGAGGAGGACGAAGGAAGTGTGTAAGACGCTTTAGGCGGTTGATCTGTACTAATAACTGCTGGAAGTGACGCTTTTAATCCAGACTGCGCCTTTCAATTTTTGCCATTCAACTTGGAGTTGGCTATTGCCAACTCTTTCGTTAACCTGGCAGTAATTCTGTCTTTCTCGCCAAGCGCTGCTTTCAGTGAATTTTTACATTCACGTAAACACAAACACTTGGCGCAGACAACGGTACTGTCAAAATTTAACACATAATCAAAAACAGTTTTATCTATTGACCCTCTTGACTATATAAGGCGCAGGTAAAAACTTGTAAGGGCAGGTAGTAGAAATTGTCCGTTCGAGTGAGTTCACAATACAATGGAATTAAATATTTATATTATATTAAATATTAGTATTATGCACCAGGTATATTATATTACCTAGGAGGTAATAGAGTAGCTTATTAACTTCCCGTAGGGTAAGTTACTGTAATGGTCCGAAAATCGAAATTGAAAATTTTTACATTTCTCGACGTTTTGAAGGTTTCTGAACATTTTGGCATACTTCAGAAAAAATTTATGTGTGTGTGTGTATGTATGTATGGATACAAATTTCCAGTCACGTTTTCGGGCGTACGGATCAACCGATTTAAATGGTTCAAAAAACATTCGATTCGATTCCTATTGATAGGGAGATGAGCTGATTAGTTTTTGGCAGAGGCAGATCCAGAAGTTACAAAGATAAAGCGGAAAAAGTGCACAAAATAGAAATCGAGTTTTTGAGAAAACGAAGCATCCGAATTAATTGTTCTAAAAAACATTCAATTAGTAATGATTGGGAGAAGTGTTTATCAGATTTTGGCAAAGGAAGACCCAGCCATTTTGAAGATACGGAGCTAAATGTGCAAAATATGGCAGTTTTTGAGAGATCTAAGCGTCCGTTTTAAATGATACAAGCAGAACTTTCTGCTTGTCCTAACAAAATAATTGATTTTGGAAAAAAAAATTGTTTCAACTTTTTTTTCAAAGAAAATTTTTTTGTATATTATAAATAATAGTTCTAATATATATTAAACAAATAATTTCAACTTTCCAAATTAGTTTATATAATTCTTATAAATATTGTACAATGTTACAATATTTAAAATAATCTATTTAAAAACATTCAGTATTCCTCAAACATTTCGTTACTGCACGGAAAGTTCCAGCAATTTGCCTTAAGACACGATGCCATACACCCCACTAGTTTTAAAAGTAAAATTGAAAATAAATGTGAAATATATATTTTATTTATTTTTATTTTATTTTATGCGCATTTTTTATAACAAAACTAGCAAACCCGACGAACTCCGTTTCGCCACCAGATGGTTTCGTGAGAAAGATGAAGAATTTTTTTGTTTGTTTTATATTTGAAAAGGAATTTTTTTTTATTACACAACAGGAATGAATTTATTTCGATTACAAAAATCAAGTGTTTTTTAGTTGAACTTCTCTAAGTGAATAAAAGTAAATCCGCAAATTATCCGTTATATGGAAGTGGTCTTTGGTAAACCACATTTTTTGTTTTTTGGTCTGACGTTAACACAAACAAAGCGGATGGTTTTCCAACTCGTGAGCAGGCAACGTATAACTGCCCATGTGATAGATAATGATTTTCTAAATAATCTGTTTGAAATTTATCCCGCAAACACTAAGCGATTGGCTTTGCGGCTTGTTAGTTGTCATTGCGAACGCAAGGCGAACTGGAAATTGCAATCTCGCATTAAGGCACGATGCCATGCACACTTATTTTCTTAGCTATAAACCTTGCGGAGCTCGAGACCTTTCCAACGAATGCAAAATTGTCGAAATCGGTTCGTGCGTTCTGGAGTTATTTTGTCAGGAAGAAAACCCCGACTTATTTTTATATATATATATAGAAGATAATCTATTTGAAATTATTTAAAATAGTTATTGATTATTTTTATTACTCGAATTTTTAATTACGGTGCGTGCAGTTCCAGCAGCTTGCATTAAGGCACGATGCCATGCACAACTAATTTTCTTAGCTATAAACATTGCGGAGCCCGAGACCTTTCCAACGAATGCAAAATTGTCGAAATCGGTTCGTGCGTTCTGGAGTTATTTCGTCAGGAAGGAAACCCCGACTTATTTTTATATATATAGAAGATATATGTAGATATATGTAGATAATCTATTTGAAATTATTTAAAACAATTGTTGATTATTTTTATTACTCGAATTTTTAATTACGGTGCATGAAGTTCCAGCAATTTGCATTAGGACACGATGCCATGCACAACAAATTTTCCTAGCTATAAATCTTGCGGAGCCCGAGACCTTTCCAACGAATGCAAAATTGTCGAAATCGGTTCGTGCGTTCTGGAGTTATTTCGTCAGGAAGGAAAATCCGACTTATTTATATATATATATATATAGAAGATAATCTATTTGAAATTATTTAAAACAGTTATTGATTATTTTTATTACTCGAATTTTTAATTGCGGTGCGTGAAGTTCCAGCAGCTTGCATTAAGGCACGATGCCATGCACAACCAATTTTCTTAGCTATAAACCTTGCGGAGCCCGAGACCTTTCCAACGAATGCAAAATTGTCGAAATCGGTTCGTGCGTTCTGGAGTTATTTCGTCAGGAAGGAAAACCCGACTTATTTTTAACTTCCCGAAGGAGAAGTTTATGTTTTCATCAAAAAATCCGAATCGCTAATTTTATGTTTTCTCGACGTTTCGAGCCATTCTGAATCGAATGAGACCAAATTTGGAAAAAGTATGTGTGTGTGTGTGTGTGTGTGGTGTGTGTGTGTGTGTGTGTGTGTGAACAGATTTTTGCCGTAAATCGACGTTTTCTCCAAAAACGGTTGGACCGATTTCAAACATTTAAAAGCCATTTGATGTATCTCGATGAGGACTATCCGTCTCTGAGTTTTGTGCGTCGATCGGCCGAGCCGTTTCTTTGTAAATTGCAGAAAAGTGAAAATTTTTCTTCCACGTTTTAGCCCGCAATTCTGAATCGATTCTGAAAATTCAAAAACCGTTCGATAGATATTGGTTGGGAATCGTGCTGATTAGTTTTTGGTATAGATCGGCCGGGCCGTTTTCTTGTAATAAAGTTTTTAAAAAAAAAATTTTGACGATTTTATGATTATTTTTTTGACGAAAGATACCATAGTTTTCTAGGTCATACTAAAATATTACGGCCCTACGACAACTGGTTCAGCTTTAAAAATTCGTCAAAGTTTGCAAAAATCAGTATGGTCTTTTGGCATTTGTCAAAATTAGACTTTTGATCGACGTTTTCTCAAAAAACGCCTGAACCGATTTTAGAAATTTAAAAGCCATTTGATGTATTTCGGTGAGGACTATCGTTTGTCAGTTTTGTGCAACGATCTTCCAAGCCGTTTCTTCGTAATTGAAAAAAAGTGTTGAACTTTCCGTCCACATTTAAGCTCATCCTACCGAACCGATTTAAAAATCAAAAACTGTTCGAAAGATATTAGTTGGGAATGATGCTGATTAATTTTAGGTGAAAATCTACCGAGCCGTTTTCTTGTAATTAACTGTTGAAAAAAAGTGTTAAATTTTCGTCCACATTTAAGCTCATCCTACCGAACCGATTTCAAAAAATCAAAAACTGTTCGAAAGATATCATTTGGGAATGATGCTGATTAATTTAGGTGAAATCTACCGAGCCGTTTTCTTGTAATTAACTGTTGAAAAAAAGTGTTAAATTTTCGTCCACATTTAAGCTCATCCTACCGAACCGATTTTAAAAAATCAAAAACTGTTCGAAAGATATCATTTGGGAATGATGCTGATTAATTTTAGGTGAAAATCTACCGAGCCGTTTTCTTGTAATTAAATGTTGAAAAAAAGTGTTAAATTTTCGTCCACATTTAAGCTCATCCTACCGAACCGATTTTGAAAAATCAAAAACTGTTCGAAAGATATCATTTGGGAATGATGCTGATTAATTTTAGGTGAAATCTACCGAGCCGTTTTCTTGTAATTAACTGTTGAAAAAAAGTGTTAAATTTTCGTCCACATTTAAGCTCATCCTACCGAACCGATTTTGAAAATCAAAAACTGTTCGAAAGATATCATTTGGGAATGATGCTGATTAATTTTAGGTGAAAATCTACCGAGCCGTTTTCTTGTAATTAAATGTTGAAAAAAAGTGTTAAATTTTCGTCCACATTTAAGCTCATCCTACCGAACCGATTTTGAAAAATCAAAAACTGTTCGAAAGATATTAGATGGGAATGGTACTGATTAATTTTAGGTGAAAATCTACCGAGCCGTTTTCTTGTAATTAACTGTTAAAAAAAATTTAAGCCGTTTTTCATGGAACTTTTTTTGGCGATATACATCATGGTCTTACAGAACTTACTGTAATATTACGGCATTACGACAAGTAGTTTAATTTTAAAAATTCGTCAAACTTTGCTAAAATTATTATCGTTTTTTTAAGTAGGATTGATGAAGTATATTATTTACACATTTTTTTGATCAAGTCGAATATTTACACATTTCGGGAAGTTCATGTAATTTGCCTCAAGGCTAAATACCAAACCAACTAGTTATATATATAGAAGATATATCATTTATTTTAATTTTTCAATTTTTTTAAGTTTTCATAACTCGACGTTTTATCATTTTTTTATTTCATATATTTTTTTTTCGTGCAATTTTGTTGTGTTTTTGTGTTATTTTTCAAAGTTTATTTGTATGCACTAAAGATGGGTCAAATCAAGACCCGAAACGTATGTTCTCTATAAATAAAAACATTTTTCATTAAAACTGTTTTTTAATTACTGGATGGATGCCTAAGAAACATTTTTATTATATATTATATATAATATATATATATATATATATATATATATATATATTGTTGTGCACCCTTGAGCTAACAACAAATATGTTGAGATCCCAACACTGGTACCAAATGTTGTGGAATTGCCGTTGCCAACAATTATGTTGCTTCACACCAAAGATGTCAACTTTTATAATTTGGTTCTTCTGCTGCTAACATTTAAAGTCTTTACCACTGTGAAAATATTTAAATAAACATTCGAAGACTATTATTAACTTTATTTACTTCATTATTCGGTTACACTTGATTACAACTTAATACACAATTAATATATTGAGGTGAAAACTGATGTGAAGTGATTGAAAAATGAACTAAGAATGAAGAGCTATTTCATCATCTCGGAACTTTTATAACCTTTCAAGATGACGTAATCATTTTCTAGAAATGTTCGTTAGGTATGAATCATTCTGTTTATTTGAGACGCAATTTGTGGTTACAGACCGTTACTGACTTGTACGTGCGTGCTTATTTCTGCATACTTTGTAGCAAGGCTATGCGTCATGCTAACTGCATTGTTCATATTGACAGTTATATAGAATTTAAAATATTATTTATAATTATTACAAAGGGGTAGATACCTACTATATATATATATATACATATATATATATATATATATATATATATATGTATATATATATATATATATATATATATATATATTTGAGGATTTTTTGTTCGACGTTGAAACATATTGAAATGAATAAAACAGCCAATGCGTCGAATGTAAAAAAATTATTTTATTTTTTATAAGTTTCGAGACTAGATGTGTCTCATCATTCAGCTAAAAGAAATTTACATTATAAAGAAAAAGTTTTAAAAATGAATTTATATTGGAAAAATTAATTGAAAACAACAATTATACACACCAGATCAGGAAAAACCACACTAATTAACACATTTTTCAACACCACAATCACATATTACTACTGTAGGAAAGCAAAAATAATTTAAGAAAAGACCAAAAAAGGTAAAAGTAAAATTGTATGAAACACATATTTTGTTTTTAACCGATAGCATAGCGACACGGTTTGACTTATTTGCGTCGGCGACGAGTAGTACGCTATGCAACGCGAGAACGCGAGCAAGGAACAGTAGGGATATCAGGGGCGTAGTAGAGAGTCAGATTTACAGAAATTAATTATATTTTGATAACTTTCTGAGAGTAAGCAAGAAGAACTGCGTTTGTTCACACAATTTGAATTTAAATAGATAAAACATGATTCAGAAAATCTTTTGAGGTCTACATTTTTTTCTTTATATAAAATTATAGGATGGTCAGTATTAAAAGAGTGTTTGAAATTAATAATGTGCTCAGAAAACATTGTTTTAAATTGTCTATGGTTTTTTGAATTATAAATATGTTGATTCATTCTTTTGCTAATGTATTGAGAACTTTCACCGATGTAACAACTGTCACAATCTAAACAATTAATTTTATAAACGGCATCGGTAATTCTGTCAGGCGGAGATTTTGATTTCAAAGTAGAAAACAGGGTACTGAGTGTGTTATCAAAAGTAAAGACTAAAAGAAAACCTTCAACCGAAAAAAGTTTTTTTAAAAAATAAGAAAAGCTCCCTAAATAAGGTAAACAAATAATGTCTTTATATTTGCTATATAAAGAAGAAGAATTTGAATCAGCGGTAAAATATTTTTAAACAACGGATGTGACATTATTATTATCAATATTGGTAACATTTAAATATTTTAACCTATTTTTAATTATATTATTGATTAAATGTAAAGGATAAGAGTTATTTGTGAGAATGGAGCGTACTAAATCCAAGTTTTTATTCCAAAAAGTTTTATTGCTTAAAAGAATAGCTCTATCAATGAGAGAAATGATGATGCAAATTTTTACAGAACGAGAATGAAACGATAAGTAATTAATGTATCTACCAGAAGAAGTTGGTTTCTGAAACCAATCAGTTAAAATATAATTGTTTTGGTTTCTAATAAGTTTAATGTCTAAACAACTAATGGAATTGTCATCTTCAAATTCACAAGTAAACTTTAAATGATTGTTAAAAGAATTAAAGGCATCAAGAGTGGAGGAGATGGAATTATTTTCTAAACACAAGAGAACGTCATCAACATATCTAAAGTAAATGAAAGGTTGTACAGGAAGTTTGGGTAGAACAAAATTTTCAAGTAACTGTAAAGTTAAATCTGCCAAAGGGGGACTAATACTAGAACGCATAGGCATACCAAAAATCTGAGCAAAAAATTTATTGTCAAAACAAAAATATGTATTATTGAATATGAAATTTAAAATGTATTTAAACCAAAATAAATTGATAGTTGTATGTGGTTTGATGTCATTCCAACGATCCGAAATGGCATCCAACGCAAGATCCCATGGAACGTTGGTAAAAAACGAAACGACATCAAAGCTAACCAAGGAAAAGTCAGACGGTATACTTAAGTAGTTGAGAAATTTTGCGAAAATGAAAGAGTTAGAGACAATAAATTTTGATAAAATGGTGACCTTAGAGAGAATAGTACTTAAATATTTAGTTAAATTACTTAATGATGAGTTTATGTCAGCAACTATGGGTCTTAACGGTAAATCTGCTTTATGGATTTTTGGAAGGCAATATAATTTAGGAAAGTCTGGATGAAAAACCTTAAGGGAAAAACCTAAAGATTTGGATATTTGTTTTTTTTTGGATTAAATTTGTGATAAGTTTATGAGTTTTTCTGTTTATGTAATCGGTAGGGTCATTAGTTAAAGGTTTGTATGTAAGTGTGTCATTTAAAAGCGCCTCGGTTTTTGAGAGATAATCAGACTTATTCATAATCACGGTAAGGTTTCCCTTATCAGCTCTGGTAACTATAATGTTAGGATTTTCTCTCAAAAACTGTTTGCATAATTTTAAATCTCTGGCAATTTCTAACTGTAAAGGATTAGAATTGGTATTTATATTTTTTTTAATAAAAGATAAAAAATTATTACAACAAGTTAATCTCAATTTTGATTCCTTTTCTGGATCTTTTAATTTACAAATACCCAACTCTAGATTGCCAAGGATCTTTATGAAATTGAACTGTTTTTTGGAAGGGGGGAGAGAGAATTTTGGACCGAGGGCAAAAATATATTTTAAATGTTGGGGAATGGTTTTATTAGAAACGTTCTTAAGCCATTTGTCTATCAAATCATCTTTAATTAGAGGGACAGAGCGTTTATTATGTGAAATTAAAAGTTTTTCAAATTTATTTTTGTGGGACTGTTTGAGACTGGAGAAAATTCTATCAAATTTTTTATCAAAAATTTATCAAAAATAAAATTTGATAGAATTTTCTCCAGTCTCAAACAGTCCCACAAAAATAAATTTGAAAAACTTTTAATTTCAAAATTAAATTTTTAATTTCGTTGTTCAAAAATATTTTACCGCTGATTCAAATTCTTCTTCTTTATATATATAAAGGCATTATTTGTTTACCTTATTTAGGTAGCTTTTCTTATTTTTTAAACAATTTTTTTTCGGTTGAAGGTTTTCTTTTAAGGTTTACTTTTGATAACACACTCAGTACACTGTTTTCTACTTTAAAATCAAAATCTCCGTCTGACAGAACCACCGATGCCGTTTATAAAATTAATTGTTTAGATTGTGACAGTTGTTACATCGGTGAAAGTTCTCAATACATTAGCAAAAGAATGAATCAACATATTTATAATTCAAAAAACTCTAGACAATTTAAAACAATGTTTTCTGAGCACATTATTAATTTCAAACACTCTTTTAATACTGACCATCCTATAATTTTATATAAAGAAAAAAATGTAGACCTTACAAGATTTTCTGAATCATGTTTTATCTATTTAAATTCAAATTGTGTAAACAAACGCAGTTCTTCTTGCTTACTCTCAGAAAGTTATCAAAATATAATTATTTTCTGTAAATCTGACTCTCTACTACGCCCCTGATATCCCCACTGTTCCTTGCTCGCGTTCTGGCGTTGCATAGCGTACTACTCGTCGCCGACGCAAATAAGTCAAACCGTGTCGCTATGCTTTCGGTTAAAAACAAAACTAGCTGTAAGTGGAACTCTGTCTTAAGGCAATTAAGGCATCGTGCCTTAAGGCAAATTGCTGAAACTTCCCGTACCAAAAATTATTTTTTTTTAAAAACGATTAACATTTTTGAAAAAAATTTACTTCGAAAAAATAAGATGGACAAATTGGACAAAAAATTACTTTTTTTTGAAAAAAAAATTTTTTTTAAAAAAAAAATTTAAATTTCTTTTTTTTTTGAAAAAAAAATGTTTTCTTTATTTTGACATATTTTGGAAGATCTGACCTTTTTTCAAAGCAATCGTACTGCTTTAACTGCATAAAGACGAAATATCAAAGCGCGTAAGCGCCGCGTCGCCGTCTAACGCGTAAACATTGGTACGGAACCCATAGGAATGTAAACAAAGTTCATACTTATTGTTAAAATCTCTATAAAATATCTGATAATTTGATGTGCATATGTCTAATGATCATTTTTGACCGCCAAATGGCATTTTTTTTTACTTTTTTTCATTAGATCTCCGAAACCGCTAGACCTGCCTTTATGAAATTTGGTCAATTCTTCATCTTGTCAATACAAGTAAAACGTTTTTTGACTTATTCAAATTGGACACTCCGTTCTCTTAAAAACTGAGTTACCGTTTTCGGCACTTTTTGCCCCGTATCTTTGGAACGGCTAGACCTGTCTTTGCCAAAAACTAATCAGCACGTCTCCTTATCAATACGAATCGAATGTTTTTTGAATTATTCAAATCGGTTGATCCGTGTTCCCAAAATCGTCGACGAAAATTTGTATCCGCACATACATACACACACGCACATACATACATACATACACACACACACACACACACACACACACACACACATACATCCATTTTTTCTAAGGTATGCCAAAATGTTCAGAAACCTCTGAAACGCAAAGATATATAAAAATTTTCATTTTCGATTTTTTTACGATTACTATAACTATCCCTACGGGAAGTTAAAAATATGTGTTTCATACAATTTTACTTTTACCTTTTTTGGTCTTTTCTTAAATTATTTTTGCTTTCCTACAGTAGTAATATGTGATTGTGGTGTTGAAAAATGTGTTAATTAGTGTGGTTTTTCCTGATCTGGTGTGTATAATTGTTGTTTTCAATTAATTTTTCCAATATAAATTCTTTTTTAAAACTTTTTCTTTATAATGTAAATAAATAAATAAATAAATAAAATTGTAAATTTCTTTTAGCTGAATGATGAGACACATCTAGTCTCGAAACGTATAAAAAATAAAATAAATTCTTTACATTCGACGCATTGGCTGTTTCATTCATTTCAATCTATATATATATATATATATATATATATATATATATATATAATATATACTGCCCGATTCTAAATAACTCATTAAAATAATATATATATATATATATATATATATATATATATATATATACTAGCTGATCCAGCAAACGTTGTTTTGCTAAGTAAGGTATATTCTAAAAAATTTCTAGAGAATCAAAAATATTAATACTTTAAGTGTATAAGGATGTGTTGTTTGAATGCTGTATAAAATGAAGTATTATAAAAACAATAAATCCCATTAGTTTATCTATATTTTGTCAATACAATCAAACTGAAAGATTTATACACTTTCCATAGAAAACAGTATAATACATCCAAGTCTTTTTTGGTCTTTCGACTTATTGATTACGTTTCAAGTTTTTCAGATTCTTTTTGGTTTCTGGATTTTGTGTATAATTGTAAATAATACTACTGAGCTTATAGAAAATTTTCAAATTTTTGCGAGGGGAGACAGAAAATAAATTAAGTACTTCTTTTTTGAAATGTTTCAAGTAACATTCGACGAAAAAAAGTAAATTTAATAAAAAGTATATATGTAGAGCAGGCGAGGCACAAAGATCCAATTTGACTTTGAGCAAATATAAACTATATTGTAAAAACCATAACAATTATATCATAACAAATAACATATCAAACAAACAATTATCTGGCTACGTTCTGTAAACTGCCTTCTACTTTATCATTGAAGAAATGTGCTTTTTTGATGTCTTTCAACAATTGTTATTTAGACCTTTTTACCCTATAGGCGGGGTAACTTGAAACAGGCAGGTGGCAAAAAAGTTTAAAGCCTTATTATAATGATAAAGGTATTTTACAAAATACTTACCTTTTAATTAATGCTAAAATACTACAAACGGAAGAAAATACTTTTAGTACGGATTTTCAAAGTTTACCGTTTATCTCCCCTATTTCAAAGATTACCGTTTTCAAATCAAGTTTATAGCTGGTTACACATCTTTTTTCCTCTACTTTCAAATATTGTTGTTAAACAATGCTTAACTTTACTGATTTTTGACGCATCGGTGGTGAACCTTTTTAACCCCGGACCTTAATATATTACTATCTATTTTTTGATAAATTCTGGGAAATTATAACAGGGAAAATATTATTCGACAAAATGTCCATTTGATCAATACCAAATTTAGGTTCTGAATTTAAATAACATAAATAAAAAATAATAAAACCTAGAAAATGTTTTATAAATACCAATGAGTATATAATTATACAAATGAAATCTTTCAGAGCACCGTGTTTGAGAAAAATATGCCAAAAAGTGCATTTTCATATTATCATTTCATAAAATTGACATTTTGAGTTTTTAGTAATACTTGCGGCCCGTTTACTGACGTTTTTGTATATAAATAAAACTACAAACAAAACTACTTACTACAATTTAATCATAATTAAATAATATCAACGTAAAACATCCTATTAAACGTAATTGAACATCATCTGTCAAAAACGTTTGACATTTCACGTATTAGCCACCGTCCATTGTTTATTTAAATTACGCTTCTACAAAAATTTGCAAATTAAAAGTGTAAAGTTTCTACGCGATTTTGAAATAATAACTCACCTTTCCGACCATCTCTAGATTGGCACAAATTTTTCAAGACTAAGACTGGCCAAATCTGTTTAGCCGTTCTCGAGTTTTAAAATTATCAGGGAATTGAATGTACTCCGTATTTTCATAAAAACTAATTATGCCATTACCAATATCCAATGATTGTTGTGAAAATTTCGACCCCAGTGCATCATTTAGACATTGAACACGAATGTTAACACTAAGATATAATTTCTTTACGTGGCGCCACAGGTAAGACTTTTTTAAGCAGGCATTTTATTCATCTGCATGCGTCGCTTGTGGAATAATGGGCAATGTCTGTCTGAAATTGCCAGACAGTAGCAAGGCAAACACCAAAAAGACAATTATTATTTTTGATAACTTTCAGCGACCTATCAAGAGCTTCAAGCGAATGCTTGTGCGCTATTGTACATTCATCCCAAATGATTATTTTATATTTCCGCAAAACTTTTGCCATTCCTGATTTCTCCTTCATGTTGCACATTGTTTCTGGGTTAACATAAACATTTAAAGGTAACTTAAATGCCGAATGCACAGTTCGTCCTCCTTCAAGTAATGTCGCTGCAATTACTGATGACGCTATTGCCAACGCAATATTATTTTGCGAAGCACACGCGCAAGAATCATTGAAGTAATAAATGTTTTGCGAGTGCCTCTGGGTGCGTGAACAAAAAAAAAAAATAATTCGCGCTGTTGTGCCTCAATTGACGTATTGATTTGATCATATACACTTTGTTGCTCGGCAGTAAGCAATATTTCATTATTAGCAACAAAAGTAGCTAGAGCAGTTTTATCAAACTGGTGTTCACGTTGAACATCGCTGTTCATGATGTCTACTGCTGCTCGGCTCGGTGCTGACATGTCAAATTGAATTAATAAATAGAAATGTTTCTATTTGAAACATATTAAACATGTTTCAAAATTTGGATACAAATATCTTCAATCATTATTAAGTGTTCATTATATATTTGTTCCGAAAATTCATGAGTATTATTAACTTCCCGAAGGAGAAGTTTATGTTTTCATCAAAAAATCCGAATGGCTAATTTTATGTTTTCTCGACGTTTCAAGCCATTCTGAATCGAATGAGACCAAATTTGGAAAAAGTATGTGTGTGTGTGTGTGTGTGAACAGATTTTTTGCCGTAAATCGACGTTTTCTCAAAAGCGCCTGAACCGATTTCAAAAATTTAAAAGCCATTTGATGTATTTCGGGGAAGACTATCGTTTGTCAGTTTTGTGCGACGATCAGCCAAGCCGTTTCTTTGTAATTTGAAAAAAAGTGTTAAACTTTTCGTCCACATTTAAGCTCATCCTACCGAGCCGATTTTAAAAAATCAAAAACTGTTCGAAAGATATTAGTTGGGAATGATACTGATCAGTTTTAGGTGAAAATCTACCGAGCCGTTTTCTTGTAATTAACCGTTGAAAAAAATTTAAGCCGATTTTTATGGAATTTTTTTAGCGATATATACCATGGTCTTATAGAACTTGCTGAAATATTACGGCCTTAAGACAAATAGTTTGATTTTAAAAATTTGAGAAAATGAGTAGCTCTTTTGATATTTGTTAAAATTAAAATTAGACTATTTACTTGGTATAATGATAGAGTACTTGGTCTTGAACATAATAAACCATTAAAGTCCTGAAAACTGGTTCAATTATAAAAATTATTGATTTTTGAAAATTTGCTTTTAGAAAATACTCCGAGTCAAAGTGTTCGTTTGTTTTCAATTATGTGTAATAAATCCACTCGGAATACTTTTAATGACTCATAAATTAATTTATTTTTATTGATTAAGTCGATTATTTAAATATATCGGGAAGTTCATGTAACTTGCCTCAAGGCTAAATACCAAACCAACTAGTCTTGATTATTAATTTTATACCGATGCAAAATATCCTCGCACATTGGGTCTTTATGTGTACTCCACAGTGCAGATGCATCTGATGGAAAACATGTTGTTAATATTATTGCAAATAATTTTCGAATTGGATGTGCCGATGAAATCAGTGCTGCATCTACAAGAGTCATGTTCTATTGATTATCATCCTTCAATAAATGCAACTCACGGTACCCATCATAACAAGTTTCATATAAAATTCCATTGACTGTCCTCATATATATATATATATATATATATATATATATATATATATATATATATATATATATATATATATATAGAACCAAGAGCTAATATTATATTACTATATTTAACAGAAGGTAGTCGAGTAATTTCAATTAGGCGTTTTTATCGTGCAATCAAAGCACATTTGCGTATAATATATATGACAATTAGTTGTAAACACCTGAAACATTTTATATAAGATATATCTTATATACATATAAGATATGTATAATGAAATTATAAATCAACAACATTTAATATATAACTATTTACATTTTTATTACAAATTTTGAGGTTATGTTAAGAAACTATATTTCAATTTTTTTTTTATTTATTTGTTGATGATTATACTTATTGCTGATATTTAGAATATAAAACCACAAATACTCTATTTATCTTATATATAAAATTCTTCTGTAAAAGCAAATATGAAAAATTATATCAAAAAAATTAGAAAAAACAAAATCACATTAGACAATAGCACCATAAATAAATGGTTAAAGAATTTTTCAAACGTTGACATCCCTGAAAGGTTACGCCCTAGGCCCGAATTTTGCGGCTCCTACAATTCTCACGAATTTAATTTCATTAAAATTATCAGTAACTTAGAAAATTGTTTACAACAAATAATCTAAATGTCAAAATCAAAATAATTAAAGAATCTAAATATCAAAATTTAACCAGATCCATCTTTTGAAAAAAACTCATCTCATTTACAAAATCCTCATGCACAAACCTTGACTATAACTATATCTTAAAAGATCTGGAACAATGTAAACTTTTTTTGAAAAATAATCCTGAAATCATTGTTACTAGAGCCGATAAAGGAAACGTAACGTGTTAAACAAAAAAGATTACCTAGATAAAGTTTCGAATTTACTCTTAGACCAAAAAACTTACAACATCGCTGTTAATGATCCTACAGATCACATAAACCGTAGTTGCCACAAGTTTATCGACAAACTCGTTACTAATAAACAGTTACCCAAAGACATATCTTCCATAAATCCATAAACCTGACTTACCTTTCCGTCCTATTGTATCAGACATAACTCACCACTTTATAAATTATCAAGATATATAAACAATTCCATAACTCCTGTCACCAAACAATCCCCATTTCACATAAAAAAATCTTTCGAGTTTGTCGAAAAACTTAAACAAATTACAGTTCCAAATGATAACGTTTTAATTAGTTTAGACGTAGTGTCATTGTTTACAAACGTTCCATTAGACGTTTACTTGAAGCCATATTAAAAAAGAGCACGATATATCCTTCCATACCACAATTTCCCTACACTGGGAAACATTAAAATTTTTAATTTCTAACACATATTTTGAGTTCGATAGTAAATTCTATTTCAAAACATTTGGTACACGAAGGAGATCTCCAGCCTCCCCATCTTTAGCTGAAATAGCCCTTCAACACATAGAATTGACAATTTTAAATTCTTACAACAAACAAATTTTTTACTACCGATATGTTGATGACATGATAACATGCATCCCAAACAGTGACACAACAACTCTGGTAAATTCTTTTAATGCCCACAACCAACACCTACAATTCACTTCTGAATTAGAAAATAATAAATCTATCACTTTATTAGATGTACAACTCTTTCGCGAAAATAATAATATAATAACTGATTGGTATCACAAACCAACATACTCAGGGCGTGTGGTAATTAAGATCATTCTTACCACCACCTCTCTATCAAAATAGGCACTTTATAAATTATCAAGATATATAAACAATTCCATAACTCCTGTCACCAAACAATCCCCATTTCACATAAAAAAATCTTTCGAGTTTGTCGAAAAACTTAAACAAATTACAGTTCCAAATGATAACGTTTTAATTAGTTTAGACGTAGTGTCATTGTTTACAAACGTTCCATTAGACGTATACTTGAAGCCATATTAAAAAAGAGCACGATATATCCTTCCATACCACAATTTCCCTACACTGGGAAACATTAAAATTTTTAATTTCTAACACATATTTTGAGTTCGAGAGTAAATTCTATTTCAAAACATTTGGTACACGAAGGAGATCTCCAGCCTCCCCATCTTTAGCTGAAATAGCCCTTCAACACATAGAATTGACAATTTTAAATTCTTACAACAAACAAATTTTTTACTACCGATATGTTGATGACATGATAACATGCATCCCAAACAGTGACACAACAACTCTGGTAAATTCTTTTAATGCCCACAACCAACACCTACAATTCACTTCTGAATTAGAAAATAATAAATCTATCATTTTATTAGATGTACAACTCTTTCGCGAAAATAATAATATAATAACTGATTGGTATCACAAACCAACATACTCAGGGCGTGTGATAATTAAGATCATTCTTACCACCACCTCTCTATCAAAATAGGCACAATCATAAACTTAATAGACCACCTATTGTTATTATCATATATATATCACACAGTAAATTTTTAAGAAAGAATCTCTCTCTCATTTCACAAATCCTAACCAAAAAATTTTACCCACAACACCTCATCCAATCCATAACAAAAAATAGAATCCTATATCTCCAAAACCGTCACAATAATTCAATTGATAATCAAAACCTTGAAAACTACGTCGGAACTATAAGTTTACCTTTCATTAAAGAATTACATTACCCGTGGAGAAAATTTTTCGGTAAAAATAATATTAGAGTAGTTTATACCTCCGAAAACACTTTTTCAGCTTTTTTTACAAAATTAAAATCAAAATTTAACCCAAAAATCCTAAGTAATCTAGTTTATAAGCTTAATTGCCTAGATTGTAATTGTGTCTACATAAGTGTAACCAGTCAAAATTTGCACAAAAGAACATCACGACACAAAAACAACTCTAAAAATAAGAACCAAAATAAAACATAACTAACGGATCATATTAATCAGCTCAAACATAACATTGATTTTTCCAATCCGACGATCCTACATTTCGAAGATAATTTATTTAAAAGACGATTTAGCGATGGATGCCTAACATCTTTATTCAAGGATAGGGCCATAAATTTAAGAACTGACAACAATTCGCTTTGCAATGACTATAAAATAATCCTAGACCATTTTAAAAACACCACTATATCTGAATAAAGCGTGTATTTTTATTATTTTATTATTTTACAAAAAACATATGTTTGCCGGTCTTTTTAAACTTTCGCAAAATTTATAAACACAATTCATTCAGTTTTTAGACGTTAGCCAATTTGTACACACTATAATGTAACCAAAAAATTGTCAAGAAAATAATTAGTTTAAAGGTTCCAGTTATTAATAGCTTGGTTTATCACAGTGTAATAGTTTAGTGTATTTTTGTATAATTAAATCTGTAAGTACTTATATATAAGTTCTATAACTTTATATTATTTTCCTCCTACACCATATAAAATCTTTTAGTTTTTCCACTGATAAATAAAGTATTTCAAAACTGCTTTAGTTTTTTTACTCAGTGATACTGCCCGATTCTAAATAACTTATCAATATCTATATATATAAAAGAGGATCGCTTTATGTGCTAACACTTATAACTCACGAACGGCTGAACCGATTTAGATGAAAATTGGCAGGGAGGTAGTTTAGAGCCAGAAGAAGGACTTAGAATACTTTTTATCCCGATTTTCAGTTTAATTGATAGTATATTTATATATATATATAAAAAATACTAGCTAGCCCGGCCACGCGTTGCTGTGGCTCAGTAATTGGTGGCAGAGAGGTAGTTTAGAGCCCGTTTTTCATTCTAATTCAGAATTAATTATTTATAAACTATCCATGTAGTTTATTCAATCTATGATACTATATATATATATATATAAGGTGAAGTAAAGTTTAATAATAATGCCGCGACCAAGACTATATATATATATATATATATATATATATATATATATATATATATATAAGGTGAAGTGAAGTTTAATAATAATGCCGCGACCAAGACTGAAAAAGAGCATTACTTACATTTACATGTACATTTTGTCGAATAACTTATTCCCAGTTATAATTTCCCAGAATTTATCAAAGAATGGTTAGTAATATATGAAGGTACGGGGTTAAAAGTTTCACGACCAAAGTGTCAAAAACCAGTAAAGCTGAAGCATTGTTTAACAACATTATTTGAAAGTGAAGAGAGAAAGATGTATAACCAGCTATAACCTTGATTCTTATGACTTTGATATTGGGAGATAAACGGTCATCTTTGAAAATCCATAGTAAAAGTATTTTCTTCTGTTGGTAGTTTTTTAGCATTAGTTAAAAATGTAATTATTTTGTAAAATACCTTTAAAATTAAAATAAGACATCAAACCTGTTTGCCATCTGGCCGTTCCAAGTTACCCCGCCTATAGGGTAAAAAGGTCTAGATAACAAATTTTTGAAAGACAGCAAAAAAAGCACATTTTTAAAATGACGAAGTCTGTAGTTTTACTGAACGTAGTCAGCTAATCGTTCGTTTGAAATATTTTTGATTCTCTAGAAATTGTTTAGAATATACCATACTTAGCAAAACAACGTTTGCCGGGTCAGCTAGTATATATATATATATATATATATATAAATATATATATTATATATATATACTAGCTGACCCGACAGACGTTGTTCTGTACCCACGTCTACAATTTTTCAATATTTTATACTAATATTTACTGCTTAGTTAAAAATAATAATTATTGTTTTTTGAATTACTATTTACACCAATATATGAGTGATGTTAAATGTAGATCTGCTTCAAATAAAATGATTGTTCTCAATTTCCACAGTTAACACTTTAACTATTCATTTAACAAATATTAAAAAATGTTCAATAAAATTGTATATTATACACTGCGATTTATAGAACAAATTTATTTCCAATATCTCAATTTATTTTATTGCATTTAAGGATTATATAGTATTTTTAGTCATACCTGTAGATGTGGATGTATAAATGAATGATTTTTTGTTTATTCACGACTAAAACATTGATTTTCCAAATTTATCACACTAAAAATGATCGTCTGCCTTTGTGATTTATGGTCATAGCATAAGATACACGTGTTGAAAATTGAAATCTTTTAAAAAGTACAACAAATTCAGAAAGAATTAATATATAGCATTGGCGGCAAAGGTGCAATATCACCTTTTATTTTTCTACCCAAAATAATTGCTTCAATAATGTTGCCTATAATTTTTATAATTTCGTAGCATATTTTATCTGGCTTTTAGTAATTTTAATATCTGAATTACATTTTTTTTCTCCAATAAATCAATATACATTATTGCTTAAGTTTTTATTTGAAGTGAATTAATTTGTCAAATCCTGTTCACATGTGCTCTATTCAACTTACGATCAACAAAATTATTGCTCTGTTAATTTTTATACTGTGCTCCAATTTACTCGATATTTTGGAAATAGGCTAATCTTTATCTTAAGTTCAGAAGTGAAAACAATTTGCACTCCGTCACCATCCACCGCATTAATTGGATTATTACTCTTTTAATTCTGATTTTATCAGAACTTGTAGTACACTATTTTGAAGGTAATTAAATGAGCTTCAACTTTCTCTATCATAAATTCTACCGTAACTTCTCTCATTGTGAAACGGCAAAGGGTTAAAGGGCTCGAAAGACCTCTGGTTGGACAGCCGCGCAGTCCTTAATTAATACCTCTATCAATATTTGTGTAGTGGAAAAATAATAAACAACAATAATTAGTCACAAAAATACCTCGAATTTTCTTATATATATATATATATATATATATATATATACTTTTATACGTATTCCTTCAGAGATATTATAATGAGAAATTGGATGTTTTTTTTAATGTTTTTTTTTATGAAACCATGAGTTTTTTTTTAAAATCGTTTGTACTAAAGTTGTGGTATTTTCTAGAATCCATCAAGATCTCTTAAACCAAGTTAATTCTAGATGGAATACGATTATTTTTAAATTTGGTGGAAATGGCACTGAAAAACTATTTTATTTAAATGAAAAACCATTATATGCGTCTTTTATTTGCATGATAGTATAATGATACTATAAAAACCCATATTCATATCTAGCCTAATAATGTTCCTAAAACTCTATAAAATAGCGATTTATAAAGATTTTAATTAATATAATTTTGTTCATTACATGATTTTCGTTAAAATTTATATTTTTGAAGATATTAGCAAAAAATGATGAAAAACGGAAAAAAAAAACAAATTTTCAGTGACTTGAAAAGTATTTGCTTTCGTGAAAAACATTATTAAACATTTTTCTCTTATAATTAGTTCTTTTATCGATACCCAACGTTATTTTGAGAAAAGTAAAATTACACCACTGAAAAGAAATGTCATCCACCCGAGAAGTGGTAAAGGAGTCTAAATTGTTTTCACTTCTGAAGAGTTAGATGAACCTAGGTCAAACGAAAAATTCCAAACGAATGGGAAAACAGTAAAAAAAGTTCAGACCGAAAGCGCTCCATGGAGTAAATATTCTGTACCCAATGACAAACATATGAATTTTTGACACAATGAAACTTTTAAATCATTTTTTTTGTATTGTGACTTAGTATAGTAAGGCTAAACGACTGCAAATTGAATATTTTTGAAGGCAATCACTTATGGCTCGTTTTCTTTGCACGAATTCGTACGGCGAATCTGTGCAAAGTGCGCAGACAATATTATTGCAAGCAAAAGCAAACCACGCGCACATTGAGAACACGATTCGCCGTGTCACTTGTCAGATGCATGTTATATTATTTGCATCTTATATTAATTTAATTTTTGGCACATCTCAAAAATCTATTAAAAAGATTTATATTTACGTTCTGGTTTTATTTTTTCGACTTGTGGCTGAAAAACCTTATCATATACGAGGTCTGTTCAAAAAGTACCCGGAATTTTCGTTTTTTCAAAAAAATATTTGTTTATTCGTCTACATTAATGTGGACCCCTTTAAAGTAGTCCCCCCCAGATATAATACACTTATGCCAGCGTTTTTTCCAATTTTCGAAGCACCCTTGATATTCACTTTTTGATATGTCCTTGAGCACTCTCAGCGATTCGGCCTTTATTTCTTCAATCGAGGAAAACCGCCGTCCTTTCATGGGTCTCTTCAACTTTGGGAATAGGAAAAAGTCACACGGAGCCATATCTGGTGAATTTTTGCACTTTGCAACACTTTATTTCATTTTTTACGCAAAATTTAATACAAATTCTTTGACTTTTCAATTCTTCCATTGTAAAAATCGCCGAGCTCAGAAAAACACGTCGAACCTTAGCGACTACCACAGACAAAGTAAACAGTGAATATAGCTGAAAATTTCATCATACTTTAGGGGCATGTATACCAACACAATAAAAAAAAATTTTGACAATCAGACACTCCAGACCCGCGAAATTTAATTATTAGTAATTCCGGGTACTTTTTGAACACACCTCGTATATATCTTTTATATAAAATTCTTCTGTAACAATGTAAGTTTCATAATTCCTTCTAAACTATAATTCGGATTTTCATGAATCTTCCTGAAGCTTGTTCGGGAAATTTTCTAGAATGTTTTGATTCATAGAAATATAGTTAGATTGTAGAAATAAATGGAAAAAATTACAAAAAACCGCTTATCATTGTTTGCCCTTGAAAAAATTTGAAGCTTAGTTTGACATTAAAAACAATTGAAGACTGTGATTTGCCAAACATTTCTGTTCACTTATAGGCTAAGGCAATATTAAAATATAATAAATTCATGATTATGATTAAGGAAAATGTAACGTCTACATTATTAACGCCGAAAAGCAGCTGAGATGTGCCAAAAATTAAATTAATATAAGATGCAAATAATATAACATATGCGTTTGACGGTATGCGCAAGCGTCTGACGCGCACCGCGAATCAACGTACATGTGCTTTTGCTTGCAATAATTTTGTTTGCGCACTTTGCGAACAGATTCGCCGCACGAATTCGTGCGAAGGAGACTCAAAAATATTCAATTTGCAGTCGTTTTGCCTCACTATACTAAGTCACAATACAAAAAAAAATTATTTAGAAGTTGCATTGTGTCAAAAATTCATATTATTGTCATTGGGTACGGAATATTTACTCAATGGAGCGCTTTCGGTCTGAACTTTTTTTACTGTTTTCCATTTCGTTCGGAATTTTGGAACTAGGTTCATCTTGCTCTTCAGAAGTGAAAACAATTTAGACTCCTTTACCACTTCCCGGGTGGATGACATTTCTTTTCAGTGGTGTAATTTTACTTTTTTCAAAATAACTAATTATAAGAGAAAAATGTTTAATAATGTTTTTTAAAAAAGCAAATACTTTTCAAGTTACTGGCTACTGAAAATTTGTTCCTTTTTCATATTTTTTTGCTAATATCTTCAAAAATATACATTTTAACGAAAATCATGTAATGAACAAAATTATATCAATTAAAATCTTAATAAATCGCTATTTTATAGTGTTTTAGGAACATTATTAGGCTAGATAGGAAAATGGGTTTTTATAGTGCTCAAAATAAGCTTTAAAATGAGTACTTCTGCGTGTAAAAAACTATCATGCAAATAAAAGACGCATATAATGGTTTTTCATTTAAATAAAATAGTTTTTCAGTGCCATTTCCACCAAATTTAAAAATAATCGTATTCCATCTAGAATTAACTTGGTTTAAGAGATCTTGATGGATTCTAGAAAATACCACAACTTTAGTACAAACTATTTTAAAAAAAACTCATGATTTCATAAAAAAAAACATTAAAAAAAACATCCAATTTCTCATTATAATATCTCTGAAAGAATACGTATAAAAGTATATATATTGTTCTGTGATAGCATGATCATACGTGCTTTTAATAAAAATATGAATTATTGTTCAATGTTGTTCAAAGTCCAAGATCTTTACATGAACACGGAAGACGCCATTCCTAGAATTGACACGTACAATGCATAATATATAGAGTCAGAATTATTTGTATCAACCAGTGATGTCTTAGCCAAAAGTCTAGCCATAATGTCTTAGAGTAGTCTTAAATAATCTAAGTGGAGATTATGTCTGTGAAGTAAAGCAATAAATACAGTGTAAAACATTATAAGTGGATTTTTATTGGAACCAGAAGTTTGTCTCTTCCAGCGAATACCTTATTGAAAGGACCCATTAATCTGAAGAGAACTCGCAACAAACCAGTCGATCAAATATTATTCCAACAGCTCGACCCAAGGCATCAGGAAAGGTTGGACGGACATTATTACCATATCGCATAAAGAAGCTACTACAGTAACCAATATCCCGGACTGTGGATCTTACAACAAAAGGACCTCCAACCCATACCCGAACCATACTACCAACACCATTATCTCATTTCAATATATATATATGAAAATTCGAGGTATTTTTCTGACTAATTATTGTTGTTTATTATTTTTCCATTATACAAATATTGATAGAGGTATTAATTAAGGAGTGCGCGGCTGTCCCACTCGAGCCCTTTAACCCTTCGCCGTTTTACAATAAGAGAAGTTACGGTAAAATTTATGATAAAGAAAGTTGTAGCTCATTTAATCACCTTTAAAATAGTGTATTACAAGTTCTGATAAAATCAGAATTAAAAGAGTAATAATCCAATTAATGCGGTGGATGGAGTGCAAATTGTTTTCACTTCTGAACTTAAGATAAAGATTAGCCTATTTCCAAAATATTAAAAAAATTAGAGCACAGTAAAAAAATTCACAGGGCACAAATATTAAAAAATGTTCAATAAAATTGTATATTAAAAATTATACACTGCGATTTATAGAACAAAATTTCCAATAGCTCAATTTATTTTATTGCATTCAAGGGTTATATAGTATTTTTAGTCATACCTGTAGATGTGGATGTATAAATGAATGATTTTTTGTTTATTTGCGACTAAAACATCGATTTTCCAAATTTATCACACTAAAAATGATCGTCTGCCTTTGTGATTTATGTCACAGCTTAAGATACACGTGTTGAAAATTGAAATCTTTTAAAAAGTACAACAAATTCAGAAAGAATTACTATATAGCATTCGCGGCAAAGGTGCAATACCACCTTTTATTTTTCTACCCAAAATAATTGCTTCAATAATGTTGCCTATAATTTTTATAATATTGTACCATATTTTAACTGGCTTTTAGTAATTTTAATATCTAAATCACATTTTTTTCACTAATAAATCAATATACATTATTGCTTAAGTTTATATTTGAAGTGAATTAATTTGTCAAATCCTGTTCACATGTGCTCTATTCAACTTACGATCAACAAAGTTATGCTATATAGTATTATGCCGCATATATATTCTATAAATCGCAGTGTATAATTTTTAATATACAATTTTATTGAACATTTTTTAATATTTGTTAAATGAATAATTAAAGTGTTAACTGTGGGAATTGAGAAGAATCATTTTATTTGAAGCAGTTCTACATTCAACATCACTCATATATTGGTGTAAATAGTAATTCAAAAAACAGTAATTATTATTTTTAACTAAGCAGTAAATATTAGTATAAAATATTGTAAAATTGTAGACGTGGGTACAGAACAACGTCTGTCGGGTCAGCTAGTACATATATATATATATATATATATATATATATATATATATATGTATATATATCTATATATATAAAAGAGGATCGCTTTATGTGCTAACACTTATAACTCACGAACGGCTGAACCGATTTAGATGAAAATTGGCAGGGAGGTAGTTTAGAACTAGGAGAAATATATGTGATACTGTGTGTCCCGTTTTTCATTCCAATTCAAAATTAATTATTTATAAACTATCCATTTAGATTATGACATTTACTTTCAATTGTCAACTGTCATTCGGTGTTTTTGTTTTGATACATATATATTAATATGCATTTTTTAATCACCACTTTTGGAAAATTATTTCGTGAATAATATACATTTTTTAATAACCACGGAAAATTATCACAAAATAGAAAGTAAATTAATTCTTAATAATAGAAAGTGATGCCAGATGGACAATGGAGAAATTTATTTCTTGGCAATGGGAATGTAATTATTTATTTATTTATTTATTTATTTATTTATTTATTTATCTATTTATTTATTTATTTATTTATTTATTTATTTATTTATTTATTTATTTATTTATTTATTTATTTATTTATTTATTTATTTATTTATTTATTTATTTATTTATTTATTTATTTATTTATTTATTTATTTATTTATTTATTTATTTATTTATTTATTTATTTATTTATTTATTTATTTATTTATTTATTTATTTATTTATTTATTTATTTATTTATTTATTTATTTATTTATTTATTTATTTATTTATAGGCCAATCGGCTTTATACAGTTTTATAATATAGTATGCTTATTCATAACTTGTATATTTATATATATACACATACATACATATATACATACACATCTACTTACATACAGATATACATACGTATATACTCATATAATACGCATTCATATACATACATACTCATATATGCACATTCACATATAAATACATAAATACATACACATACATACACGTAGACTTTATAAAAAACTATGATAATTAAGTAAAATAAAATAATACTTTGGTTTAATAATATGACTATGGTGATAAGATTAATTGCACAAAATATTATGGTGTTTAAGTTTTTTTTATTTATGTTAGCCTCAAAACTTTGTTGACGCATATCGAAAAAGTTCAAACTGCCGCAATACTCATTGGCTATTATGCACGTACTTTTTTGAGGATTTTGCTGTGTAGATTAATCTGTGGGATCGAAGTACTGGCCTTGGAGTGACAAATTGTATTTTTTCTAAGAGTTCTGGTGATTTAATAAAGCAGTTTACTATCTTGTAAAAGAAAATCAAGTCCGTGATTTTTCTGCGCGCGGTAAAGGTGTATTTCTGCTTTTCTTTATGATGTCATCAGCGTTGCATTCTCCTATCATTTTATAGTAGGCAAAGTTCGACACATATTTCTCAAACTTATGCTGCACCTTATTCAGTTTGTCAATTGTTCAGTGTATGGAGACCAGACGATTGAACAATAGTCCAGAATAGGTCTGATTAGGGAAGAATATAGACAGTAAAGTGTTTCCAGTTTATGAAAGTCATTGCTGCATCTTGTTATGAATCTGAAAGGCTTTTAGAGTGAGTTTGTCTATGTGTTCAGTAAAGCAGTGTTTGTTATCCATAATGACTCCTAGATCTTTCATCACCTTATTCAGTTTTTCAATTGTTCAGTGTTCGGAGACCAGACGATTGAACAATAGTCCAGAATAGGTCTGATTAGGGAAGAATATAGACAGTAAAGTGTTTCCAGTTTATGGAAGTCATTGCTGCATCTTGTTATGAAGCTGAGTGTACGAAAGGCTTTTAGAGTGAGTTTGTCTATGTGTTCAGTAAAGCAGTGTTTGTTATCCATAATGACTCCTAGATCTTTTATTGTCATTACTTCATTAATTTTCTGATTACCCAGAAAGTAGGTGTGAGGACAATAATTGTGGGATCTAGAGAAGATCATTACGGCACATTTCTTGAAGTTTAAATTTAATTTGTTAATTTGACATGTAAAGCAGAAATTCGGACTTGAGGTCTATTCCGATATAATTGATAAAAATTACAAACGAAAATGGTCCTAAATGCGATCCTTCTGATACACCCGATATTGCATCATATTCTTTAGAAACATGTCCATCTATTTTTACTTGAAGTTTCCTACCAGTCAAGTAAGATGTGATCCACTCCAGAGCTTTACCCATAGCACCGTACTGGCACAGTTTGTGAATTAATATGTCATGGTCTACTGTATCGAAGGCCTTGCTGAAATCGGCGTAAATTGCGTGTACATCCAATCCGGAGTTAAAAGCATTAATGATATATTCTGTGTACAGAACCAAATTTGTCGCGGTTGATCGCTCTCCTACGAAACCATGCTGTCTGGTAGAGATTATATTTTTAAAAGACGAAGTCAATTTTTGGAGTACAGACTTTTCGAATAGTTTTGAAATTGAAGATTGAATGCAAATTGGTCTGTAATTGTTGACTATTAATTTAGAACCGGACTTGTGTATAGGGGTAATAAAAGCCATTTTCCAAGCAGTTGGAAAGATTCCTGTTTTTAATGATTCCTAAAATATATGCGTGATTGGTTCATAAAGAACAATTTTTGAGAAACATGTTAGGCAAGCCATCAGGTCCAGCATCCTTTTTGATATTCAGTTTAAGCATAATCTGCATTAGTTCATCGTAGTTCGCGTTAAGATAAGATAGATTGGCATCGAGTGTTCTGTGATCTATGTTTACATCTTTGTGTACTATTCTGCTGTCCGTTTTCGAAACATATATATTCTTGAAAAATGATCCAAAAAGGTTAAAGATGCTGTCACCGTTGTAAGCTGTGGTTTCGTTCCATGACATAGTATTGGGAATACTGCAATCGTTACGTTTTTTTGTTTTCACAAAGTTCCAGTTCCACTTTTCTTATATAGTCAGTGTAAAATATTTTGCTTAGTTTTTTACATACGGATCGTAGTATACTAAATTCAGTATAATTCTTGTCTGAGCTATATTTTTTGTATTTAGAGTGCGCTACTTTTTTAAGCTTAATCTTCTTAATCAAATCTTTTGTAAACCAATTGGGGTATTTATCCTGTTTTGGATTGATTGCTGGAACAAACAGTTTTAGACCACTTTGAATTATATCATATAATTTGTTCACTTTGTCGTCTAAATTGCTTAGTTTAAATATCTCTATCTAGTTTATTCTGTAGAAATAATCATTTAATCCAAGGTAGTCTGCTTTGTTGAATAGATAAATGGGCTTTGAGTGATTAGTTTCCATAGCAGTTTGCTTATTTTTGATATTGGTTTAATGGTATTTATGTATATTTGTTTATACATATTTAAATAGAGTATTTGAGGTTTTTATATTCTAAATATCAGCAATAAGTATAATCATCGTTATAGTTATAATCATCATAAATAGTTATATATTATTTGTTGTCAATTTATAATTTTTTTATACATATGTTATAAAATGTTTCAGGTGTTTACAACTAATTGGCATATATATTATCCGCAAATGTGCTTTGATTGGACAATAAAAAGTCCTAATTGAAATTACTCGACTACCTTATGTTAAATAAAGTGATAGAATATTATTTCTTGGTTCTATATATATATATATATATATATATATATATATATATATATATATATATATATATATATATATATATAGAGATGGGTAACTCACTCCGGAGTTATCACTCGGATACAACTCCTCCCTCGGAGTGAATCCGAGTGGAGCTGTTTCACAGGATTTGTCATATCCGACTTCCTTATACTGGTATTAAATCTGTTAACTCGTACATTTCGGCATTTAGTATTTTTGTCGTTTTTGATTTGGGAAGGAAGCGGTCACTTTCTTGTCTCGCAGGCAGTTTTATGACCTTTTTTAGATATAAAAGTCAAAATAAATACCATTGTGTATTTTTCAGAAAATACAAAAATGTTACTTTAAAGATACAGAACAATGAAATTGTATTCAAGTGTGAATAGCTCAAATGTATAATTTATTGAATAGTAAGAGGTTATATTTCTAACTACGACAATCTTTGGCCGTAAATGACGGCATTCAGGAATATACATACCGAAAAATATACGAAACGAAATACATTTATTTAATCTTTTTTTTTCCATAGCCTGAAATAACAACACTTTAGAATACAAAATTTATCAATGATATCATTAGCATTTAAGCAGTAAAAAATATTCAGTATTATATTATTACTTTTCGTTATATAATTGTGTAAAAGTAATAATATGCTAATCGAACTACGCGATATAATTTTAATTTTCAAATGGAAATAGCAGAAGAAAAATTTTGAAAGCAGAAGTATTATGTTTTGCTTATATTACAAAGTTTACTACATAATTTTTATATAAAATTAATCCAAAAAATAAATTATTTTCTCATCAAAAGGAAATCATTAAATTGAATTTGATTCTCAAGTTTTGCGTTTTTACTTTGGTCAACACTGCTAAAAATACGAGTCACTGAGTCGATCATCTGGTCGACCGAAAAATTTTACAATCCGGGATAAGAAGTATCCTATGTCCTTCTCTTGGCTCTAAACTACTAACTTTTACCAACTTTACCAAAGCCAATTTCAAGTTAAATCGGTCCAGCCTTCTTGATATATATATGTATATATATATATATATATATATATATATATATATATATATATATATATCTTCTATATATATAAAAATAAGTCGGGTTTTTCTTCCTGACGAAATAACTCCAGAACGCACGAACCGATTTCGACAATTTTGCATTCGTTGGAAAGATCTCGGGTTCCGCAAGGTTTATAGCTAAGAAAATTAGTTGTGCATGGCATCGTGCCCTAATGCAAATTGCTGGAACTTCATGCACCGTAATTAAAAATTCGAGTAATAAAAATAATCAACAATTATTTTAAATAATTTCAAATAGATTATTTTCTATATATATATATATAAAAAGAAGTCGGGTTTTCCTGTCTGACGAAATAACTCCAGAAGGCACGAACCGATTTCGACAATTTTGCATTTATTGGAAAGGTCTCGGGCTCCGCAAGGTTTATAGCTAAGAAAATTAGTTGTGCGTTGTATCGTGCCCTAATGCAAATTGCTGGAACTTCATGCACCGTAATTAAAAAATTTGAGTAATGACATTAGTGAAAATTATCAGAATTATGCTTGGTTAAGTCAACGAGCAATTCTTGCCGCAAAGAATAATGATGTACACGCACTGAATTTCACCATTCATCCAAAAATTGCTGGCGATTTGGTGACAACCAATGATTCCGACTGGTCTTCCGTTTGACTTCAAACGATTGCAATTTCCAGTTTGCCTTGCGTTCGCAATAACAAGTCGCAAGGCCATTCGCTTAGTTTTCGCGGGATAAATTTCAAATAGATTATTTAGAAAATCATTGTTGTTCACATGGGCAGTTATACGTTGCCTGTTCACGAGTTGGAAAACCATCCGCTTTGTTTGTGTTAAAGTCAGACCAAAAAACAAAAAATGTGGTTTACCAAAGAGCACTTCAATGAAACGGATAATTTGCGGATTCACTTCCATTTACTCAGAGAAGTTCAACTAAAAAACACTTCATTTTTGTAATCGAAATAAATTCGTTACTGTTGTATAATAAAATCAAATTTTTCCTTTTCAAATATAAAACAAACAAAAAATTTCTTCATCTTTCTCACGAAACCATCTGGTGGCGAAACGGAGTTCGTCGGGTTTGCTAGTATATATATATAAGTTTGAAAATACTATTTTTTCGAAGTTTGAAAATATATTGCTTTAAATAACAATACTCAACAATTATAGTAACTTATTATTTATCTGGACAAAGTATCCAATCTTAAATTAGTGCAGATTTTTTTTTTAATTTTAGAGATTATGCTAATTCAACATATCGGATACAGACAATACAGTTTAATATAATAATGTAATATGATCTTTTATGAGTTTTTGGTCTTTC
Source organism: Ctenocephalides felis (assembly GCF_003426905.1). Taxonomy (NCBI): domain Eukaryota; kingdom Metazoa; phylum Arthropoda; class Insecta; order Siphonaptera; family Pulicidae; genus Ctenocephalides; species Ctenocephalides felis. Next base: position 42,172,777 of record NW_020537324.1, on the reverse strand, counting down.
TTACTCATAAGTTTGTTTTTGGTGAAAAGTACTCAATATACTCGATAGCGATAATGAATTAATTAAATTGGATATAATTTTGTTAAATTATTATTTAAAAAAATAAACTTATTGTTTTATTTTATTGTTTTTATTGTTTAGTTGAATATAATTGTAGTTGTATATACATTTTTTTATATTTGTACTAGTAACTTTCAATTTTGTTTACGTTTGTTTAAGATAATAAAAATACCAGTAATTTACCGGTATTCCGGTTTTAAAATGAAAAATTACCGAAATACCAGTATTGAAATTTTTCATCGGTATTGCATTCCCTAGATTAGATTAAACCATGATTCTATAGAAAGTGTATAAAACTTCCAGTTTGATTGTATTGACAAAATATAGATAAACTAATAGGGTTTATTGTTTTGATAATACCTCATTGTATATAGCATTCAAACAACACATCCTTATACATTTAAAGTATTAATATTTTTGATTCTCTAGAAATTGTTAAGAATATACCTTACTTAGCAAAACAGCGTTTGCCGGGTCAGCTAGTATATATGTATGTATATATATATATATATATATATATATATATGTATATGTATATATAGTTACATATATATATATATATATATATATATATATACATATGTGTGTGTGTGAATATCATTTTGTACTCACAATGTGAAAATTTTCTGCCAATTTGGTGATAATGTTTTGTACTCAGTTTGTGTTTGCAATCTTGAGTTCACTAGTTCCAGTACGCAAAACGGATCAGATTTTCCGCCAAGATCAGCAGAAGCTAATCCAGTAGCACCAAAAACTTTGACAGTTAGATGACCTATATCTCGAAGATTTTGCAATGTTTGTTTCCAATTCTATGAACAACGATATTTAAAAAAATTATAAAAAATCAAGTTAGATTTCAAATAATTTAAATGTGACCATATAATTTGACTGAAAATTTTATATATTATATAGTTTTAATTTAATTCTTACATATCTATTTCGCATAGTTTCCAGCTCTCTCGGGTTTTCTTTCCATATTGTAAGATCACTAATTGTTTCAGAAGCTGTGGTTCCAGATATTGTTAATAATAAGAATATTTTACCAAAATTTGTCATTTTAGAAGTTTCAAAATTTTCAGAGAAATGTTCACTATTATTAAGATCACAATAGGGTATCGGAAAGTCATCCAAACTAACCCACTGACCATGTGTGCATTCTCTACAATAATAATTAAGATTAAAAAACGTTGTGTTATATGTATATATATATATATATATATATATATATATATAATTGAAATATATATATATATATATATATACACCTAAGTCTGTTTTTACACGGTCTTTTTGTACCCGGTTTTGATATAACACGGTTTGAAAATTGAATATTTTTAATTTTTTTACACGATTTTATTCCATTTAGCACGATTTGAAATTTTATGTACTTAATTTTTTTTGTCAAATTTAATTTTTGCGATGTATGTTCATATCACAAAAAAGTACTTATGAAAGAAAAAAGTCTGAAACCATCGATAGTATCGATAGTTTGCGAACACTAGCTTAAAGATTTAAGTAAATTCCCCTTTAGTGCGTACAAACAATTTTTACTGGTCAAAGCAAATGTGAATAGCACTAATTTAGGGGAATTATTATTAAAATAAACATGAATTCTTGTTCTTGAAAATTCTTGTTTTTCACTAATTTTAATAGGTTTTAGAGAGTAGGAGAAATCACCCATTTTTGTATAAGATCAATGTCTTTTTTACACGTTTTTTTTTACACGGCTTCTTCTGGAACCAATCTCCGTGTAAAAACAGACTTAGGTGTATATATATATATATATATATATATATTCAAAGTAACTAGCAGCCCATTCGTCGAAATAAAAAAGGTATTAAGTATTAAAAACTCTTATTTATTTTATTTCGACACCAGATGCGTGTCATCATTCAGCAACACAGGACAAAAACACTCAAAAAAAATTATTTTAAACAATTATTATTCTAATATGTTATAAGATTAATTTTTTTTAATTTTTTTTTGAGTGTTTTTGTCCTGTGTTGCTGAATGATGACACGCATCTGGTGTCGAAACCTATAAATAAAAGTTTTTATTACTTTATACCTTTTTTATTTCGACGATTGGGCTGCTAGTTACTTTGAAATATGTTTCAACGTCGAAAAACCTATATATATATATATATATATATATATATATATATATATATAGGATTATAGATATATATATAGGATATATTGAGGATTTTTTGTTCAACGTTGAAATATATTGAAATAAATAAAACAGTCAATGCGTCTAATTTTATAAATTAATTTTATAAGTGAATTTTATAAGTTAATTTATAAGTTTCGAGACAAGATGTGTCTCATCATTCAGCTAAAAGAAATTTACAATATAAAAAAAAAGTTTTAATAAATATATTTATACATTAGCAACATTAATTGAAAAAACTAAATTTCACACACCAGATCAGAAAAAAACACACTTTACTATCACATTTTACAACTCAACAATCACATGCTACTACTGTAAAAAAACAAAAATAATTTAAGAAAGAACCGAAAAAGGTAAAAGTAAAAATATATAAAACACATAATGGATTTTCATTATCATTTGTCTTATTGATAGAGCTATTTTTTTAAGTAATTGAAACTTTATGGAATAAAAATTTAGATTTATTCCGCTCTATTCTCACAAATAATTCTTATCCTTTAAATTTAATAAATAATACAATTAAAAATAGGTTAGAATTTTTAAACATTGCCAATATTGACAATAATAATGTCACATTCGTTGTTCAACAATATTTTACTACTGATTCTTTTTCTTCTTCTTTTTCTTCTTTATTTAGTAAATATAAAGGAATTATTTGTTTACCTTATTTGGCTAGCTTTTCTTATTTTTTAAAAAAACTTTTTTCTATTGAAGGTTTTCTTTTAGTTTTTACTTTTGACAACACACTCAATTCTCTGTTTTCTACTTTAAAATCAAAATCTCCGTCTGACAGAGTCACCGATTCCGTTTATAAAATTAATTGTTTAGATTGTGGCAGTTGTTACATTGATGAAAGTTCCCTATACATGTGCAAGAGAATAAATCAGCATATTTATAATTCAAAACCCCTAGACATTTTAATTTTCAAACATTCTTTTTATAGTGGCCATCATATAATTTAATAAAGAAAATAATGTGGACCATAGAAGATTTTCCGAATCCTGTTTTATCTTTTTAAATTCAAATTGTGTGAACAAACGCAGTTCTTCTTGCACATTCAGAAAGCTATCAAAATATAATTAATTCACAGCGCGCTAAACCAATGGTCAACTACGAACACGTGTAATTGTTTTTTTCTCAAAATTTTGACTTTGCATCTCGGATACTTACAGAAACATCATTATTGTTTGGCTTTGAGCCTCGGATACATGAATATTTACGTATAATATTTTAATTATTAATTATTTTTTATTTTTTATTCCTTATAAAAAGGAAATTACTGACATTTGGTGCTTGTTTCCAATTATTAGTTTTTTACAAGCTGTATTAATATGTGAAAGTGATAGTCTAAGAAGTTCAAGTAAGTAATGTTTTATGCATTTTTTAATTTAGGTTTTATGTATAATTAGTCTGTCTCTTTAGTTAAATCCTTTTCTTGTTATTATTGATTATGTATATTCAATTTTTAACGTTAATTTCTGTTCTTTTTTTCAAAATTGTAGAACCACTGATGATGACATAGAATTTTACGTCGAAACGTATGTATTTTTTACTTGATGTTACGCCCTCCAAGAAATCAATCCTACATTTTTACCTCAAATTTAAGCACTTTCAACATATCTTATATATAAAAATGGAGCTCTCTTTCAAATGTCCGAATAAAACTCGAAAACGGCTGAATCGATTTGGCCAGTCTTAGTCTTGAAAAATTTGTGCCAATCCAGAGAAAGTCCAAAAGGTGAGAAATTATTTCAAATCCGCGTAGAAACTTTTTATTTTTAATTTGAAAATTTTTGTAGAAGCGCAATCTAAATAAAACAATGGATGGTTGGTAATCCGTGAAATGTCAAACGTTTTTGACAGATGATGTTCAATTACGTTCAATAGGATATTTTACGTGAACATTATTTAATTATGATTAAATTGTAGTAAGTAGTTTTGTTTGTAGTTTTATTTATATATAAAAACGTTAGTAAACTCAAAATATCATTTTTTTTAACTGTTAATATGAAAATGCACTTTTTGGCATATTTTTCTCAAACACGGTGCTCTGAAAGATCACATTTGTATAATTATATACTCATTGGTATTTATAAAACATTTTCTAGGTTATATTATTTTTTATTTATGTTATTCAAATTCAAAACCTAAATTTGGTATCGATCAAAGGGACATTCTGTCGAATAACATTTTCCCAGTTATAATTTCGTAGAATTTATCGAGGAATAGATAGTAATATATCAAGGTCCGGGGTTAAAAAGGTCCACCACCAAAGTATCAAAAACCACAAAAGTTAAGCATTGTTTAACAACAATATTTGAAAGTAGAGGAAAAAAGATGTATAGCCAGCTACAAACTTGATTTGAAAACCATAATCTTTGAAATGGGGGAGATAAACGGTAATCTTTGAAAATCCATAATAAAAGTATTTTCTTCCGTTGGTAGTTTTAGTAAATAGTTAAGTAATTTCTGCCACGACTTGTGTACTTTGCAATATTCGAGTCTTATCTGTTGATACAGATATGCTTTAACTATCGGCCTATAGTTTCATACATTGATTCACCTTACTATAATTTATCTAAATTCTGTTCCAAAACTTTAAAAAGATGTTAATTTACCATATTTTTTGAAAAATTCATACAGTTTAGTAGATCGTGTAAAGGATTTCAAGATCCCTCATAATTTTTCCTCCATTAGTTTTGATGTTATTAATCTTTTCATCAACATTCCACATAAATTAGTTATTACCGCCATTGGAAGTAGATGGTTGCAAATTGTTGAAAAAAAATCAATTATTTTGTTAAAACAAGCAGAACGTTCTTTAAATCATTTAAATCGGACGTTTAGTTCTCTCAAAAACTGCCATTATTTTAAAATTTAGCTCTGTATCTTCGAAATGGCTGTGCCTACCTTTGCCAAAACTAATAAGCACATATCCGAATCATTACTAATTGAATGTTTTTCAGATCATTCAAATCGGATACTTCGTTCTCTCAAAAACTCGATTCCTATTTTCTGCACTCTTTGCTCTTTATCTCCGTAACTGCTGGACCTGCCTTTGCCAAAAACTAATCAGCGTATCATCCTGTCAATAGGAATCGAATGTTTTTTGAACCAATCAAATCGGTTGATCCGTGCGCCCGAAAACGTGACCGAAAAATTGTAGCCATACATATGTAGCGTACGCTTGACAGCTGTCAGTTAAGCGACGCCGATATGAAGCGCGCAACACACAACGACACAACTTACAGTTGAGCAACGCCGATATAAACCGCGCAACACACAACGAAGTCGCAGTTATCCAGAACGTCAGATCTAGCAACCCTTGCGCGAGATATAAAATTTGACAAGAGAATAAATCTCTCTCTGATTTTGTTTCCGCGTTTTGACGAGTGAATAAATTAATTGATATCAAAATTAAATATTATATTGGATGCTTTGTAAATTTTGGAGTTATTAATAAACTTGTGTTATTATCCGAAGTCTATCGTGTTGTTACTGTTTCATTATAAAGTACCTTTAATTAATATAGAAGCACATACATACACACACACATCTATTTTTTCTGAGAACATTTTCTGAAAATGTTCCGAAAACTTCAAAACGTCGAGAAATGTAGAAATTTTCAGTTTCGATTTTTGGACGATTACAATGTGATATGTAACGAACCTTATTTTGTAAAAACTTAAAATTATGTAAAGGTTTCATACCCCTGCCCACAGCAGCAGGTTGTCTAACCCTGGCGGGTACCGTTAAGGACCCAGTATAAAACCGACGCAATGGGCTTAGTCGGGGTTATTTTCCGTACAGTTTTCCGTCGACTGGAGTTATTGTACATATTATTGTATTATGCAATAAAGAAATTATTAAGTAGAAAGTGCATTATCAATACCAAGGAAAGAACCAAAGGTATCCGGAGGAAGGTGTGTTGTCTATATCGTATATAAAAACCCAGTGTCCGAGGTAAACGGTCGTGTTCCCGCAACCAAATCCAATTCATGGTGGCAGCGGTGGGATTGCCTTGCAGAGAAGTAAAGTAAGCGGCGTTGCTGTGATCAAGAAAACCACGTGTTTCTGAGGCACCGGAGACTGCGGTCGAAGCAGAGGCTATCGGCGGCTAATTCAGCAACCGGCCATACTTCACGAAGAACTGAAGGACAATAGGTGGCGACAAGACACGAAAAACTTTGACACCCAAATAAGTGAATCATTCTTTTTTTTTTCTGCGGAGGAGATCCACACTTTTACGTTCCTACCGGAAGATGGCGACCAGTTCCCCCAGACGTACAGCATTTGAAGAAAGGATCAATAATTTTACTTTAACCGACACGAATTTAAACGTTAATTATGAAGCATTAAACTTAGCTATACAATTAATTCCTAAATTTAATGGTAAATCTTCCGAATTAAATAAATTTATTTTTTCTATTGAAACCTGTAGACAGGGCTTAAACGCGGCAACATGCGTAGAAATGCAAAATATTATATTAAATAAATTAGAAGGGGCTGCTTTCCAATATGTAAGACGTATTACTTCTATGAATTGGGCAGATCTCAAAAAAATACTTTTAAAGAAATTTGGGGAGAGACGGTCCGTGGCTGAGTTGCAGTTAGAACTAACTAAAATAAAATAAAATACTGGGGAAAGTGTGAGAAAGTATGCACAGAGAATAGAATTAATTCTAGAACGTATGTATGATCAAGAAAGTTTGAATGACGACAGTAGTGCGGATCTCAAGGAGCCTGCTCATAATGAACTAGCTCTAATAGTTTTTGTAGATGGCCTTAGGCCTGAATTGAGAACTTTAGTTAGGGCTGCCAGGCATAGCGATTTACAGGAGGCGATACTAATGGCTATGCAAGAGGAACAAAATTTGATGAGGACTAAATTGGATATCAAAGAACTTCAAGGCAACAAATTCAGAAGAAATTACTCGACACCGTTTTGTAAAATATGTCAAATAAAGGGTCATTCAATGTCAAACTGTCGGTGAAGAACCATATTCAACGCAGATGACCAGGTTGAAGAACCCCAAACTGACAGTCGAAGCCATGTTCGACGTAGCAATCCAGCGCAACCTAGTTCGAGATCATCGACGATAAATCGCGCGTCAACCTCTAATGATCCAAAAAACGAGTAGGCACTAATTGTAAATAGGTAAAGTAGGCAACAATTGTAGAACCACTGATGATGACATAGAATTTTACGTCGAAACGTATGGAAAAATAAAGATGTTTTAAAAAATCTTTACCTTACTTATATTTTTTACTTGATGTTACGCCCTCCAAGAAATCAATCCTACATTTTTACCTCAAATTTAAGCACTTTCAACATATCTTATATATAAAAATGGAGCTCTCTTTCAAATGTCCGAATAAAACTCGAAAACGGCTGAATCGACTTGGCCAGTCTTAGTCTTGAAAAATTCGTGCCAATCCTGAGATTGTCCAAAAGGTGAGATAATATTTCAAATCCGCGTAGAAACTTTTTATTTTTAATTTAAAATTTTTTGTAGAAGCGCAATCTGAATAAAACAATGGATGGATGGTAATCCGTGAAATGTCAAACGTTTTTGACAGATGATGTTCAATTACGTTCAATAGGATATTTTACGTGAATATTATTTAATTATGATTAAATTGTAGTAAGTAGCTTTGTTTGTAGTTTTATTTATATATAAAAACGTTAGTAAACGGGCCGCAAGTGTTACTAGAAACTCAAAATATCATTTTTTTTTAACTGTTAATATGAAAATGCACTTTTTGGCATATTTTTCTCAAACACGGTGCTCTGAAAGATCACATTTGTATAATTATATACTCATTGGTATTTATAAAACGTTTTCTAGGTTATATTATTTTTTATTTATGTTATTCAAATTCAAAACCTAAATTTGTTATCGATCAAAGGGACATTCTGTCGAATAACATTTTCCCAGTTATAATTTCGTAGAATTTATCGAGGAATAGATAGTAATATATCAAGGTCCGGGGTTAAAAAGGTCCACCACCAAAGTGTCAAAAACCACAAAAGTTAAGCATTGTTTAACAACAATATTTGAAAGTAGAGGAAAAAAGATGTATAGCCAGCTACAAACTTGATTTGAAAACCATAATCTTTGAAATGGGGGAGATAAACGGTAATATTTGAAAATCCATAATAAAAGTATTTTCTTCCGTTGGTAGTTTTAGTAAATAGTTAAGTAATTTCTGCCACGACTTGTGTACTTTGCAATATTCGAGTCTTATCTGTTGATACAGATATGCTTTAACTATCGGCCTATAGTTTCATACATTGATTCACCTTACTATAATTTATCTAAATTCTGTTCCAAAACTTTAAAAAAATGTTAATTTACCATATTTTTTGAAAAATTCATACAGTTTAGTAGATCGTGTAAAGGATTTCAAGATCCCTCATAATTTTTCCTCCATTAGTTTTGATGTTATTAATCTTTTCATCAACATTCCACATAAATTAGTTATTACCGCCATTGGAAGTAGATGGTTGCAAATTGTTGAAAAAAAAAATCAATTATTTTGTTAAAACAAGCAGAACGTTCTTTAAATCATTTAAATCGGACGTTTAGTTCTCTCAAAAACTGCCATTATTTTAAAATTTAGCTCTGTATCTTCGAAATGGCTGGGCCTACCTTTGCCAAAACTAATAAGCACATATCCGAATCATTACTAATTGAATGTTTTTCAGATCATTCAAATCGGATACTTCGTTCTCTCAAAAACTCGATTCCTATTTTCTGCACTCTTTGCTCTTTATCTCCGTAACTGCTGGACTTGCCTTTGCCAAAAACTAATCAGCGTATCATCCTGTCAATAGGAATCGAATGTTTTTTGAACCAATCAAATCGGTTGATCCGTGCGCCCGAAAACATGACCGAAAAATTGTAGCCATACATATGTAGCGTACGCTTGACAGCTGTCAGTTGAGCGACGCCGATATGAAGCGCGCAACACACAACGACACAACTTACAGTTGAGCAACGCCGATATAAACCGCGCAACACACAACGAAGTCGCAGTTATCCACAACGTCAGATCTAGCAACCCTTGCGCGAGATATAAAATTCGACAAGAGAATAAATCTCTCTCTGATTTTGTTTCCGCGTTTTGACGAGTGAATAAATTAATTGATATCAAAATTAAATATTATATTGGATGCTTTGTACAATTTTGGAGTTATTAATAAACTCGTGTTATTATCCGAAGTCTATCGTGTTGTTACTGTTTCATTATAAAGTACATTTAATTAATATAGAAGCACATACATACACACACACACACATCTATTTTTTCTGAGAACATTTTCTGAAAATGTTCCGAAAACTTCAAAACGTCGAGAAATGTAGAAATTTTCAGTTTCGATTTTTGGACGATTACGATGATTTACCCTATGGAAAGTTAAAAAATACTAGCGCATTCTGATAGAAATAAATACCAACAAACTAAACCCGATTTAAAAACCTACACACAAACTATTAAAGAAAATATAACTCACGATTTAAAATATTTACATGCTTAAATTAATATATTTACTTATTAAAAACTGTATTCTATTAAAAATTTCGCTGGCTAAAAAGTTATTTGCGATATATGGTTTTGCAGTCAAAATTCTTTTCAACAACACATATATTTCATATAAAAAGGTGCCCATATTACTTAAATTTACCATATTAGTAAATTGACCTACCCTAATAAATATATATCTTATATATAAAATTCTTTTAAACAATGTAAGTTTCATTAATCCTCCTAAACTATAATTCGGATTTTCATGAATCTTCCTGAAGTTTGTTCGGGAAATTTTCTAGAATGTTTTGATTCATAGAAATATAGTTAGATTGTAGATATAAATGGAAAAAAATACAAAAAACCGCTTATCATTGTTTGACCTTTAAAATATATAAGGCATGGTTTGACATTAAAAACAAATGACAACTGTCATTTGCCAAACATTTCTATTCACTTATAGGCTAAGGCAATATCAAAATATAATAAATTCATGATTATAAATTAGGAAAATGTAATGTCTACATTATTATTGCCGAAAAGCAGCTGGGATGTGCCAAAAATTAAATTAATATAAGATGCAAATAATATAACATGCGTCTGACAGTCTGCGCATGCGTCTGATGCGCACGGCGAATCGTGTTCTCAACGTACGCGTGGTTTGCTTTTGCTTGCAATAATTTTGTTTGCGCATTTTTCGAACAGATTTGCCGTACGAATTCGTGCAAAGGAGACGAGCCATAAGTGATTGCGCTAAAAATATTCAATTTGCAGACGTTTTGCCTCACTATACTAAGTCACAATACAAAAAAATGACTTATTCAAAAAATTATTTAGAAGTTTCATTGTGTCAAAAATTCATATGGTTGGCATTTTGTACGTAATATTTACTCAATGGAGCGCTTTGGGTCTGAACTTTATTTTACTGTTTTCCAATTTGTTTGGAATTTTAGAATTAGGCTCATCTTACTCTCAAGATCAAAAGTGAAAACAATTTAGACTTCTTTGCACTACCCGGGGGGATGCCATTTCTTTTCAGTGGTGTAATAACGTTTGGTGTGGATAAAAGAACTAATTATAAGAGAAAAATGTTTAATAATGTTTTTCAAAAAAGCAAATACTTTTCAAGTTACTGGCTACTGAAAATTTGTTACTTTTTGCGTTTTTCATCGTTTTTTGGTAATATCTTCAAAAATATACATTTTAACGAAAATCATGTAATGAACAAAATTATATCAATAAAAATCCTAATAAATCGCTATTTTACAGTGTTCTAGGAACAATATTAAGTTAATTATGAAAATGGGTTTTTATAGTTCTTAAAATAAGCTTTAAAAGAAGTACTTCTGCGTGTAAATTGAGTGAGCTATCATGCAATTAAAAGGCGCATACAATGATTTTTTTTTCATTTAAATCAAATAGTTCATGAGTGCCATTTCCACCCAAATTAAAAATAATCGTTTTCCATCTAGAATTAACTTGGTTTGAGAAATCTTGATGGATTCTAGAAAATACCATAACATTAGTACAAACGATTTTCAAAAAACTCATGACTTCATAAAAAAATCCATTTAAAAAAACAACCAACTTCTCATTATAATATCTCTGAAAGAATACGTATAAAAGTATATATATGAAAATTCACGGTATTTTTCAGACTAATTATTGCTTTTTATTATTTTTTTGTTACACAAATATTGATATAGTTCTAATTGTTTAAAGAGTGCGCGGCTGTCCAACCGGAGTGTCTTTCGAGCCCTTTAACCCTTCGCCATTTCAAAATAAGAGAAGTTACGGTAAAATTTATGATAGAGAAAGTTGTAGCTCATTTAATCACCTTTAAAATAGTATATTACAAGTTATGATAAAATCAGAATCAAAAGAGTTGTAATCCAATTAATGCGGGGGGTGGTGACGAATTTGCAAATTGTTTTCACTTCTGAACTTTAGATTAAGCTTAGCTGGACATACGCTTTTTTTCTCTCCATTTACTGCAATAATTTTGTTGATAGTAGGTTGAATAGAGCACACGTGAACAAAATTTTACAAATTAATTCACTTCAAATATGAACTTAAGTAATAATGTATATTGAATTATTAGTGTGAAAAATGCAATTTAGATATTAAAATACTAAAAGCCAGTTAAAATATGATACGAAATTATAAACATTCTAGGCATTATTGAAGCAATTATTTTGGGTAAAAAAAATCAAGGTGATATTGTACCTTGACCGCGCATGCTATATATCAATTCTTTCTGAATTTGTTATACTTTTTAAAAGATTTCAATTTTCAACACGTGTATCTATGCTATGACAATAGATACATGGTGATAAATTTGGAAAATCAATGTTTTAGCCGTGAATAAACAAAAAATCATTCATTTAAACATCCACATCTACAGATATGTCTAAAAATATTGTATAACCCTTAAATTCAATAAAATAAATTGAGCTATTGGAAATAAATTTGTTCTATAAATTGCAGTGTATAATTTTTAATATATAATTTTATTAAATATATTTTAATATTTGTTAAAGAAATAATTAAAGTGTTAACTGTGGGAATTGAGAATAATCATTTTATTTGAAACAGTACTACATTTAACATCACTCATATATTAGTGTAAATAGTAACTCGAAAAACAATAATAATTATTTTTAACTGAACGGTATAAATATTAGTATAGGATATTAAAAAACGTAGAGGTGAGTACAGGACAACGTCTGTTGGGTCATCTAGTATATATATATATATATATATATATATATATATATATACGAGGTCTGTTCAAAAAGTACCCGGAATTTTCGTTTTTTCAAAAAAATATTTATTTATTCGTCTACATTAATGTGGTCCCCTTCAAAGTAGTCCCCCCAGATATAATACACTTATGCCAGCGTTTTTTCCAATTTTCGAAGCACCCTTGATATTCACTTTTTGATATGTCCTTGAGCACTCTCAGCGATTCGGCCTTTATTTCTTCAATCGAGGAAAACCGCCGTCCTTTCATGGGTCTCTTCAACTTTGGGAATAGGAAAAAGTCACACGGAGCCATATCTGGTGAATATGGAGGTTGGGGCATGACTACGGTATTGTTTTTGGCCAAAAAATTACGAACAAGCAACGACGAGTGAGCAGGTGCGTTATCGTGGTGCAACAGCCATGAATTGTTTTTCCATAAATCGGAGCGTTTTTTTCGGATTGCTTCACGCAAACGTCGCATCACTTCAAGGTAATACTCCATATTAACCGTACGACCTTGTGGTAAGAACTCTTGATGCACTATGCCGTTATAATCAAAGAAAACAGTAAGCAAAACCTTGACATTCGATCGAACTTGACGTGCTTTTTTCGGTCTTGGCTCACCTGGGCTCTTCCATTGGGACGATTGGGCTTTGGTTTCGACATCATAACCGTACACCCATGTTTCATCACCAGTTATGACCCTTTCAAGCAAACTTGGATCGTTGTTGACGTCATTTAACAGCTCTTGAGCGATGTTCATGCGATTGCTTTTTTGGTCAAAATTTAGCAGTTTTGGAATGAATTTTGCTGCCACTCGTTTCATGCCCAAAACATTTGAAAAAATGTTATGACATGAGCCAATTGATATGCCAACTTCATCAGCAACTTCTCTAATTGTGATTCGGCGATCATTCATAACCATTTTTTCCACTTCTTTCACATTTTCATCGTTTGTTGACGTGCTGGGTCGACCGGAGCGTTCGTCATCTTCAACGTCTTCGCGGCCATCTTGGAAACGCTTATACCACTCGTAAACACTTGTTTTTTTCATAGCAGGCTCACCATAGGCTTTTTGTAACATTTCACACACTTTGTTACACTTTATTTCATTTTTTACGCAAAATTTAATACAAATTCTTTGACTTTTCAATTCTTCCATTGTAAAAATCGCCGAGCTCAGAAAAACACGTCGGACCTTAGCGACTACCACAGACAAAGTAAACAGTGAATATAGCTGAAAATTTCATCATACTTTAGGGGCATGTATACCAACACAATAAAAAAAAATTTTGACAATCAGACACTCCAGACCCGCGAAATTTAAAAATTCCGGGTACTTTTTGAACACACCTCGTATATATATATATATATATATATATATATATATATATATATATATATATACATTGAACTGTAATAACAATTCGAATTATTATTTTGTTTAATAATTACAAAAGTTGCTATTTATTTGTAGGTTACGCGGTCATCATAAGTGCTTCCTGTTAGATTTTGTACATAGGTTATAACCAGAAATTAGTATATAAGAGTTAGACAAAAGTTAGACAGGCAGTCAAACTTGGAGTCAGACTCGGGGACAGGCATAGAGTTAGTCAGACATAGTATTCAGTAAAATGTAGTTTTTGCTGATACGATAACCAAAAGGTTTTCAACAAATATTGTTTGTAAAAATAGTGGATAAAAACAGTATCATTCCAAGAAAGAAGTGTGTTTACAAATTACTATCAAATCGCTGTTCGTCCTAAAGGCCTTTCATACTACCAGTGGACCCACAAATATAATATTTCAACAACTATTCAACTGTTCACCGCTCGAGTCCAGCCCACCATCACAATTCCTGGTCGTACTGGTGATCCAGAACATACATCCGAAGACATTACCAACTAGCCCAGGACAGTTTAATATATATATATATATATATATATATATATATATATATATATATATATATATATAGATTTATAACAGTGACCTTAGAAAGATAGTTGAGTCTTTACTTATATCCTTTAATACGTCTTGTGTAAACAAACGTAATTCCTCTCATCTCTTACATGATAGTTACAAAGTAATTATTAATTTCATGAAAAGTAATTCAATACAGTTTTAGAATCTTTCATTCGTTATATTTCTTCTCTGTTTTTTCCTTCCCCTTTCGTTCTTGCTACTCCTCCCACTCCCATACGCGCACGTGGCTTACACTGCGCTGAGTTGTATGTTTAGCCTTGAATAGTACACACAACACTTTCTGATGTTAACATAAATATAGGAGGGCAATATGTGCTCCTCCTATGTCTCGTTTGTTAATAATAGTTTTTTATTATTTTACACAAATTTAGTGTTATATCAATCTTCACATCATAATTAATGTTTTTTGTTTTTCCTTGTTTGGTATGTATAATTTCCTCCTTTTATATATTTATATTTATCATCACTTGTGCATTTATGTTAATTGTTTTTTAGATTACTGAATGATGACACACATCAAGTGCCGAAACGTATAATGGAATAAATAATTTTGTGATTTAATCTTTTTTAATTCGACTGTTGGGCTGCTAAAAAATTTACAAATATGTATCAACGTCGACAAAACTTTCATCATATATATGTATACATATATATATATATATATATATATATATATATATATATATGATTTAGTTGTTAATTTTGATGTTGAGATATATGAGTAAGTTCTTGTGGGGCGATATATCAAAGAATAAAAAGCAAAGATTTATAAATTAATCTTTAATTCCAAACGTTTCGACATTCCATTTAATGGCTTATGACATAAGCCTCGGAACTTGCACAGTACACTCGTGGCAGAAATTACTTAACTTTACTCACATTTTTGTTCAAATAAAACTATCATTTTTCTTTTTACATTACAAAAAATGATAAAAAAATTCGTAGTGTTGAGAAGTTAAATGTATAAATGTTAGTGCTAATTTCTAGTGTTGTGTACACTTCTTTAGATGTAACCTACTAACGTTAATATCCACTGATGATAACATTAAATTGAATGTCGAAACGTTTGGAATTAAAGATTAATTTATAAATCTTTGCTTTTTATTCTTTGATGTATCGCCCCACAAAAACTTACTCATATATATATATATATATATATATATATAGATATATATATATATATGTATATATATATATATATATCTTATATATAAAATTCTTCTGTAACAATGTAAGTTTCATTAATCCTCCTAAACTATAATTCGGATTTTCATGAATCTTCCTGAAGTTTGTTCGGGAAATTTTCTAGAATGGTTCAATTCATAGAAATATAGTTAGATTATAGAAATATATGGAAAAAGTACAAAAAACCGCTTATCATTGTTTGACCTTTAAAATATATCAGGCATGGTTCGACATTAAAAACAAATGACAACTGTCATTTGCCAAACATTTCTATTCACTTATATGCTAAGGCAATATTAAAATATAATAAATTCATGATTATAAATAAAAAAATGTAATGTCTACATTATTATTGTCGAAAAGCAGCTGAGATGTGCCATAATTAAAATATTATAAGATGCAAATAATGTAACATGCGTCTGACAGTCTGCGCATGCGACTGACGCGCATGGCGAATCGTGTTCTCAACGTACGCGTGGTTTGCTTTTGCTTGCAATCATTTTGTTTGCGCACTTTGCGAACAGATTCGCCGTACGAATTCGTGCAAAGGAGACGAGCCATAAGTGATTGCGCTCAAAAGTATTCAATTTGCAGTCGTTTTGCCTTACTATACCAAGTCACAATACAAAAAAAATTACTTATTCAAAAAATTATTTAGAAGTTTCTTCGTGTCAAAAATTCATATGATTGGCATTTTGTACGGAATATTTACTCATTGGGGCGTTTTGGGTCTGAACTTTTTTTTACTGTTTTCCAATTCGTTTGGAATTTTGGAATTGGGCTCATCTTACTCTCAAGTTCAAAAGTGAAAACAATTTAGACTCCTTTGCACTACCCAGGGGAATGCCATTTCTTTTCAGTGGTGTAATAACGTTGGGTGTGGATAAAAGAACTAATTATAAGAGAAAAATGTTCAATAATGTTTTTCAAAAAAGCAAATACTTTTCAAGTTACTGGCTACTGAAAATTTGTTTCTTTTTTGCGTTTTTCATCGTTTTTTGCTAATATCTTCAAAAATATACATTTTAACGAAAATCATGTAATGAACAAAATTATATCAATTAAAATCCTAATAAATCGCTATTTTACAGTGTTCTAGGAACAATATTAAGTTAATTATGAAAATGGGTTTTAAATGAAGTACTTCTGCGTGTAAAATGAGTAAGCTATCATGCAATTAAAAGACGCATACAATGTTTTTTTTTCATTTAAATCAAATAGTTTATGAGTGCCATTTCCACCAAAATTAAAAATAATGTTTTCCATCTAGAATTAACTTGGTTTGATAGATCTTGATGGATTCTAGAAAATACCATAACATTAGTACAAACGATTTTCAAAAAACTCATGATTTCATAAAAAAAATCCATAAAAAAAACAACCAATTTCTCATTATAATATCTCTGGAAGAATACGTATAAAAGTATATATATATGAAAATTAAAGGTATTTTTCTGACTAATTATTGCTTTTTATTATCTTTTGTTACACAAATATTGATAGAGTTCTAATTGTTTAAAGAGTGCGCGGCCGTCTAACCGGAGTGTCTTTCGAGCCCTTTAACCCTTCGCCGTTTCAAAATAATAGAAGTTACGGTAAAATTTATGATAGAGAAAGTTGTAACTCATTTATACATCTTTAAAATAGTATATTACAAGTTAGGATAAAATCAGAATTAAAAGAGTTATAATCCAATTAATGCGGGGGGTGGTGACGAAATGCAAATTGTTTTCACTTCTGAACTTTAGATTAAGATTAGCTGGGCATACGCTTTTTTCCTCTCTATTTACTGCAATAATTTTGTTGATAGTAGGTTGAATAGAGCACATGTGAACAAAATTTGAAAAATTAATTCACTTCAAATATGAACTTAAGTAATAATGTATATTGAATTATTAGTATGAAAAATGCAATTTAGATATTAAAATTTTTAGTATTTTAAATATGGTACGAAATTATAAAAATTGTAGGCAACATTATTGAAGCAATTATTTTAGGTAGAAAAATCCAAGATGATATTGTACCTTGACCGCGCATGCTATATATTCATTTTTTCTGAATTTGTTATACTTTTTAAAAGATTTCAATTTTCAACAAAATACATGGTGATAAATTTGGAAAATCAATGTTTTAGCCGTGAATAAACAAAAAATCATTCATTTAAACATCCACATCTACAGGAATGTCTAAAAATATTGTATAACCCTTAAATTCAATAAAATAAATTGAGCTATTGGAAATAAATTTGTTCTATAAATCGCAGTGTATAATTTTCAATATATAATTTTATTGAACATATTTTAATATTTATTAAAGGAATAATTAAAGTGTTAACTATGGGAATTGAGAATAATGATTTTATTTGAAACAGTACTACATTTAACATCACCCATATATTGGTGTAAATAGTAACTCGAAAAACAATAATGATTATTTTTAACTGATCGGTATAAATATTAGTATAGGATATTAAAAAAACATAGAGGTGGGTACAGGACAACGTCTGTCGGGTCATCTAGTATATATATATATAAATATAAATATATATATATATATATATATATATATATTATATTTAGATTGACGTGTAACATATGTAAATTCATTATTACCTCTCCATTATCGCCAGATCTATAACTGCTTTTCCCATAAATAATTCTTTTCCTTTAGCACTCAATGAAGATTTTGACTTAGTCCACATGGATAATTCTAATAATTGTTCTTGATCGTCAAATAAGTGCAAGTCAAATTGTTCAAGCCACCTTGTACGCCATGATGCTTTGGAGCGATATTTTTCGTTTCCCAATCTGAAACATCATTCTTATAATTTGGAAGATTTATTTGAAGTTGCCAACAAATTCACCTAAATTTAACATATGGTTCCAAGTCCAATACTTCATGATGTTCTGTGCTAAAGTCAATATTTTTTGCTTCAACGAGTACAATTGTAACTACTGAGCTCCATATTTGTGATTTTAGTCTTCTATTTACATCACTCGCTTTAGGATAGCTTTGAAAAAACTGAAAATTTATACTACTCATTATATTTAAAAAAATCTTATATATATATATATATATATATATATACATACATATATATATATATATATATATATATATATATATATATATATATTGTATGATTCTGAATTTGATGTTGACATATGTATTAACAAAGGACCGGTTGTAACCTGTACACCTACCCTTACGCGGTCTGATCCCGAACTTTGAATCTTAGCCCCTTCACCCATACTTCGAAACACTGATTGTAAAAAAACTCGCCAACTAAACTATAGCCAACTTAAGCTATGCTCTGTTCAACAAAACAAAAAACAAGTTAGTTTATATATGATAGTGCAAAATTATGTGCCATACGCTAGTTACTGATTTAAGACCTTATTTATGTAAGTTACCTTTGTTGTTTATATATGTGTATATATGTGTATATGCATATGTATATATATATATATATATATATATATATATATTAGTAGTTATTTTGATGTTGAAATATGAGTGAGTTCTTGAGGGCGATACATCATTTGATGTATCGCCCTCAAGACTCACTCATATATATATATATACATATACGTATTATGTCGTATATATATATATATATATATATATATATATATATATATATATGTCTGTTTATGTGTATATTTATGTGTATATATATATATATATATGTCTGTTTATGTGTATATTTATGTGTATATATATATATATATATATATATATACGAGGTGTGTTCAAAAAGTACCCGGAATTACTAATAATTAAATTTCGCGGGTCTGGAGTGTCTGATTGTCAAAATTTTTTTTTATTGTGTTGGTATACATGCCCCTAAAGTATGATGAAATTTTCAGCTATATTCACTGTTTACTTTGTCTGTGGTAGTCGCTAAGGTTCGACGTGTTTTTCTGAGCTCGGCGATTTTTACAATGGAAGAATTGAAAAGTCAAAGAATTTGTATTAAATTTTGCGTAAAAAATGAAATAAAGTGTTGCAAAGTGCAAAAATTCACCAGATATGGCTCCGTGTGACTTTTTCCTATTCCCAAAGTTGAAGAGACCCATGAAAGGACGGCGGTTTTCCTCGATTGAAGAAAATCGCTGAGAGTGCTCAAGGACATATCAAAAAGTGAATATCAAGGGTGCTTCGAAAATTGGAAAAAACGCTGGCATAAGTGTATTATATCTGGGGGGGACTACTTTGAAGGGGACCACATTAATGTAGACGAATAAATAAATATTTTTTTGAAAAAACGAAAATTCCGGGTACTTTTTGAACAGACCTCGTATATATATATTACGCTTTTGTGTTTGTATATATTTCTTTTTACTTTTCATTTCTTATGTTTGTCTATCTGTTTAGTTTTAATTGTTATTGTTATAATTATAATACTTGTACCTGTAGTTCTTTTTCTAATTTCAGTCATTTTTTCCTAGTTTATGTTAATTTTTCAATGTGCATTCTGTAGATCCACTGATGATGACATAAAATACTACGTCGAAACGTTTGGAAAAAATTAAAGATTAACTTCTAAATTTGCTTTTTATTTGATGTATTGCCCTTGCTGAACTTTCTCATATATATATATATATATATATATATATATATATATATATATATGTTAAAGAAGTTAAGTTTGACGTTGAGAAATTTGTTTGAAGTTCTTCAAGGGCAATACATCAAATAAAAAGCAAAGATTGCGAGACCTTTCCAACGAATGCTACATTGTCGAAATCGGTTCGTGCGTTCTGAAGTTATTTCGTCAGGAAGGAAAATCCGACTTATTTTTATATATATATATATATAGAAGATATATATATATATATATATATATATATATATATATATATATATATATATATATATATATATATATAAATCTCGTGTCACGATGTTGGTTCGCGATGGACGCCCAAACTACTCGACCGATTTTAAATTTTATTGTCTCATCGCGTGCATATATATCCAACTTGAGTTATGGGAAATTTTGAAAAGTAAATTTAAAATATTAATACATAATTTTTATAAATTTCAAAAAATTTCGACAGAAAATGACCAAAAAAAAACAAAACACTAAATTGACAAATGTCAAAATTTACGGAAAATTCGAGAAAAAAAGATTTATGATTTTCGAAAAAAAAATATTTGACATCACAAACATCACAAAATTAATATAAATCATGATTGAAAACTGAATATTATATCATATTATATTAAATTTCGAAGTGCCAAAAATCAAACATAGGAATAGACTCGAATTCTTCAGAACTTTATCCATGTTAGTTTCAGGGATAGTATGAATATGAATTTATAGTTGGAAATTTATATTATAAGTGTTTTGTAAGTAATCACAAATTAAAAAAAAAATGCATTGAAATCGATGAGTGTCTAATCATAAATTTATGGAAATTTTTCAAAGAAAATTTTGAAGATTTATAGCAAGTTTCCAAAAGTATGTGAAACCATTCCTAAATAAAGCATCGTAGAACATGTTAAAATGTTAGCTAAAGGTAAATAAGACGTAATACCAAATAATATATAACAAATTTATAAAAATCACTTGGTTATTCATTATACATTTTGTAATGTACTCATTTATTCAAATGTTTAATTATTTCAATTTATTTATTATTTAAGTTCAAAAAAAATATAATATATAGTATTGATCCATCATATTCAAATTTCAATCCGTATTTTATTTATTTTTGGATTGATATGAATTTTTTATAACAAAAGGTTTGAAATTTGGTTGTCAAGCGGATAAGGGCCGTTGCAACGCAAGGCTGGGTATGCTAGTATATATATATATATATATATGTATATATGTATATATATATATATATATATATATATATATATACATATACAAACACATACACATATATAAACAACAAAGGTAACTCACATAAAAAAGGTCTTAAATCAGTAACTAGCGTATGGCACATAATTTTGCACTATCATATATACTCTAACTTGTTTTTTTTTTTGTTGAACAGAGCATAGCAAAATATTTGTGAAATATAATATATTTTGCAAGGAAAATGTTGTTTATGCGTACATTCCCGAGGCAGTTATGACATGTGCTTAAAAATTATTTGGAGAGACCGAAGGATTGGTTGGGGAGTTTTTTTACAATCAGTGTTTTGAAGTATGGGTGAAGAGGCTAACATTCAAAGTTCGGGATCGTACCGCGTAAGGATAGGTTTACAGGTTCGGAATTAAGCTAGTTAAGAGAAAACAAATTTGGAAATATCATTGAGTATCACATGATAATTTTCACACAGTAAAGAGGCATCACACCTTTTATTAATGCAAAATTTAGTAATGCTGATTAGACAAGATTCAGCGAACCTTCTCTGAATAATGTTCCGTTCGTGATAAAGTATACTAGCGTTATAAAAGTTAAAAGAATGTTTAAAATTTTTTATATGTTTTGTTAACTTGGTTTGATTTTGTCGTGGGTTTTTTGAGTTATTATCATGTTGTTTTAGTCGTTTTATCAAATTCTGTCCAGTTTCACCTATGTAAATGGAATCAAAGTCATTGCATTTTAATTTGTAGACAATATTTGATGTGCGTTCTAAACTAGTGGGTGATTTGAGGTTGGAAAAAAAAGAGCTGAGGGTTAAGTCTACTTTAATGTTACAATATATATATATATATATATATATATATATATATATATATATATATATACATACACACACACATGCAAACATATATATACACATATACATATACAAATACAAAAATATATACCTATATATGTACACATATACATTTGCGACTATACATATATAAATATACGCATATACATATATGCAACGTGCATGCATATTCACAACGACGTACATGTACATGTATGAAACATACATATACTCATACCTATCTATGTAACTATAGCTATACCCCGTCGGGAGAAGCCAAACTCCTACCGGGCGCGTCCCCAGGTGGCGGATAGGGGGTTTCCTAACCGATCGTAAGATCGGCGGATTGGGGCGAAATAAAATAGCCCTCGCGGACCAAATATGGCATCGGAGCTGAGGAGTAACAGCCACCGTCCGTGTATCACGGAAAAAAGAAAAAACTCCCTTTTGGTTGGTCACACCATCTGACCTAGGGCCACGTACGGAAGCGGATTAGGGGACACTGCTCGAAAGAGATGTGTGGATGATCCATATAGCGCACCGTGCGTGGAAACTCCCGGCATCAACGTGCCGCACCCACCGGAGCAAGAGGATGCCAATGAAGGAAGAAGGTGCACGGCCGGAGCGGATGTTTTTTTTTCCCGCTCCAATGGTCACAAGCTCTTACAGCAATGGAGGTAGCTGTAAGGGTAATCACCCCTCCACTTCCCAAGGCACCGCGTTCGGAGACGACCTCTTGTTCTGGAGGACTATTTAAACAACATGAATAATTATGAAAACCCAGAAAACCCAGAAAACCCAAAAATGGACGTCGATCACGATGCGGCGAAAGCCGCAATAGTAAAAGGAAACAAGAAAGCTCCCGGCAATCTTCACCGGGACAGAGTAAACTCCGCACCATCGACTAGATGTCGACAAACGCCGATGGAGAGACTTGGCTCCAAAATTGAGGAGCTAGCGGAGTACGTCAAAGATAGGAACAATGTCCACAGCAGAATAAAGGAGCTAATTAGGTCGATTGACACAGCATATAGCCTGGCATTGAAAGAATATACGGCAACCCCCAAAGCTGTCTCAATGACAGTGCAAACTACACAGACCTCTCCCGAGAAAACCATTGAACCGGGTGTAACTCAGACGCCAACTCCTAAGACCCAAGAGCAAAATACAAACAAAAGGTTGTTATCTTCACTTAGCCCCACCTCTGACGCGGAAACACATCCGCCTAAAAATCGGCAGTAGAAAATAACTGGACGAAAGTGGCTCGACGAAGTTCGAAGAAGAAAGGAGCGCGGGATGCGAAAGTAACCTTGGAGGAAACCGAGAAACCGGAAACCGAAAAAATCGAAACAAATGATAGTGCTAAGCATAGAAATAACCATCATAGGACAACTCGGAGGAAACATAGAACCAAGGCTGTTCTGGTTCAACCAGCCGAAGGACGAACGTACGCTGACATCCTTAAGGAGATCAAGGAAAAAGTAAACCCGACAGAGACTGGCGTGGACATAAAGTCCATCAAACAGACAAGAAATGGAGGTGTATTACTGGAAATGAGCCCCAAGTCCGAAGATAGTGCAGCCTTTGCAGCTGCGGTAAGGGCAGCAACTGAAAACATAGGAACAGTGAAATCACTGACGCCGCTAACGACGATAGAGATTCTTGACCTTGATGGTGTCTCTACCGAAAACGACGTTCGCAAAGCACTCATTCGGGAATTTACGACAAAACTGGAAATACGACGAGTGAACTTGACCAAAGTAACATCAAGAGGACAACGAGCGGCCTTTTGTGAGATAGATGAGGCTAATGCAATCAAAGCCCTAAATAGGGCCCGCATAAGAATTGGGTGGGTTAACTGTCGCATTCGCCCAGTTGTTAAAGTGGCCCGCTGCTTTAGATGTCTCGGTTTCGTACACCAAACGCATAAATGCGGGGGACCAGACAGAAGCAAGTGTTGCTACAAATGCGGCGGAGAAAATCACAAGTCTGTAGACTGCACGGAAAAGCCAAAATGCTTTCTATGTACAGTAGACAAAGAAGATCGGAATAGCGGGAACCATGTCGCTGGATCCGGTACCTGTAAAGCATTCCGTGTAGCACTTGCCAAAGCCACGAGAGAACAGAAATGACGCGATTTCTACAAGGTAATCTGAATAGATGTGCCTTGGCGCAGAATCTACTGCGCCAACGTATCTTTGAAGATAAGATCGATATATGCCTTATCTGCGAGCAATATATGAATATTCAAGATAAATCATGGTTCGCAGATAAAACTGGCACGGCAGCAATATGGATCACAAACTCGAAGAAGATCTTCGTCAATGACAACGGAAACGGAGAGGGTTTTGTCTGGATCAAGACTCCTACGACCTACTGTGTGAGCGTCTACCTTTCACCAAATGAAGGGATTAGCGTATTTCGCCAGAAAATGGCAAACATAGAAGATACTCTCAGCAAATTTGACGGAGAAGTCATTATAGCTGGTGATTTCAACGCGAAATCGGCTGAATGGGGCGCCGAATACTCGGACACTAGAGGAAATGACGTAGCAGACTTTGCTGCAAGATTAGACCTTACTGTGTTAAATACTGGGAGTATTACAACTTTTAGAAGACCAGGATATCAGGAATCTATTCTCGACATTACGTTTGCCACTCCAAGGACAGCGAACATGATTGGAGACTGGACTGTATCTGAAGAGTATAGTGGCAGTGATCATCAACATGTGACATTTAGTATTGGATCCGGTCCGACTAGACCAAGCAACTTTTGCAAGCGAAGGTGGAATGCCAAGAAGCTTGACCAGGAAGCGTTGCGAGCAGCCCTCGAGCAAAACGCATCTATTCTTCAAGCTGATCCAAAACTAAGTACCCGCAGAGAAACGGAAGAAACGGTCCTTAAAACTATGAACGCTATTGTCACCTCATGTAACGCCTCTATGCCACGACCAAAAAACCAGGGTGTGCACAGTCCAGCATATTGGTGGTCATCAGAGATAGCAGAACTACGGAAAAGATGCCACGCATTACGTCGCCGGGCCACAAGAGCTGCAAAACGCTCCCCCTACCAAGATTTGTATACAAACGAGTACAAACAGGCAAAAGAGAACCTAAATAAAGCCATAAAATCAGCTAAAGCCGGATTGTGGAAGGAAATTTGCAATGACCTTGACAAAGATCTCTGGGGAAAAGCCTATCAAATCGTTACAAAACGACTTGGTAGAGCTTTACCAGAAGCACCGAAATCTCCTGCTTTGATGAATTCTATCGTAGCGGAACTATTCCCTAAACATCCGCCAAGGAAAAGAGACAAATACGTGGAAAGCAGTGAAACCACACCCTTCACTGTCAAGGAACTCCAAGATGCGGCGAGAACCATAAAAGCTGGCAAAGCACCAGGCCCTGATGGCATCCCAGCCTCAGTGATCAAGACTGTAGCCTTGGAATTTCCGTATTTCTTCTGAACGCCTACAATGCCTGCCTGGCGACCGGCACCTTCCTACGGTCTGGAAGCGGCAAAGATTGGTCCTAATAGACAAAGGTAAGGGAACCCCTGTAACACCATCGTCGTTTCGACCACTCTGCATGTTAGACATCGCCGGCAAACTGCTTGAAAAACTTATTCAATGCAGATACGCAACGACATTGAATGCGCCGGAGGTTTTGCCAAGAACCAACACGGATTTCAAAAAGGACGATCGACTATCGGCGCGATTCGAAAGGTAACGGAAACAGCAAGAGAAGCATGGCGTGGTAGTCTTAAAACTCGTAAAGTGTGTCTGTGTGTTCCTTCTCACATTCGACGTTAAAAACGCCTTAATAGTGCGAATTGGGAGGATATTTTACACGCCTAGAGCATAATTTGAGTTGACGTAAAGCCAGAAAATCTAGGACTAATAGACGACTACCTCGATGGGAGAAAGTTGATAGTGGAAACGACGGAAGGTCATCAAGAACACGAGGTTACAGCTGGGGTACCTCAAGGCTCAATCTTAGGAGCCGATTTGTGGAACGCTGTCTACGACGAGCTCCTGGAGATTCCCTTGCCGAAGCAGGTGGAACTCACGGGCTTTGCGGACGACGTCGCAGCCACAATCGTAGTGGACAGCATTGAGGAGGCTGAACTACTCGTTCGAGAGACCGTCGACACCATAGAGACTGGCTTGAGAAACACCACCTAAAACTCGCCAAACAGAAAACGGAGATGGTTGTCTTGACCCGACAAAAATGGTTTCCAAAACCATTCACCGTAGACATAGGAGAGACAACTTTGACGTCGACAAGGGCCTTGCGCTACCTGGGAGTAATGATAGATGAGAAGCTATCCTTCCGTGAACATCTCGATAATGCATGCATAAAAGCTAGCAAGACGGTATCCAACTTGTCAAGGATTATGGCTAACTGCATGGGACCACGAACCCGAAAACGACGAGTCCTGCTTGAGGTAGTCCATTCTGTACTGCTATACGGAGCAGAGATATGGGCGGATATCCTCAAGCAAAAAAACATATCGGCGCAAAATAGCTTCAGTGCAAAGACGAGGAGCTCTAAGAGTTACCTGTGCCTATCGCACGGTCTCTGAAGCAGCTGTATTGGTAATAGCAGGAGCCATACCAATTGACTTGCTAGCATTCGAGAGAGTGAAACTCTACGACGCTAAATTAGGTGGCGACAATTCCAGAGAAACAAGGTCGCGAATTAAAAATGAAACGCTACAAGAGTGGCAAAATCGGTGGACGTCAGGAGAGACGGGCAGATGGACGGCGCGCGTCTGATTCCGGACATTAACGTCTGGCTCTCTCGAAAGTACGGCGACACAAATTTTTTCTAACCCAGCTACTGACAGGACATGGACAGTTTAATGCCTATCTTTTTAAGATGGGCTTGCATAGCACGCCAATGTGTAAATACTGTCCAGATAAAAATCGACGACGCTGAGCACACGTTCTTTGAATGTGCTCGGTGGAAGGACTATCGCAACAACGCCGAGCACATTATAGGCACCAGGCTCACCCCCTCAAGTCTTGTGGCCTACATGATGAAACAGAAGAAAACTGGTCAGCTGTAGCAGCTTATGCACAGCATCTTTGAAGGCTAAAACCGGAGAAAGAGACCAGTAGTCGAAAGCAGGCGTCGCAAGGCGCAGCACGGACTGGATTGATGTAATGCTACGCGGGGTTCCAATCCAGTCCTCTCCGTACCATCGCGGGAGAGGGAGAGGGGAGAGGAGTGTTTTTTTAGTGGGTAAAAATCTCCACACTGCCGTCCGTCGTTGTCTGCTGTAGGATGGACAGCGGAGTATCCACGATGGCGGTGTCTTATGAAGATTTTTTTTCGCACCTCTATAAAAAAAAAAAAAAAAAAAAAAAAAAAAAAAAACAAAAAAATATAGCATACACGTATACATATACATATACCTATCTATGTAACTATA
>NW_020537324.1:42102905-42144901 GCF_003426905.1 Ctenocephalides felis | reverse complement strand
AACTTCTGCAATGAGGCAAAATATTTTTGATGGCAAAACAGCGTTTGCCGGTCAGCTAGTATATATACATATATATATATATATATAATATATATATATACATACATATATACATATACACACACAATACATACATATTACATATGTACATAATGCTCACATATATATACATATACATACATACATATATCACATATACAAATACATGTATACACATATACATATGTACATACATACAAACAACATGTAAATAATAATATACATATATATATATATACATATATACATACAAATACGTATATATATATATATATATATATATATATATAATATATATATATAAACCTACATATCTTAAACTCGTATATAGTAAAAGCAAACACATATTTTATGAAGATGGATAATACATATAAAATACAAGTGGACTTACATTACGTTGGTAGGTTACATGTAGAGAAGTGTACACAACACTAGAGATTGGCACTAACCTTTATACAACTAACTTGTCAACACCATGCATTTTTTATAATTTTTTGTATGATGTAAACAGAAAAATGATAGTTTTTTATTTGAACAAAAATGTAAGTAGAATTATGTAATTCTGCCACGACTTCTGTACTTTGCGCGTTCCGAAGCTTGTGTGAGCGACACACGTGTTTTGATAGATTTTTAAGGGTCATTCAAGGATTGTTATGGTAGGTAGAAAAATTTTATTCTTCAATGTTAACTAAAGTCCAAGATCGTCGCATGAATGCGGAAGCGCGCCATTCCTAAGAATTATCACGTCCAATAAAATATATAAAAAGTCAAAATTATTTGAATAAACCAGTGATGTCTTAGTCAAGACTCTAGCCGATTGATTATGTCTTAAGAGTAGTCTTAGATACATTAAGTGGAGATTATGTCTGTGAATTAAAAGAAATAAATACAGTGTAAAATACTACAAGTGGATTTTTATATTGGAAACCAGAAGTTTGTCTCTTCCAGCAAATACCTTATTGAATGTACCCATTACTCTGAAGAGAACTCTCATCAAACCAGTCGATCAAACATTATTCCTACTGCACGACCCAAGGCATCAGGAAAGGTTGGACGGACATTATTACCATATCGTATAAAGAAGCTACTACAGTAACCAATATCCAGGACTGTGGATCTTCCAACAAACGGACCTCCAACCCATACCTAAACCTTCCCACTCAACCACCTATATATCATTTCATGGTGTCAAGCGGTGGATTTCCGTGTAGTGAAGTGTTAGTTTTGTTAATTGTGCTTGGTGAATTCTGGATCCGGTTTTTCTTCTTCGCACCCAGAGACGGAGTATCCAGCAAGCAGCAAGACCAGGACTAGCACGAGGAACTAAAGGCACCAAAGGTGGCAGCATTACCGAGATAAACTACGCAGACAGAACTACGCAGATCGACGCAGACTTCTTGACTAAGGCTCACTCCCCAAGTAAGAAAACCAATCCTTCAACATATCCAGACCAGAACATCATAGTCGTCAATTTTTTTTCAAGATTTTAATTGTCAATTAGAATATAAATAATAATACTTTGTCAATTTGAATATTTTTTTAAGTATTAGGATTTTGGTTGTACTTGGGTAACGTTTTTTGTAACAACGGGCAGTTCGATTATTGTTCACACCACTATTATTTTGTTGACTTCACATAACCATCAAGGTTAAGTTCAAGTAAATATTGTTAACTAAGCATTTTAACAAAAACAATTACGAGCATTACCAGGTCCGAATTTCATAACAGAAATATGACAAAATAATTGTAAAGATTAGTAACAAAGTCATCAAGTAATAATATAGAAGACTCAGAAAGTAATATTGAAAAGTAAGTGACTCTAGTTAATGACTTTGAGTTTCCAATTTACTTCTGTAAATCTTTTTATAACGTCGCGATTTTTAATGTGGCTTTAAATGCCAGTATCAGGGCGAAATGCCTAAAGGATTTAGCGTAGCCATTGTGCCACTTTTCAGGCGATAGTGCCAATCCTTCATTTCAGATAGCCTAATATTAAATTGTTCAAAAGAAACAATAGGTATCTGACAAATAAATAATTAATCAGGGTAGGAAAAACCCGAATGGAGACTCGAAAGATTAGTAAAAACCGGGAGATCAAAATATTTGACGTAATTTTGATGACTTATAAGAGACTCATGAATCCGCGGGAACGAGTCAATAAAATCTTTCAATTAATTTATTTCGTTATTTTCATTTTAGGACCAAAACACGCTCGTTGATTTTGTCGATATTATTAAATATTGCATGAGAATAAATTCCAACTATTAATGTCGATATAGAAATAATTTTAAATGTTACATAAGAATGAAATTTTAATCTTGTAAAATACATAAAATGAACTTTGAAGTTTTGTGTGAAGATATATTGAACTTGAAAACGCAAATTTGAATAATAATTTAATCAACTGCCCATACCACAAAATGTTACAGAAATGAAGGGATAAATTTTAATTATTGTCAATAATAGTAATGTAACTATCCCCATAGAATAGAATTATAAAAATTGAAAAAAAAATAGGAAAATAGAAAAAGTCTATGTTTGAATTATTGATACAAAATGCTTTCATTTTAAATTAAATTCAATTTATTGGCGTTATATTGAACGTAAAATATTTCCTAAATTTCTCTACAAATATAATAAATTTTATTTGAAAATTAGTAATCGATTGAGTGAATTTATCTTCTATTACATTAATTGCGTAAATTAACAATAATAATATTTTTTCTAATTATTTTTTATTGTTCGTACGTTTTTATTAATTGTTCGTACCAAAAGTAATTTCGATTATTTGCGTTAACGGTATAAAAAGCTTTATCATATTTCTATTTTGAAATTCGAGTAAAGAAATATCACGTAACATTCGGATTCTAACTTTAACAAGGCACGCAATATTATGATGTGTTAACTTCGTTAATTTTATGAATATTGATGTATTTTACAAAACTTTATTTTTATTATTTTTAAAAAAAAAAAATTGAAAAGTATTAATTGGCGACATATTGTTATTCAATTAATATTTCATTAATTTGATATTTTAATTTTGATTTTGAATTATTTTATCGTAATTTGTTTGTTTATTTGACATATTAATATTTTCATAGTTGTATTTTTATTTTTATTGATAATAATTATGAATAACTATGGATTTCTAGCGCTCAAAGTAGATATAATGAAACCAATAAATTTCTTTGAAATGAATTTCTATCACCTTAATTATTTATTCACTTATAAAAAAAGTAATTTTGATGCATAGTATCAATAATTCACATGGAAATATAATACAAAAAAAATATAAATAATTTGTATCAATTATTCTGAAATTGAATGGCCACTCATTTTTTATTAATACTGACATTCCAAATATAATAATTTCAAATTAATATTTTTATATTGTATATTTTTATAGTACAAATAGAATGTTCAAAATATAAATTTAAAATAAAAATTATAAAATCAAGAGGGCCTACAGGAATGTGTTAATGTAGAAGTATGTGAAAACTATCTTCCATTTCTATCTAGATGTAATGCATTAGAATAGCGACAAGCGTGCAAGCTATTTTTTTTAAATTTACGAAGATTGATACATGATTCTCATACAGGTTCAGTTAGAAATAATCGCGCGCGTATTTTTAAACATCCTATTCAAAACACAACTGAATCTGACACAGAGTATTTTGATCATATTTTAAATTCGAATCAAATAACTAAATTTCATACAAAATTAAACAATTTATTATAATATTAAATGTGTGAAAAGAAAAAGAGATCTTGCACCTTGTTAATATTCTTATGCAAATAAAAAAGTTGTTTTTATTATTTTATCGAAACTAATTAATGATAGTAATAATGGATCAAACGATTATTTTATCACATACATTTTTGAAAGTTTTATTGATGTGTAAGTAATATAAATCAAATATGACCTATTTGATATTCAAAATTTTGCATACATAATCATTTTAATGCCGTGTATACAAATCAGACACACAAATTATGCAACTATGCGAATTCATATAGTATTAGGTTGCATACTGTATCCAATAAGAATCCTAATAATGTAACTAATTATTGTTTATAATATTTTGCTGTATTATCAAAATCCTACTTTTGAAATTAAACAAACCGCTGAAGATAAATCAAAATAATTTTAATGAACTATTAAAAAAAATCACATATGCAGCAAAATGTTACAACAATATTAGATTTTTTTTAAAAAAATGTTTGATGTTAATTTTTTTACCAATATTATCATCAGAATTGTAAACTAATTATTATATTTCAGACATACTCCAAAATACTTTTTCATATTTTGCAAATAGTTTTCTCTCTTTTGCTATAATAAATTGTACCGTAGATTATTATTTTTCATTTATCGAGGACGATAAATTGTTTTAGAGGGGAGGAACCCCAATAAATTGTAATTTCTTTTTTCTTTTTAATTGTTAGAGGACTAACAATATTCTTTAGGGGTGGCGTGTTCTGTAATAACATGATCATACGTGCTTTTAATAAAAGTATGAATTTATTCTTCAATGTTAACTAAAGTCCAAGATCGTCGCATGAATGAGGAAGCGCGCCATTCCTAAGAATTACCACGTCCAATAAAATATATAAAGAGTCAAAATTATTTGTATAAACCAGTGATGTCTTAGTCAAGACTCTAGCCGATTGATTATGTCTTAAGAGTAGTCTTAGATACATTAAGTGGAGATTATGTCTGTGAATTAAAAGAAATAAATACAGTGTAAAATACTACAAGTGGATTTTAATATTGGAAACCAGAAGTTTGTCTCTTCCAGCAAATACCTTATTGAATGTACCCATTACTCTGAAGAGAACTCTCATCAAACCAGTCGATCAAACATTATTCCTACTGCTCGACCCAAGGCATCAGGAAAGGTTGGACGGACATTATTACCATATCGTATTAAGAAGCTACTACAGTAACCAATTTCCAGGACTGTGGATCTTCCAACAAAAGGACCTCCAACCCATACCTAAACCCCACACCAACAACCTTATATTCATTTCAATGTATTATCCATCTTCATAAATATGTCGTTTGCTCTACATATATACGAGTTTACATATATGTATGTTTTTATATATATATATATATATATATAAGATATATATATATATATTATATATGTTTTAATTTGAGTTTAATATTCGGGCGTAACATCAATAAAAATAGATTTTATTTAAATTAAAATAGATCAATTGAAATAGATAAATTGAAATAGATAAAATTTTATTTAAATAGATCTATTTTTATTGATGTTACGCCCGAATATTAAACTCAAATTAAACATATATATCAACACACAAATTCAAGAATATTCAAAAATATTATATATATATATATATATATATATATATCTTTTGTATGTATATATGTATATATGTATATTATTTATTTACAGGTATGGTTGTATGTATGTACATATGTATATGTGTATACATGTATTTGTATATGTGTATATATGTATGTATATATATATATCTGTGACAGCATTATGTACATATGTATATATGTATGTATTGTGTGTATATGTATATATATGTATATTATATATATATATATATATATATTCAATAGATAAGTCCTGGATATTTTCAATATATTGATTGTTTCTTTTCCGAACAGTAAATCTAATAATAAAAAAACAATTTGTTTTTTGAAGATGTTTAATACGACGTTTCGGAACTAGGTACGTTCCATCATCAGGTTTATTTTGTCAAATACAATGTTTTTTTAAAAATATTGATTAACATTAATTAATGATGGTCAATACAGATTAATTAGAAAAAAAATTTATAAAGGAATGGATTATGTACCGGGGTAAAGAATAATAAGAATTAACTAAAAAGGTTTTATATAGAATTGAGAAGCAAAAATTATTTACCTGTAAATAATTTATATCCATATCACTAATATTTTTTTGTTAAAAACACTCGATTTTTTGGAAGATATTTGTAGATGTTACGACTACACAAGACTTAAACACACTGATATGGAGTTCTGCCGGCCAGATGTAAAGGACAATGTACGGAATTCTGGCAAAAATGATTTTTTATGGCTCTTGTATTGGTAATTTACGAAAAAAGAGGAAATATTGCTTTAGTAAATGTTGAGAAATATTATGTATATATATTATATATATATACATATATATATATATATATATATATATATATATATACATGCACATGCATATGCACACCTACATACTCATACATACATTTGCACATATCTATATATTAATGTATCTATAATTATATACATGAATATATATGCAAGTGCATATATATAGTGTACACACAAACAACATACATATAAGCACATATATGGATGTGCATATATTATAACACATATACATGTATATATATACATATTCAAAAATTATTAGGATTAATTGTTTTTAATCAGGTTTAAAAAATTTAGATATGA
The DNA here is from genome assembly GCF_003426905.1 of Ctenocephalides felis. Taxonomy (NCBI): domain Eukaryota; kingdom Metazoa; phylum Arthropoda; class Insecta; order Siphonaptera; family Pulicidae; genus Ctenocephalides; species Ctenocephalides felis. The sequence continues at coordinate 42,138,408 of NW_020537324.1, read as the reverse complement.
GTCATGAATGATATTGTAATCTGATCTTTTATTAACACTATTTGACGAATTCAAGAAGATTAAACTGCTTTCAGAAAAAAGTCTTTTAAAAGTACAATCCTCTCTATATAAAATATTGGGTTCAAAGGTGAAATTATGTGAGTTTTCGATGGAATGCTGGACAAGAGTGCTTTGGAAATTTCGGCTTTTATGATGAGTGACGCTTAATTCATGTTGTCTCATTCTCTTATGAATGTATTGCGATGTTTGGCCAATGTATTGTTTTTGACAATTTTTGCAAGGGATGGAAATAAACTATGTTAGTATTGAATTTAGGAGGGGTGGTGGATTTAATTTTTGAAAATATTTCTTTAAAGGAATATAGAGCTGTTCCTGAAATAAAAATATTTTCTTCTTTGAGTAATTTGGCAAAATAATCAAATAAGCCTTCAATGTAAGGCATACTGTGAAAAGTTGGTTTAATATTGTTGTCTTGGAATAATTTGGAGATGGATTGATAATTGTTACTTTTATGATAGGAAAGTCTTTTATTAGTAGGAATTGATGAGGGTGAGGGGATATCCGTTTTCTAATAAAGTTTTAGTTACTAATGTTGTGTTTTGGGTATGAAAAGAAGAGTGAGACAACATGATTGCGTGGTCTATCAAAGAAATGATTGTATTGACTTTATAATTTTTGGGACAATATGACGCGTAATGAAGGTATCTTTCTGACCATGTAGTTTTTCTGTACCAATTTGTGCAAATAATGTTGTCAATTTTGTGTACAGTCACGTCTAAAAAGTTTAATTTGTTGTCGATTTGTGTTTCATGTGTGAACTGAATGCTCTTATTGTAATTGTTAAAGGTATCGAGTATCATATCTGCTTGTTCTTTGTCTATTATAAAAAAGTGTCATCTACATATCTAACATAAAAATATATTTGGAAATTTAATGTGGAGAAACAGAATTTCAAGGGTTTGTAAAACTAGGTCTATAATGCCAGGGGATAATGGGCAACCTATAGCAGTACCTTTGATTTGTAGATAAAAATTATTGAAACAATTAAAATAAGAGCAATTCAGGACAGTGTTAATGATGTGTTTGAAAGTAGTTATGGGAAAGTCGGTGTAGTTACAAATAGTGGGCCAAGGTTTTTCAATTGAATCAAGTATTAAATCATGGGGAACACATGTGAAAAGGTTAATTACATCAAGGCTTAGAAAAATTTGATCGTCCGTAATGTTTCGGTCTTTGATTAGATCCACAAATTGGTAAGAGTTCTTTACATAGTGAGGAGAGGAAATTGTGACATTTTTTTAAAATATTGGCAATGTGTTTAGCGATATTATAGAATGGGGAGCCAACGTAGGATACAATGGGTCTAAAAGAGCATTCAGGTTTGTGGACTTTGGGGAGACAATACATTTTTGGGGAAATAGAGTGTTGTACTTTTAAATTATAGGCAAATTTGTGAGAAATGAATTTTTTATTTTTTAATTCATTAATTAATTTAATTGATTGTCTAGAAAACTGTTGTGTTGGATCATTTGTAATGATTTTGTAAGTAGTATCATCTTTTAGCATTCGTAATGTTGTGTTAGTATAAAATTCTTTGTCAAGGATTACCGTCATATTGCCTTTATCTGCTGGACAAACAATTATATTATTAGATTTAATAAATAATTTGGTCTCCACTATATCTTTGTGTAGTCTTTTCAGATGAATATGTTGAAAACTATTATCAACTTTTTTTAAATGTTTAACTAGTTTTTCACATAGTTTTGACCTGATCCGATTTTGCTTGTTAGTCTCAATGTTCCTGATATTGTATTCTATGTTACTTAAAAATATAATTGTTTGTCCAGCAGATAAAGGCAATATGACGGTAATCCTTGACAAAGAATTTTATTATAACACAACATTACGAATGCTAAAAGATGATACTACTTACAAAATCATTACAAATAATCCAACACAACAGTTTTCTAGACAATCAATTAAATTAATTAATGAATTAAAAAATTAAAAATTTATTTCTTACAAATTTGCCTATAATTTAAAAGTACAACACCCTATTTCCCCAAAAATGTATTGTCTCCCCAAAGTCCACAAACCTGAATGCTCCTTTAGACCCATTGTATCCTACGTTGGCTCCCCATTCTATAATATCGCTAAACACATTGCCAATATTTTAAAAAATGTCACAATTTCCTCTCCTCACTATGTAAAGAACTCTTACCAATTTGTAGATCTAATCAAAGACCGAAACATTACGGACGATCAAATTTTTCTAAGCCTTGATGTAATTAACCTTTTCACATGTGTTCCCCATGATTTAATACTTGATTCAATTGAAAAACGCTGGCCCACTATTTGTAACTACACCGACTTTCCCATAACTACTTTCAAACACATCATTAACACTGTCCTGAATTGCTCTTATTTTAATTGTTTCAATAATTTTTATCTACAAATCAAAGGTACTGCTATGGGTTGCCCATTATCCCCTGGCATTATAGACCTAGTTTTACAAACCCTTGAAATTTCTGTTTTCTCCACATTAAATTTCCAAATATATTTTTATGTTAGATATGTAGATGACACTTTTTTTATAATAGACAAAGAACAATCAGATATGATACTCGATACCTTTAACAATTACAATAAGAGCATTCAGTTCACACATGAAACACAAATCGACAACAAATTAAACTTTCTAGACGTGACTGTACACAAAATTGACAACATTATTGGCACAAATTGGTACAGAAAAACTACATGGTCAGGAAGATACCTTCATTACGCGTCATATTGTCCCAAAAATTATAAAGTCAATACAATCATTTCTTTGATAGACCACGCAATCATGTTGTCTCACTCTTCTTTTCATACCCAAAACACAACATTAGTAACTAAAACTTTATTAGAAAACGGATATCCCCTCACCCTCATCAATTCCATTACTAATAAAAGACTTTCCATCGAAAACTCACATAATTTCAGCTTCGAACCCAATATTTTATATCGAGAGGATTGTACTTTTAAAAAACTTTTTTTCTGAAAGCAGTTTAATCTTTTTGAATTCGTCAAATAGTGTTAATAAAAGATCAGATCACAATATCATTCATGACTCATATCTAAATTTTTTAAACCTGATTAAAAACAATTAATCCTAATAATTTTTGAATATGTATATATATACATGTATATGTGTTATAATATATGCACATCCATATATGTGCTTATATGTATGTTTTTTGTGTGTACACTATATACATGCACTTGCATATATGTTCATGTACATAATTATAGATACATTAATATATAGATATGTGCATATGTATGTATGAGTATGTAGGTGTGCATATGCATGTGCATGTATATATATATATAATATATATATATGTATATATATATATATATATATATATATATACATAATATTTCTCAACATTTACTAAAGCAATATTTCCTCTTTTTTCGTAAATTACCAATACAAGAGCCATAAAAAATCATTTTTGCCAGAATTCCGTACATTGTCCTTTACATCTGGCCGGCAGAACCCCATATCACTGTGTTTAAGTCTTGTGTAGTCGTAACATCTACAAATATCTTCCAAAAAAATCGAGTGTTTTTAACAAAAAAATATTAGTGATATGAATATATAAATTATTACAGGTAAATAATTTTTGCTTCTCAATTTTATATAAAACCTTTTTTAGTTAATTCTTATTATTCTTTACCCCGGTACATAATCCATTCCTTTATATTTTTTTTTTCTAATTAATCTGTATTGACCATCATTAATTAATGTTAATCAATATTTTTGAAAAAACATTGTATTTGACAGAATAAACCTGATGATGGAACGTACCTAGTTCCGAAACGTCGTATTAAACATCTTCAAAAAACAAATTGTTTTTTTATTATTGGATTTACTGTTCGGAAAAGAAACAATCAATATATATATTATATATATATATATATATATATATATATATATATACTCGTATATATGTATGTATATTGAATTGTATTTGGTTGCGGGAACACGACCGTTTACCTCGGACACTTGGGTTTTATATACGGTATAGACAACACACCTTCCTCCGGATACCTTTGGTTCTTTCCTTGGTATTGATAATACACTTTCTACTTAATAATTTCTTTATTGCATAATATATACAATAATATGTACAATAACTCCAGTCGACGACTGTACGGAAAATGACCCCGACTAAGCCCATTGCGTCGGTTTTATCCTGGGTCCTTAACGGTACCCGCCAGGGTTACACAACCTGCTGCAATGGGCAGGGGTATGAAACCTTTACATAATTTTAAGTTTTCACAAAATAAGGTTCGTTACATATCACGCCCCTCCTAAAGCATCTGTCAGTCCTCTGACAGAAAATAAAAAAAAAAAAATTAAATATGGGAGGTTGAGGTTCTCCTCCCCCTTGAAAAAAAAATTATTGTCCTCAATAACTTCTGAACCTTATTTTTTACAAAAAAAGGAAAAAAAAATATTGGTTATAATATACAAACATTTTCAATATTAAGATTGACAGTGCTTAAACTTTTGCAACATGGTTATTTGCATATAAATTTATAGGGCTTTATATTTTTGTATTACTATTCAGATGTGAATTTCTTTAAATTATTGTTGTGGATGCATACAATTTTACCCTTAACATTTATCTTGGAGTTTACACCATCTTGTTCCAAAACTTCATATGGGCCTTTGTATATCGGCATCAACTTTTTGCATTTGCCCTTGTATGGGGTATTATCTTTCATCAAAACCAAATCACCAACGGAAAAATTAGACTCCTTAATATATGAATCGTATTTTTCTTTGGATTTTATTTTAGATTGAATTAAGTTTTCTCGAGCTACTGCATTTATTTGCTGTAGTTTGGTTTTGAATTCACTGCTAAAATTTTCATAAGTATTTTGTATTTTGGGTTCCCTATTTATAAAGGCAGGCAAATCAACTTTACGTCCAAATACAAGCTCAAAGGGTGTAAATTTTGTGGAACAATGCGGTGTTGTGTTATGAACAAAAACGGCGTAATTTATCCATGTATCCCAAGTTTTATCATCCTTTCCAATGTACGACCTTATAAAATTTAGAAACATGTGATGACACTTTTCTAAAGAGGCATTAGATTCAGGATGATACATTGAGATATTTATTTTGTCAATTTTTAAAAGTTTGCACACGTCCTTAAATACGGTACTCATAAAATTTGTACCTTGGTCCGTCAAAACCTCTTCTGGTATACCAAATCTAAGAATAATTTCATTAAGAAAAGCCTTGGCTATTGTTTTCGCTTCTTGGTTTGGTATCGGTATAGCTCCTGCAAATTTGGTTAAATCGTCAATAAAAGTTAGCATGTATTTACTTTCATTGTTGGAAACAGGGTATGGACCACATATATCAAGACTAATTCTTTCGAAGGGATATGTAGATGTTGTAGTTATTAACATTGGTTCTCTTGTCGCTTTGGAGGCTTTGCTTAGTTGACATTTTTCGCATTTATTTATAAATTTTTCTATGTCCTTTCTCATATTAGGCCATAAATACGATTCTCGGATTTTGCTGTAAGTTTTACCTATACCTTGATGTCCACCTAAAGTATGATTATTATGAAAATACTCTAAAATAGAATTAATTTCCTCTTGAGTTAGATTAGTCTTAACAAAATCTTTATAAAATGTTATTTTAACATCAGTATCTTTGAAAAGAAACCTAAAAATTATTAAAATTTCCTCAACCTTTAAATTCTTGTAGTCGTTTAATTTTACGGGATTGGCAACATGTAATTCCTTCATATTATTGGATTCCACGAGACATTTTAGAGAACTTATACATTCAAATATGTCTTTCAAATGAACTCTTTCATGCTCTTTATGTGTTATTAAATAAATGTAGTTATATCCATCCTCCATTGCTTGTATAGTTGAATGAGTCGCTGTGTCCCTTGTAAAATCATTTATTCTTTTAGGAACAAAAATGACTCGAGGTATGGATTTTAGACTGGTATTAATATTGTCATTACTCTCTACTACAAGATCATTAATTATGCAATTATTATTTTTGAAATTTATAAATTTCTCATAGGCGTTTCTCAGTGTTAAAACCAACTTTTCTTCGATATTTTGGTTTCCTATTCCATATCTCGACAGGCAGTCGGCGACGACGTTGGCTTTTCCAGGTTTGAACCGGACATCAAAGTCGTATTCGTCCATCGCAAGTTTCCATCGAATATGCCTAGCGGTAGGCTCCTTGCAATTGTAGAGGTATGTTAATGGCTGGTGATCCGTGTAAATCAGGAATTTGTGTCCGTACAAATATGGTCTAAATTGTCGTACACTCCAAATAATGGCTAACAATTCCTTATCAATTGTGGCATAGTTCTTTTCATGCTTGTTGAGTTGTCGGGATGCGAAAGCTACTGGCCGCTCTCCCGTGGACCCCTCCTGCGCTAACACTGCTCCAATTGCCTCGCCGCTAGCATCAGTTGTCAAGATGAATGGTTTTTCAAAATCAGGATACTGTAGTATAGGTGCACTGGATATTGCACTCTTGAGAGTATTGAATGATATTTCTTCTCGAGGACCCCATTTCCATGCCTCATTTTTCCTTAATAATACATTCAATGGATTTGCAATTTTTGCAAAATCTTTTATAAATTTTCTGTAATAACCGACTAAACCTAGAAACATTTTTATTTCTTTGGGGTTTCTAGGAGCAGGAAAGTTTTGGACAGCCTTTACCTTTCCAGGATCGGGTGTGACGCCTTTTTCTGATATAACATGCCCAAGATACGTTAACTCACGCCTCAGGAACTCACATTTTATTGGCTGTAGTTTGAGATTATAGCTGCGCAACTGTTCCAAAACATTACGCAGTCGAGAATTATGTTCATGAAGAGTCTTGCCATAAATGATAATATCATCCATGTATACTAATCCTTTGAATCCTTCAACACCGGCCAAAACCAGGTTAGTCAATCTCTGTAACGTGCTAGGAGCATTTTTAAGACCAAACGGCATACGTTTGTATTGAAACTTTTTTCCTACAGCTGTAAAGGCTGTCTTCGTCCGATCCTTCTCGTCTAATTCTACCTGATGGAATCCGCTAGCTAAATCTAGAGTAGAAAAAAAACTAGAATTTCCTAGTTGATCCAAGATTTCGGCTACGTTTGGCAGAGGATAAGTGTCGCTTACTGTAATTGCATTCAGCTTTCTAAAGTCGACACAGACGCGCCATCTCCTGTTACCATCTATATCTTGCTTCTTTGGAACGACCAAAAGCGGAAAATTCCATGGGCTGTCGGATGCTTCAATTATATCGTTTTCAAGCAAATCTTCCACTTGCCTTTTAATTTCGATCTGCTGGGACTGGGGAAGCCTATATTGTTTTATATAAATAGGTTTTGCATCATTAGTAGTAACAGCATGTTTTATTGAACTAGTACAAGTTAGTTTATCACCCTCCAGATAAAATAAATCGTAGAAATCTTCACAAATTTTTAATATTGATTCCTTTTCCTCATAATTCATGTGATCGGTTCTAATACAATTTTTAACCCTTTTTATCCGGTCATAATCGCAATTCACATCATTTTTATTTAGTTTTAATATTTGATAATCATCAAGCGGATACAGATTCGGTAAAAATAATTTATTAGTAATTGTTACTTCCTTATCGTTAGTGTTTAATATTTTAATAAAAAGTCTCTTATTAGAAGGTTTTAAAATACAATTGGCTACATAAACTCCCTCTAAGATTTCAGCAGATTCGCAAAATAGTTCACCTACTCTATCGGTCGTAAATGAAACTGTCGTTTCTGTCCTAGGAGGAATCACATAAGTCTTTGTTAAGTCATCTATTAATTTTACATTTGCAATTTCAGTTGAATTGTCAATCGTGGGTTCACTAGCCCTACGATGACTATTATTGGGTTTTACTACCTTATTTTGGTCCTTTACAGTTTTAACAGAAGCAGGAGTCATAAAATTGTTAGGATACTCTAGTATTTCAGTACTGCTAACTGTGCTCCCTATGCTAGCTGTCTTTGATAATTTGTTTTCCTTACTAAATTTTTTCGAATAATATACCGATTTATATTTTTTCAATTTTCTGGGCTCAGACTTTTGTTTGTTTACAATGCGCGTATCCATACGAGATGTCGGCGCAGTTTCAGTAGAGTCATCAAAATGTTGCGTTGTATTTATTGTATCGCCCAGTGGAACTGTAATTAATTTCTTGTTCGTTAACGTGAACGTATTAGTGCAAAAATCAAGTTTGGCTTTGTGTTTCAAAATAAAGTCCAATCCTATTATACCGTCTGCATCAATGTCAATACTGTCAGATATTACGGTAAACTTGTGCTCGAGCTCAGCATCGCCAAGTTTAAATTTTAGCAATACCGAGCCTTGGGTATACACGTGTTCACTAGTAATACCTTTCAACCTCGATACTTCGTCAGAAGCTATTCTACTAGGGATACATTTGTTATATTTAATAATTGACACATCACTTGCTGAATCCAGAATCAACATGCATTTTTTATCATTTACCATTAAGCCGACTAGGTTTCTATTTATAAATTTTCTTAATGCCACAGTATTTACCTTATAATTTTTTATACAGGTGAGTCTTTGATTTTCGACACACCTGGCGCCTACTCGTTTTTTGGATCATTAGAGGTTGACGCGCGATTTATCGTCGATGATCTCGAACTAGGTTGCGCTGGATTGCTGCGTCGAACATGGCTTCGTCTGTCAGTTTGGGGTTCTTCAACCTGGTCATCTGCGTTGAATATGGTTCTTCGCCGACAGTTTGACATTGAATGACCCTTTATTTGACAGATTTTACAAAACGGTGTCGAGTAATTTCTTCTGAATTTGTTGCCTTCAAGTTCTTTGCTATCCAATTTAGTCCTCATCAAATTTTGTTCTTCTTGCATAGCCATCAGTATCGCCTCCTGTAAATCGCTATGCCTGGCAGCCCTGACTAAAGTTCTCAATTCAGGCCTAAGGCCATCTACAAAAACTATTAGAGCTAGTTCATTATGAGCAGGCTCCTTGAGATCCGCACTACTGTCGTCATTCAAACTTTCTTGATCATACATACGTTCTAGAATTAATTCTATTCTCTGTGCATACTTTCTCACACTTTCCCCAGTATTTTGTTTTATTTTAGTTAGTTCTAACTGCAACTCAGCCACGGACCGTCTCTCCCCAAATTTCTTTAAAAGTATTTTTTTGAGATCTGCCCAATTCATAGAAGTAATACGTCTTACATATTGGAAAGCAGCCCCTTCTAATTTATTTAATATAATTTTTGCATTTCTACGCATGTTGCCGCGTTTAAGCCCTGTCTACAGGTTTCAATAGAAAAAATAAATTTATTTAATTCGGAAGATTTACCATTAAATTTAGGAATTAATTGTATAGCTAAGTTTAATGCTTCATAATTAACGTTTAGATCCGTGTCTGTTAAAGTAAAATTATTGATCCTTTCTTCAAATGCTGTACGTCTGGGGGAACTGGTCGCCATCTTCCGGTAGGAACGCAAAAGTGTGGTTCTTCTCCGCAGAAAAAAAAGAATAATTCACTTACTTGGGTGTCAAAGTTTTCGTGTCTTGTCGCCACCTATTGTCCTTCAGTTCTTCGTGAAGTATGGCCGGTTGCTGAATTAGCCGCCGATAGCCTCTGCTTCGACCGCAGTCTCCGGGGCCTCAGAAACACGTGGTTTTCTTGATCACAGCAACGTCGCTTACTTTACTTCTCTGCAAGGCAATCCCACCGCTGCCACCATGAATTGTATTTGGTTGCGGGAACACGACCGTTTACCTCGGACACTTGGGTTTTATATACGGTATAGACAACACACCTTCCTCCGGATACCTTTGGTTCTTTCCTTGGTATTGATAATACACTTTCTACTTAATAATTTCTTTATTGCATAATATATACAATAATATGTACAATAACTCCAGTCGACGACTGTACGGAAAATGACCCCGACTAAGCCCATTGCGTCGGTTTTATACTGGGTCCTTAACGGTACCCGCCAGGGTTACACAACCTGCTGCAATGGGCAGGGGTATGAAACCTTTACATAATTTTAAGTTTTCACAAAATAAGGTTCGTTACATATCAATATATATATATATATATATATATATATATATATATATATATATATATATATATATATATATAAAGCGAGAGGTTTTTCTTCAGATGGTGAAATAATATGATAAAAAATTGTTTCTTGGGCATCCATCCAATAATTAAAAAAACAGTTTTAATGCAAAATGTTTTAATTAAGAGAACATACGTTTCGGGTCCAGATTTGACCCATCTTCAGTGCTACAAATAAATATATCAGGGTTACAAATTAAAACAATATAAAAGATACATAATTACAGACAAAAATAAGTAGAAACAATGTATATGAAAAGTATATATGAGAAACAACATAAAATAAACAAATGTAAAGAAACTCACCATACAAATAAATTTTAAAAAAATATAACACAAAGAACAACACAAAAATGCAACGAAAAAATAAGTATGAAATAAAAAATTGAAAAAACATCAAGTTATGAAAATTTTTGAAAATTGTAAAAACTAAAATAAATAATATGTTTTATTGTAAAAAAGCTTATTACAAAAACACATCTTGTTAGTTTGGAGACAGAGTTACGTATGTGTAAACAAGAGTAAAATGTGGGCCTACGTGTTTGCAGCGGAAAATAGTGGAAACTGTATCGTCATTGGATGAGAGAACGGGATATAGAAAATTTTAAGGGTTACAGTTATGAAGAATTTTCCAGCGATCATGCGCAAGGAACATAGAAATTTTTTTTAAATATGTAAGTCATCCATAATCAGACGGTTGAACAAAGCTGGATCAAAATGAAATATGTGGATCAAAATAAAAATATAGAAACATAATAAAACCAAGATAGAACAATGTAAAAAAAAATGTGAAGTAGAGAATTATATTAAGAAAAAGTATAGATATTAACTGAAAACGAAAAAAGTTAAAAAAAAAAACAAGTTATTATAAAAACAATTATAACACAACATATATATGTATATATACGCAAACACAATAATTGTACAAATGCATACACATATACAAAACATAACTAACATAAACAACCACATGCACACAAGCAATTACAACATATATGTAAAATCCAAATATACACACAAATGCAACATATATGCCCATACATGTATATCCACAAACATAAACAAGTATATATGTAAATATACACATACACAAATATACGCATACATACATATATATATATATATATATATATAACTACATAAAATAATTGTTACGAAGCATTGCGCATATTGAAAAAATTGTTCGAAGCATCGCGGTAAATGTTGCAAAGAGAAGCCGAATCAAAACGTTTGTTAATAGTAGGTAATATTTGTATAAAAATACTCTCAGCAAACTTCCTGCGTAAAGTGTTGGCTTCTCGATGAATAATTCTTGGATTGGTGAAATTAAAAGAATGTTTGAAGTTGGAGACATGTTCGGTGATCATGGTTTTATTTTGTTTCCTGTTAAGACTGTTAAGTTCGTGTTGGCGCATTCTTTTTGAGAGAAATTGTGAAGTTTCTCCAACATAACAACTTGAACAATCATTACAATCAATGACATATACAACGTTTGACGTGCGGGAAATAGGGGTAGGAGTTTTTAAATTAGTGTATAAGTCTGTGAGAGTGTGTCCAGTCGAACACACTAGTTTCAGACCAACGGATGAAAAAAGTTTTTTCCATGAGTGGAAAAGGCAATCGATGTACGGTAATGAGATGAAGGAATTGAGAGATAATGAATTTTCAGGAACAGGGTTAAGGGTTTGTGAAGTGATGCTATTTTGTTGTGAATGGGAGGTAAATGAGAAAGATGTACGGGATTTATTACGAAGAAATGGTAATCTATTATTAATTACTGAGCGTAAAAGTTGTAGTGGATAGGAATTATTTTGAAGGGTAGAATATATCAAATTGATATTTTTTTCCCAATGTGATGGATGAGAAAGAAGGATGGCATGGTCTAGTAAATTGATGATAGATGCAATCTTAGTCGATTTGGGATAATTTGCAAAGTGGGGAATTTATAGAGGATTTATAGAGAGAATTTATAGAGGATTTATAGAGGATAATTTTGCAAATTATCCAAATTCATTAGTTCAATTTTATCCAATACCACGCATGATTCTCCACATTTTGTAAAAAATTGTTTCGAGCTCATTCCCAAACTTAACTCCCTCATTGTACCATCTGATTTTACCTTTATAAGTTTAGATGTGGTTTCCCTCTTTACTAACATTTCACCTGACCTTATTCTTTCTGCCATAGACCATAAATGGGTTGATATAAGTAAACACACAGATTTCAATTTTTCTTGGTTCCTTAAATGTATTAAATTCATTATTTCCAATACTTATTTTTCGTTCAACGACTGTTTTTTTAAACAAAAATTTGGCACTCCAATGGGTTCCAGTTTGAGTGCCCCACTTGCTGAACTTTGTATGCAGTTCCTAGAGAACTCTACACCTAATACCTTATCTTATGTACCTCTTTTTTACAAACGTTACGTTGATGACATTTTAACTTGCATTCCTCCTTATAACATAACCAATTTCCTAAACTCTTTTAATAATTTCGACACACACCTTTGTTTTACCTTAGAGACCCAACTCAACAACTCCATTAATTCTTTAGATATTACCCTATTTATAAATAACGGCTCCATCACTACATGTTGGTATCAAAAATCCACTTGGTCTGGACGTTATTTAAACTACCATTCCTATCACCCCAAATCGACTAAGATTGCATCTATCATCAATTTACTAGACCATGCCATCCTTCTTTCTCATCCATCACATTGGGAAAAAAATATCAATTTGATATATTCTACCCTTCAAAATAATTCCTATCCACTACAACTTTTACGCTCAGTAATTAATAATAGATTACCATTTCTTCGTAATAAATCCCGTACATCTTCCTCATTTACCTCCCATTCACAACAAAATAGCATCACTTCACAAACCCTTAACCCTGTTCCTAAAAATTCACTATCTCTCAATTCCTTCATCTCATTACCGTACATCGATTGCCTTTTCCACTCATGGAAAAAACTTTTTTCATCCGTTGGTCTGAAACTAGTGTGTTCGACTGGACACACTCTCACAGACTTATACACTAATTTAAAAACTCCTACCCCTATTTCCCGCACGTCAAACGTTGTATATGTCATTGATTGTAATGATTGTTCAAGTTGTTATGTTGGAGAAACTTCACAATTTCTCTCAAAAAGAATGCGCCAACACGAACTTAACAGTCTTAACAGGAAACAAAATAAAACCATGATCACCGAACATGTCTCCAACTTCAAACATTCTTTTAATTTCACCAATCCAAGAATTATTCATCGAGAAGCCAACACTTTACGCAGGAAGTTTGCTGAGAGTATTTTTATACAAATATTACCTACTATTAACAAACGTTTTGATTCGGCTTCTCTTTGCAATATTTACCGCGATGCTTCGAACAATTTTTTCAATATGCGCAATGCTTCGTAACAATTATTTTATGTAGTATATATATGTATGTATGCGTATATTTGTGTATGTGTATATTTACATATATACATGTTTATGTTTGTGGATATACATGTATGGGCATATATGTTGCATTTGTGTGTATATTTGGATTTTACATATATGTTGTAATTGCATGTGTGCATGTGGTTGTTTATGTTAGTTATGTTTTGTGTATGTGTATGCATTTGTACAATTATTGTGTTTGCGTATATATACATATATATGTGGTGTTATAATTGTTTTTATAATAACTTGTTTTTTTTTTAACTTTTATCGTTTTCAGTTAATATCTATACTTTTTCTTAATATAATTCTCTATTTCACAATTTTTTTTTACATGGTTCTATCTTGGTTTTATTATGTTTCTATATTTTTATTTTGATCCACATATTTCATTTTGATCCAGCTTTGTTCAACCGTCTGATTATGCATGACTTACATATTTAAAAAAAAATTCTATGTTCCTTGCGCATGATCGCTGGAAAATTCTTCATAACTGTAACCCTTAAAATTCTCTCTATCCCGTTCTCTCATCCAATGACGATATAGTTTCCACTATTTTCCGCTGCAAACACGTAGGCCCACATTTTACTCTCGTTTACACATACGTAACTCTGTCTCCAAACTAACAAGATGTGTTTTTGTAATAAGCTTTTTTACAATAAAACATATTATTTATTTTAGTTTTTACAATTTTCAAAAATTTTCATAACTTGATGTTTTTTCAATTTTTTATTTCATACTTATTTTTTCGTTGCATTTTTGTGTTGTTCTTTGTGTTATATTTTTTTAAAATTTATTTGTATGGTGAGTTTCTTTACATTTGTTTATTTTATGTTGTTTTTCATATATACTTTTCATATACATTGTTTCTACTTATTTTTGTCTGTAATTATGTATCTTTTATATTATTTTTTATATTGTTTTAATTTGTAACCCTGATATATTTATAGTATATATGCGTAGGTTTATATGAGTGTACTTATATATTTTTGCCTATATTCTTTTTCTTTTTGAATTATTTATTTAATTCTAGTCTCTATTACCTTTCCTATCTTTTATATTTTGTTTGTTGTTAAGTGTTGCTGTTTGTTAATTTTTTCTCTTATTTTATAGTTACTATACCAATCCACATATAATATATTATAATTACCCAGATATACTAATTTTCATACTGTTTTTAGATCCACTGATGATGACATTAAATTGAATGTCGAAACGTTTGGAATTAAAGATTATTTTATAAATCTTTGCCTTTTCTTTGTTTGATGTATCGCCCTCAAGAACTCACTCATATATTTCAACATCAAAATTAACTACTAAATCATATATATATATATATATATATATATATATATATATATATATATATATATATATATATATATATATATATATTGAAGAGATATTAATTATGGGTTCTCTTCTTGATATGTAAAAACAAACACTTTTTAAGATTTATAGATTTTATTTTAAATTATAACTTACATTATTGAGTGTTGATATTTTTACTCTGTACTTGTTGGCGGTTCAATCATAACTAACCCCCGCTCACTAATAATCAGTTTTTACCTGATTCGACCCTTCTTGTGGGATAAGGGTCGATTTATAAAAGTTTTATATAAATGGTACCAACATACGAGATTTAATTACAAACATATTTTAATGAACATGTGTTAAACATGGAATATTATAATAAATACATAATAGTTCTTAACAATATATATATATATATATATATATATATATATATATATATATATATATATATATATGAGTGAGTTCTTGAGGGCGATACATCAAACAAAGAAAAGGCAAAGATTTATAAAATAATCTTTAATTCCAACCGTTTCGACATTCAACTTAATGTCATCATCAGTGGATCTAAAAACAGTATGAAAATTAGTATATCTAGGTAATTATAATATATGTGGATTGGTATAGTAATTATAAAATAAGAGAAAAATTAACAAACAGCAACACTTAACAACAAACAAAATATAAAAGATAGGAAAGGTAATAGAGACTAGAATTAAATAAATAATTAAAAAAGAAAAAGAATATAGGAAAAATATATAAGTACACTCATATAAACCTACGCATATATACCTATATACACATATACATATATACATATATACATATATATATATATATATATATATATCTCGGGGGTGAATCCCAACTCCTACCGAGCGCGTCCCCAGGTGGCGGATCGGGGAACGTCCTAACCAGCCTTCGGGCTGGCGGATAGGGGTGAAATAAAATAGCCCCCGCGGACCAAAACGAGGTATGAAGGGGAAGTCACTTTACCTTGACTTTAACCCGTGATCGTTTCCTACTGCTACCCACTGGGAGTGCCTGCGCCCTTGTGTTAATATTTCCGATAACCTGGGTTACGGCTGATGTGAGCTTACTCTGCCGAGGTGTAAGTAGCAGCAGTGAATCAGGAGCCAGCCACTTCGGGCCTTGATCAGGAAGTACGCAGTGAGTGCAGAGGTCGGAATCTGCACCGCCCCGGGCGAGCCTGGTCCGTCCGTGTTTTCCGGGACATGGCTAAGTGTTGACTGGGCCTCAGGGAACTGGGGTAGAAGTATCATCTTCGAGGGTACACCCGCTCCCAGTTAAAACAACCCGCCCCTCTGCGTACGATGCGCTGGTACTTTTAATAGCATGGAATTAAATAAGGAAAAATTCACAAAAACTGCCACTATGGAAGTGGATACACACGAAACTGACGAGGGTCTGCCAGTGCGCACAAACCGAGACAGACTTCATTCAGCTCCGATTGGTAGCGGTCGCCCATCTCCCGTTGAACGCTTGGGTGAAAAGATTCATGAACTGCTTGTTTTCATCCAAAAGAAGACAAATATCCACGGTGACATAAGACGTCTAGCAGGTTCAATCACTACGGCATACAACCTGGCACTGAGTGATCTCTCTACCACGCTCGAAAAACCAATGGAACGAGTTGCGACGACGACTCAAACATCACCAGGGATGGCGACAACTGCGCCGCCGTGCACACCCATACCAAGCAAAGTGGAAAAAGATCCCAAAAAAAGGCAATTATCTTCGCCAAGCCCGATTTTATCCACTGAACGTCAAACCAAAAAGCCCACACAAGAGGGCGATTGGAAATTAGTTGACCGGAAAAAGAAGAAGGCTCCAGAACCGCGCGAGAACGATGCGCAAAAACGAACGGCTAAAGCGAGTCAAGAAGGCAACGGGCGTAAGGATGGGCCCGTGAAAGTGCTTCAGAAAACAAGGCGGAAAAAAGCTCGGACCAAGGCAATCCTCATAAAGCCTTCGGCTGGACAAACCTACGCTGACTTGCTAAAAAACATAAAAGGCAAGGTAAACTCCGAAGAAAGCGGAGCGAACATTAAGTCCATACGCCAAACAAAGGAGGGCGGAGTATTACTAGAGATTAGCAAAAAGACCAATGATGACACAGCTTTCACGGAAGCAATTAAAACGGCGGTAGGCGGCTGTGGAACGGTCAAGCGATTGACGCCGATGACCACCATCGAAATACTTGATCTGGACGGAGTGTCTACCGAAGCCGAAATCCGGGAAGCATTAACGAGAGATTACGAAGAAAACCTTGAGATAAGGCGCGTGAACCTAACTAAGGTTACCCCTAGAGGTCAACGGGCAGCCTTCTGCGAGATCGATGAGGCTAGTGCTATGAAGGCCCTCGAAAAGGCCCGCATCAAGATCGGATGGGTGAATTGTCGCATTCGATTAGTGGCAAGAGTACCTCGGTGCTTCAAATGTCTCGGATTTGGACACCAGTCTAGCTACTGTAAAGGACCAGATCGGAGCAAATGCTGCTATAAGTGCGGTGGCGAGAACCACAAATCAGCAGACTGCACGGAACAACCAAAATGCTTTCTGTGCACTTCAAATGGAAAAGACAAAGATAGCGTGTGCCATATCTCCGGTTCGGGTGCATGTAATGTATACAGAGCCGCCCTAGCGGAAGCGACGAAAACGCAGAAATGACACGAATACTTCAAGGAAACTTGAATAGATGTTCGCTTGCGCAGAACCTACTTTACCAGCGCGTAGCTGAGGACAAAATTGACGTCTGCATAATCAGCGAACAATACTAGAGCGCCCTTGTTAAATCATGGTACGTGGATAAGACGAGTACAGCAGCTATCTGGTTAGTGACTCGGAAGATTACTCCCGTAGATACCGGATCTGGGGATGGTTATGTCTGGATAAAAACCCCTGAAATGTATATCATGAGCGTATATTTATCTCCCAACGAAGGAATCAGCGTGTTCCGCCAGAAGCTGACTAGCATCGAGAACACCATCTGTGGATTTAATGGCGAAGTCTTAATAGCTGGAGACTTCAATGCTAAGTCTGTGGAATGGGGCGCAGATTTCTCAGACACCAGGGGAAACGAAGTTGCGGACATGGCAGCGAGGCTCGATCTTACAGTCCTGAATACTGGAGTGACGTCGACATTTAGAAGACCTGGTTATCGAGAGTCAATTCTCGATATTACTCTGGCGACTCCAAAAACTGCCAGCAGAATCCAGGACTGGAAGGTCTCCGAGGAATACACTGGAAGTGATCATCAATCCATCATCTACGGGATAGAAGAGACTACCCACCACGTACACCGAGATTACGAAAGATGCAGCTGGAATACCAGGAAATTGGACATTGATGCTCTACGAGAATCCCTCACGCGGGGGTGGGTGACACTCGAATCACATCCGTTCCCAACTAACAGCAGCGAGATGGAAAACATTGTAACAAAAACGATGAAGATTATAACCGCAGCATGCAATGCTTCTATGCCACGTCGTAAAACACAGGACTTGCGCCGGCCAGCATATTGGTGGACATGCGAAATCGCAGAGCTGAGGAAAAAATGTCACCAACTCCGACGACGAGCAACAAGAGCTGCTAAACACTCCCCAGATCAGACCTACTACTCCAATGAGTACAAGGCGGCCAAGAAGGAGCTCAATAGAGCCATCAAGTCCAGTAAAGGCAAGCTGTGGGCAGAAATTTGCAACGACCTCAATAACGATGTCTGGGGCAAAGCCTACCATATAGTCGCAAAAGGATTGGGTAGAACCTTAACAGAGCCGCCAAAAAGCCCGGCTATGATGAACCAGATCGTTACTGAGCTCTTCCCAAACCACCCAGCGCGGAAGAAGAGTCGCTACAAGAACACCACCAATGTGTTGCAGTTCACTGTTTCGGAACTGCAAACCGCAGCAAAACCCTGAAACTAGGGAAAGCACCCGGCCCTGACGGTATTCCAACACAAGTGATTAAGCTCATTGCACAGGAATTTCCTTATATCCTGTTGAATGCTTACAATGCATGCCTTGTGACCGGAACGTTCCCTTCTGTCTGGAAACGACAAAGACTCGTCCTTCTCGACAAAGGAAAGGGACCTCCGATAACAGCTTCATCATACAGACCACTGTGTATGCTGGATATAACTGGGAAGCTGCTTGAAAAACTTATCAAAGCCAGACTTCGAAAAGATGTTGAATCCTCCGGAGGTTTCTCCTCAAGCCAGTACGGCTTCCGGAAAGGGCGATCAACCATCGATGCAATCAAAGAAGTTGTAGAAACCGCAACAAAGTCGTGGGCTGGCAGCCTAAAGTCTAGGAAAGTTTGTATACTTCTCACGTTGGACGTGAAGAATGCTTTCAACAGCGCATCGTGGAAGGATATACTGGAGGCGCTGGAGAAAAGATTCCGGGTGAAAGATGACATCTTGACAATGGTGGACAGCTACCTGGACGATCGAGTACTCATCGTTGAAACCACTGAGGGAACAGTGAGCCGCAAGATAACAGCTGGTGCACCACAGGGTTCGGTTATGGGACCTGATCTGTGGAACGCTGACTATGACGAGCTGTTCGAAATTTCCTTACCCCCGCAGGTGCATCTCACAGGGTTTGCAGATGATGTCGCAGCTACTATTGTGGCAGACAGCGTTGAAGAGGCCGAGGTACTGGTCAATTTTACCATCGAAGCCGTCGCGGCCTGGTTGGACCAGCACCATCTGAAGCTAGCCAAAGAGAAAACGGAGGTGGTAGTCCTAACACGCCAAAAATGGTTCCCAGAACCGTTTAGTACAATCATCGACGGACTAACACTGACGTCTACAAAGTCAGTCCGCTATTTGGGCGTTCAGTTAGATGCAAAGCTGACATTCCGTGAACACTTGGAACGCACGTGTACAAGGGCTAGCAAGACTGTGTCTAGTCTATCGAGAATCATGGTCAATACTATCGGCCCACGTGCCAAAAAGAGGAGAGCTCTCCTGGAGGTGGTTTACTCAGTCCTGCTTTATGGAGCGGAAATCTAGGCTCATACATTACAACAGAAGACGTATCGTAAGAAACTGGCAGCAGTACAGCGGCGAGGAGCACTTAGAGTGGCTTGTGCCTATCGCACAGTTTCCGAAGACGCAGTGCTTGTTATAGCCGGAGCTCCGCCTATAGAACTTTTGGCGATCGAAAGGGCCAGGTTGTATAACCTCAAAAAAGGAGGCCTCAATGCCAGCGAAGCGAGGGCAATGGTGAGAAAGGACACCCTGAAGGAATGGAAAGTAAGGTGGCAGGCGTCTGATCGTGGTAGATGGACAGCACGTCTGATCCCTAATATCGAGGCCTGGCTCGCCAGGAAACATGGCGAAACAGACTTCTTTCTAACTCAGATGATGACGGGTCATGGCTCGTTCAATGCATATCTCTTCAGGTTCGGTTTGCACACATCACCGACGTGCAAATACTTTCCGGAAAAAGCCGACGATGCTGAGCACACCTTTTTTAAGTGCACGCGCTGGAAGAACTTCAGGGCTCACACCGAATTGTTCCTGGGAAGGGCCCTTAATCCCCAGAACATTGTAAATACCATGCTGCAAAGCAAGGAAAACTGGGCCGAGGTAGCAGCTTATGCACGGCGCCTCTTGACAGCAAAAATCGCCGAGAGGGACCAATAAACTTAGGAGCTAACGTCACGTGACGCAACACGGACTGGGTTGAAGTAATGCTAACGCGGTTCCGACCCAGTCTTCCCCGTGATCATATGCGGGGAAATGAGGAGAGGAGGTTTTTTAGTGGGTGGAAATCCCACACTACCGTCCATCATCTTTTAAACACACGGTGTCTTTGAAAGATTTTTCCTTCTCTATATAAAAAAAAATATATATATATATATATATATATATATATGTATACACATATATATACATACAAACACACATGTAAACATATAATACACATATACATATACAAATATAAAAATATATACCTATATATGTATACATATACATGTACGACTATACATATATAAATATACGCATATACATATATGCAACGTGCATGCATATTCACAACGACGTACATGTACATGTATGAAACATACATATACTCATACCTATCTATGTAACTATAGCTATACACCTATACATATACATATACGCATAAACATGTATATATACATATATACATATACACATATATATATATATATATATATATATATACATACATATATACATGTACACACACAATACATATATATACATATGTACTTAAATGCTCACACATATATATATATATATATATATATATATACATATACATACATACATATATACACATATACAAATACATGTATACACATATACATATGTACATACACAAACATACATGTGAATTAAAGATTATTTTATAAATCTTTGCTTTTTCTTTGTTTGATGTATCGCCCTCAAGAATCACTCATATATTTCAACATCAAAATTAACTACTAAATCATATATATATATATATATATATATATATATATATATATATATATACCCCAGTAGAAATACATCTGAGCTGGACATGTTTTTAACGCAAGCTAAATATTTGAAGTGTAGCTTATGTTAAATAATGTTGAGCCCACGTTCACAACGTGCGATTAATATGAGCTGAATATGAGACGATTCATATTAGATTCACATGAATTTTCCATATTGCTAAATGTGGAACGAATATGAGCGATATATGATATGTTTTACATATGATTTTTCGATATTGCTGAATGTGGGATATATATGAGAAACTGAATATGAGATTTACATGGTTTATTCATATTGCTAAATATAAGCTGTGTATGAGAGTACTAGAATTATTCATATACGTACAAATCATTTTAAGATTTTGCTAATAAAGAACGAATGTGGAATATGTTTTTTCTTGTATTGCTCTATATATATACTTATATATATATATATTTTGTATGATTCTGAATTTGATGTTGACATATGTATTAACAAAGTCTAATAATCGGGCATAACATCAATAAAAAACATGAATTTCTTTCAAAAATTTATTTTAAATCCATACGTTTCGGCTATAATCTTAGCCTTCATTTAGTGGAAAAATTAGTTGATCTTAGTGTTAATTTGGAAAACTTTAGTAATCCATGATATTAGGATATGGTAATGCACTACACTATGTATTATAAACATTAACTTGAAATTACACAATATTTTCACAAAATACTGATTTGAAAAAATCACAAATGGATAGTGTGTTATTCGTAGACTGGTTGAAGATGTAATGGAGAAAGACATTTTTTAAAAAATATTTTTACCAAGATTCTACACATGTGTGGAACGAATTGCGAATTCTTTGCACGAACGCTTTTATTGTTTTGTAAGAAATTTGGAAATGTTATCTAAATAGAAGAGATTTGTGTCGCACAGCGTGTTGAGTTCATTCCGTTTATTTATTGTCTTATTGTTATAAATAGCTAAAAAAGATCCCTCTATAATTCTTCGTTTAAATAAATTTTGTTCGAATTGTAGTACAGTCGGATTAGAAAAGTCCATATTGTGTTTTAAAGTGTATATATGGTCTGCAAGTACAGTTTTGAATTGTTTGGGGTTTTTTGAATTGATTTTATGTTGTTGTAATCGTTTATTGAGGTTCTGGCTAGTTTTTCCTATGTAAATTAAATTAGAGTCTAAACAATTTATTTGATAGACGAGATTTCTGAGTCGTTCGATATTAAATGGGGTTTTTGTTTTGGTAAAAATAGTGCTAGTAGTTGTACTAAAATTGGTTACAAGTCGAAGTCCAGATTTATAAAAAAGTTTTTTCCAAGGAACATACAATTCTTTAATGTATGGCAAACATATTACACCAGAATGAGTTTCTGAGTCAGGTAAATCGTTATGTACTGTGCAATTGTAGAAATCGATATTTTTGAAAACTTTTTATATTTAGAAACAATTACAAACAACAAACAGTTCAATAGTTTGAAACTTTCGTATACTAACAAATTTAATAAACTATTACAAAATATATTAGAAAATAACAAAATAATTTTAGATAAAAATATTATTGATAAATAGTTAAAAAATTATTCTTCTATCGATATACCAGACAGACTATTGTACATATTCGCTTTAGGACCCAATTTTTCAATTCCTGCTACTTGTCGTAATTTTAACTTTATTAAATTGCTTAGTAATTTAGAATATGGTTTACAACAAATTAAGATCCGAAAACTAAAATTCACACTAGAAATCTTTTTTGTAAAAAATTCATCCAACATATTAATTCCTTTAATACTAAAAATACAACTTACGATAATATTCTTAGAGACCATAAAGCATGCAAAATATTTCTCAAAAATCATCCGGATATAGTGGTCACTAAAGCGGATAAAGGCAACATCACTGTTATCATAGACAAGCAAGACTATATAAATAAAATATCTGAATTATTACTTGACACTAATACTTACAAAATTACCAATAACGATCCAACTGACTACATAAACCGCACGTGCCATAAATTTTTAGACAAACTTACAACAAACAAACAACTAACAAAAGAGATAACTTCTGACCTGAAAAATTTACACCCATATTTTCCCAGACTTTATGGCCTTCCCAAAGTCCACAAAAATAATTTACCTTTTAGACCAATAGTTTCGGACATTAATACCCCTTTATATAAACTCTCAAAATACATAAGTAACATTTTAACTATAATAACAAAACAATCATAAAAAATACCACACTACATAAAAAATTCTTATGAACTCGTTACTGACTTAAAACACAAGATAAATTATATACCAGACAACTATAAACTAATTAGCTTAGACGTAGTCTCACTTTTTACTAATGAACCCCTAGACCTTATTTTAGACGCAATAACAATCCGATGGAATGAAATTTCCCCGTTGACTTCTTTATGTTTGCACTGGTTCAGGGAAACCGTCAAGTTCATTGTCTCTAACACTTATTTTGAATTCAATGGCTCTTTCTATTATCAAATTTTTGGGGCGCCAATGGGTTCCCCAGCAAGTCCATCTCTAGCAGAAATATCTTTACAACTTCTTGAAAATACAATTTTTAAAAATTACAATAAACATATCTTTTATTACCGTTATGTAGATGACATTATCACTTGTATCCCTAGTGATGATGTCACTATGATAATTGATCAATTTAATAACGTCAATAAAAAATTAAAATTTACAGTGGAATTGGAGACAATGAACTCGATAAGTTTCTTAGACATAAAACTTATACGTACTACAGATAACAAACTAATAACAAATTGGTACCAAAAACCAACTAACTCTGGACGTCACCTTAATTACTTTTCTTATCATCCACTCAAAATGAAAACAGGTACTATAATAAATCTAACGGACCACGCAATACTTCTATCGGACAAAACATTTTGGAACAACAACATCAAATTAATTACAAAAATTCTAACAGATAACTCTTATCCCCTAAAACTTATAATTTCGTAACTAGTAACAGACGAACGTACCTTTTGAATAAAATGGACAATTGCACAGTACATAACGATTTACCTGACTCAGAAACTCATTCTGGTGTAATATGTTTGCCATAACATTAAAGAATTGTATGTTCCTTGGAAAAAACTTTTTTATAAATCTGGACTTCGACTTGTAACCAATTTTAGTACAACTACTAGCACTATTTTTACCAAAACAAAAACCCCATTTAATAGCGAACGACTCAGAAATCTCGTCTATCAAATAAATTGTTTAGACTGTAATTTAATTTACATAGGAGAAACTAGCCAGAACCTCACTAAACGATTACAACAACATAAAAACAATTAAAAAAACCCCAAACAATTCAAAACTGTACTTGCAGACCATATATACACTTTAAAACACAATATGGACTTTTCTAATCCGACTGTACTACAATTCGAACAAAATTTATTTAAACGAAGAATTATAGAGGGATCTTTTTTAACTATTTATAACAATAAGACAATAAATAAACGGAATGAACTCAACACGCTGTGCGACACAAATCTCTTCTATTTAGATAACATTTCCAAATTTCTTACAAAACAATAAAAGCGTTCGTGCAAAGGATTCGTAATTCGTTCCACACATGTGTAGAATCTTGGTAAAAATATTTTTTAAAAAATGTCTATCTCCATTACATCTTCAACGAGTCTACGAATAACACACTATCCATTTGTAATTTTTTCAAATCAGTATTTTGTGAAAATATTGTGTAATTTCAAGTTAATGTTTATAATACATAGTGTAGTGCATTACCATATCGTAATACCATGGATTATTAAAATTTTCCAATTTAACACTAAGATCAACTAATTGTAAGTACTAATTACTATTTTATTTTTTCTTTTCACTCCAATTCAATTGTTTTAGTTTTTAATTTTATTTTTAGTTTCCACTGAATGAAGGCTAGGATTATAGCCGAAACGTATGGATTTAAAATAAATTTTTGAAAGAAATTCATGTTTTTATTGATGTTATGCCCGATTATTAGACTTTGTTAATATATATATATATATATATATATATATATATGTTAAATTTTATTAATTTTGATGTTGAGATATGTAAGATTCAGTTTTCAGGGCAATACATCAATTAAAAACGTGTATGAACTTATAACATATTTATTGTTTTTATACGTTTCGACAAATTGTTTTATGTCATCCTCAGTGGACTCTAGTTTAAAAGCACAGATTAAAACTGTTAATTAAAACTAATTTATAAGAAAGAGGTGTGGTGTAAAAACTTACATGTAATTGTAGTAATCCGAATTATTTCATAATAACAATTGTTCACAAATGCACAATAACAACCATTCTTGTCACTATAAATCAGAACAATTACATACAATTTTAAAACAATTTTTTATTGTATAGTACATATCGCAAGCGCGTTGTCGGATGCGGCAATGGGACAAAAATCTGGACCGCACATGTGAAGTTAGGAACAGGGCACAACACTGACCAGAGCATTTAAGATTTGACAACACGAGGAGGGTACATATAGTAGAAAAAAAGATGGAAATTGTGAGGGTGGACAAAGTTGGTAGAATTAAGAAAATTAAAAGAGAAATTAATTAAAATTAAATTTAATATAGTTAAAGTCGAATCAGAATAGGTAATTATTTTAATGGGACTTTTAAACTTTGAAACATTGTTTAAAACTTCTAGGTAATTCTCACACAGTGAAGAAGTGTTCAATCTTTTATTTATACTATTTTTATAAACATGTATGAAGCATGATTCTGAAAAGCGTCTCTGTGATGTATTCGACTTGTGATATAAAATTGTGGCAACATCAAAATTGAAAATATGATTGAAACTTTGTATGTGGTCAGTTATCATTGTTTGATTTTGATTTTTATTTTTGGAATTGTTATAGTGTTGTCCAAGACGTTTTTTTAGATGTTGTCCAGTTTCGCCAATATAAGTGGCCTCACAATTTGTACAGTCAATTTTATAAACGATGTTAGAAATAGGATCTAAACTTGTCGGTGATTTTAAGTTCGAAAATAAAAAGTTAAGCGTCCGATCAATATTGCAAACTAAACGCAATTCCGCGAATTCAAATAGTTTTTTCCAAATAGGAAAGAGATGTTTAATGTAAGGGAGACAAATAGTGCCAAAATACTTATTTTCTTCTTTTTTCTGAGACTCGAGGGAAGGATGATTATGTTTTGTGTTAAGGACGGAAAGTCTGTTGTTAATTACTGATTTTATAAGATGTGGAGGATAGCAATTATTTAATAGGGTTCTGTGGATTAGAGATAAGTTAAAAGGCCAAAATTTTTTATCTGACAAGAGAATAGCATGATCAACTAAATTGATAATGGTACCGATTTTCATGTTAGTGGGATGATAAGAATGGAAATTGAGATATCTGCCAGACCACGTTGGTTTTTGGTACCAGTTAGTAATAATTTTATTTTCCGGAGTTTTTATGATATTTACATCTAAAAAGCTAATTGACCTATTGTGTTCTTTTTCGAAGGTGAAGGTGAGGTGTTTATTAAAGGAGTTAAAATTTTTTAGTAAAGAATCAAAATTATTTTTAGCAATGCAAGTAATTATATCATCAACATATCTGTAGTAAAGAAAAAATTCAACATTAGATAGTTTAAAAACGTTTTTTTCGAGGTGTTGTAAAGAGAGTTCAGCAAGAGCAGGTGAGATAGGCGATCCCATGGGGGTACCAAAAATTTGTGTATAAAATTGTGAATTGAATTCAAAATAAGTATTCGCGACTATGAATTTAATGGACTCTCGAAACCAATGAAGAGAAAGGGTAGTGTGGCAAGAAATCTCATCCCATCTATCTGTGATTGACTCTAAAATTAGTTCTAGTGGGACATTTGTGAAAAGAGATACTACGTCTAGGCTTATTAAGAGGGAGTTGTTGGGCAATTGTGTATTACGTATTTTGTTGACAAATTCGAAGGAATTTTCAATGAAGAATGGAGAGTTAACAGCAACTATGAAGAGGAGTTTGCTCAGAAATTTGGAGAATTTATTCAGGGGCGAGTTCAGATCTGCAACTATAGGTCTAAAGGGAACATTGCTTTTATGGATTTTTGGGAAACCGTATAATTTTGGGTTGTTGGGATGTAGGTTTTTAACGACAAAGATAAGTCTTGAGGAATTTGTTTGGTAGATACTAAATTATTAATAAATTTGTGGAACGTGCGGTTAATACTATCTGTGGGGTCGCTGTTGATAGGACAGTAAATTTGAGTTTCATTAACTAGGTTAGTAGCTTTTTCTAAATAGGTGGTTTTGTCGAGAACTTCTGTGACATTTCC
Source organism: Ctenocephalides felis (assembly GCF_003426905.1). NCBI lineage: Eukaryota > Metazoa > Arthropoda > Insecta > Siphonaptera > Pulicidae > Ctenocephalides > Ctenocephalides felis. The sequence goes on along the minus strand of NW_020537324.1, from coordinate 42,110,613 downwards.
TTTATCTGCTCTGTTTATAAAATGTTCGGATTATCTTTTAGAAAGTTTTTACAAAGTTTTATGTCGTTTAAAATATTTTTATAATCAACTATTTTTTTTAGAGTTAAATGACTTGATGTAGGAGAGAAATTTTTTGCAAAAATGGGAACAAATGTTAGATTTTACTTCAGGATTTTTGATGTTATTAAGGCCAGCTTCTAGTCTGCTTAAAACTTTAATAAAATTTAAATTGTGGCACTTATTGGGGATAGCAAAGTTAAGACCCAGTTTAGGAAAAAATTGTTGTTGCGAGTCGACTCGTATTCAGAAAAACGTTGCAGAATCTCCACTTCTACAGTATGAGTGAGCCAAGCGTACGATTTATCAATAGCTAGTTTCAAGTTATTGACATTGCAAATACAATGTCAATACATTAAACATCTCTTTCTTGTTTGAAAAAAAACTGTTTGATTTTGCGGAGTTGCGTTTGGTTTGCAATATTGATCAGACTCTTAACATTTTATTTTCGAACCTAAAATCACCGACAAGTTTAAATCGTACTTCTAACATTGTGTATAAAATTGAATGTACAAATTAAAGGCCACTTATATTGGCGAAACTGGACAACGTCTTAGACAACATTATGACAACTCTAAAAACAAAAATCAAAATCAAACAATGATCACCGACCACAACAAAAGTTTCAATCATATTTTCAATTTTGATGTTGCCACAATTTTATATCACAAGTCGAATACATCACAGAGACGCTTTTCAGAATCATGCTTCATACATGTTTATAAAAATAGTATAAATAAAAGATTGAACACTTCTTCACTGTGTGAGAATTACCTAGAAGTTTTAAACAATGTTTCAAAGTTTAAAAGTCCCATTAAAATAATTACCTATTCTGATTCGACTTTAACTATATTAAATTTAATTTTAATTAATTTCTCTTTTAATTTTCTTAATTCTACCAACTTTGTCCACCCTCACAATTTCCATCTTTTTTTCTACTATATGTACCCTCCTCGTGTTGTCAAATCTTAAATGCTCTGGTCAGTGTTGTGCCCTGTTCCTAACTTCACATGTGCGGTCCAGATTTTTGTCCCATTGCCGCATCCGACAACGCGCTTGCGATATGTACTATACAATAAAAAATTGTTTTAAAATTGTATGTAATTGTTCTGATTTATAGTGACAAGAATGGTTGTTATTGTGCATTTGTGAACAATTGTTATTATGAAATAATTCGGATTACTACAATTACATGTAAGTTTTTACACCACACCTCTTTCTTATAAATTAGTTTTAATTAACAGTTTTAATCTGTGCTTTTAAACTAGAGTCCACTGAGGATGACATAAAACAATGTGTCGAAACGTATAAAAACAATAAATATGTTATAAGTTCATACACGTTTTTAATTGATGTATTGCCCTGAAAACTGAATCTTACATATCTCAACATCAAAATTAATAAAATTTAACATATATATATATATATATATATATATATATTATATATATTAACAAAGTCTAATAATCGGGCATAACATCAATAAAAACATGAATTTCTTTCAAAAATTTATTTTAAATCCATACGTTTCGGCTATAATCCTAGCCTTCATTCAGTGGAAACTAAAAATAAAATTAAAAACTAAAAAAATTGAATTGGAGTGAAAAGAAAAAATAATATAGTAATTAGTACTTACAATTAGTTGATCTTAGTGTTAAATTGGAAAATTTTAATAATCCATGGTATTACGATATGGTAATGCACTACACTATGTATTATAAACATTAACTTGAAATTACACAATATTTTCACAAAATACTGATTTGAAAAAATTACAAATGGATAGTGTGTTATTCGTAGACTCGTTGAAGATGTAATGGAGATAGACATTTTTAAAAAAATATTTTTACCAAGATTCTACACATGTGTGGAACGAATTGCGAATCCTTTGCACGAACGCTTTTATTGTTTTGTAAGAAATTTGGAAATGTTATCTAAATAGAAGAGATTTGTGTCGCACAGCGTGTTGAGTTCATTCCGTTTATTTATTGTCTTATTGTTATAAATAGTTAAAAAAGATCCCTCTATAATTCTTCGTTTAAATAAATTTTGTTCGAATTGTAGTACAGTCGGATTAGAAAAGTCCATATTGTGTTTTAAAGTGTATATATGGTCTGCAAGTACAGTTTTGAATTGTTTGGGGTTTTTTGAATTGTTTTTATGTTGTTGTAATCGTTTAGTGAGGTTCTGGCTAGTTTCTCCTATGTAAATTAAATTACAGTCTAAACAATTTATTTGATAGACGAGATTTCTGAGTCGTTCGCTATTAAATGGGGTTTTTGTTTTGGTAAAAATAGTGCTAGTAGTTGTACTAAAATTGGTTACAAGTCGAAGTCCAGATTTATAAAAAAGTTTTTTCCAAGGAACATACAATTCTTTAATGTTATGGCAAACATATTACACCAGAATGAGTTTCTGAGTCAGGTAAATCGTTATGTACTGTGCAATTGTCCATTTTATTCAAAAGGTACGTTCGTCTGTTACTAGTTACGAAATTATAAGTTTTAGGGGATAAGAGTTATCTGTTAGAATTTTTGTAATTAATTTGATGTTGTTGTTCCAAAATGTTTTGTCCGATAGAAGTATTGCGTGGTCCGTTAGATTTATTATAGTACCTGTTTTCATTTTGAGTGGATGATAAGAAAAGTAATTAAGGTGACGTCCAGAGTTAGTTGGTTTTTGGTACCAATTTGTTATTAGTTTGTTATCTGTAGTACGTATAAGTTTTATGTCTAAGAAACTTATCGAGTTCATTGTCTCCAATTCCACTGTAAATTTTAATTTTTTATTGACGTTATTAAATTGATCAATTATCATAGTGACATCATCACTAGGGATACAAGTGATAATGTCATCTACATAACGGTAATAAAAGATATGTTTATTGTAATTTTTAAAAATTGTATTTTCAAGAAGTTGTAAAGATATTTCTGCTAGAGATGGACTTGCTGGGGAACCCATTGGCGCCCCAAAAATTTGATAATAGAAAGAGCCATTGAATTCAAAATAAGTGTTAGAGACAATGAACTTGACGGTTTCCCTGAACCAGTGCAAACATAAAGAAGTCAACGGGGAAATTTCATTCCATCGGATTGTTATTGCGTCTAAAATAAGGTCTAGGGGTTCATTAGTAAAAAGTGAGACTACGTCTAAGCTAATTAGTTTATAGTTGTCTGGTATATAATTTATCTTGTGTTTTAAGTCAGTAACGAGTTCATAAGAATTTTTTATGTAGTGTGGTATTTTTTATGATTGTTTTGTTATTATAGTTAAAATGTTACTTATGTATTTTGAGAGTTTATATAAAGGGGTATTAATGTCCGAAACTATTGGTAAAAGGTAAATTATTTTTGTGGACTTTGGGAAGGCCATAAAGTCTGGGAAAATATGGGTGTAAATTTTTCAGGTCAGAAGTTATCTCTTTTGTTAGTTGTTTGTTTGTTGTAAGTTTGTCTAAAAATTTATGGCACGTGCGGTTTATGTAGTCAGTTGGATCGTTATTGGTAATTTTGTAAGTATTAGTGTCAAGTAATAATTCAGATATTTTATTTATATAGTCTTGCTTGTCTATGATAACAGTGATGTTGCCTTTATCCGCTTTAGTGACCACTATATCCGGATGATTTTTGAGAAATATTTTGCATGCTTTATGGTCTCTAAGAATATTATCGTAAGTTGTATTTTTAGTATTAAAGGAATTAATATGTTGGATGAATTTTTTACAAAAAAGATTTCTAGTGTGAATTTTAGTTTTCGGATCTTTAATTTGTTGTAAACCATATTCTAAATTACTAAGCAATTTAATAAAGTTAAAATTACGACAAGTAGCAGGAATTGAAAAATTGGGTCCTAAAGCGAATATGTACAATAGTCTGTCTGGTATATCGATAGAAGAATAATTTTTTAACTATTTATCAATAATATTTTTATCTAAAATTATTTTGTTATTTTCTAATATATTTTGTAATAGTTTATTAAATTTGTTAGTATACGAAAGTTTCAAACTATTGAACTGTTTGTTGTTTGTAATTGTTTCTAAATATAAAAAGTTTTCAAAAATATCGATTTCTACAATTGCACAGTACATAACGATTTACCTGACTCAGAAACTCATTCTGGTGTAATATGTTTGCCATACATTAAAGAATTGTATGTTCCTTGGAAAAAACTTTTTTATAAATCTGGACTTCGACTTGTAACCAATTTTAGTACAACTACTAGCACTATTTTTACCAAAACAAAAACCTCATTGAAAACGACTCAGAAATCTCGTCTATCAAATAAATTGTTTAGACTCTAATTTAATTTACATAGGAAAAACTAGCCAGAACCTCAATAAACGATTACAACAACATAAAATCAATTCAAAAAACCCCAAACAATTCAAAACTGTACTTGCAGACCATATATACACTTTAAAACACAATATGGACTTTTCTAATCCGACTGTACTACAATTCGAACAAAATTTATTTAAACGAAGAATTATAGAGGGATCTTTTTTAACTATTTATAACAATAAGACAATAAATAAACGGAATGAACTCAACACGCTGTGCGACACAAATCTCTTCTATTTAGATAACATTTCCAAATTTCTTACAAAACAATAAAAGCGTTCGTGCAAAGAATTCGCAATCCGTTCCACACATGTGTAGAATCTTGGTAAAAATATTTTTTAAAAAATGTCTTTCTCCATTACATCTTCAACCAGTCTACGAATAACACACTATCCATTTGTGATTTTTTCAAATCAGTATTTTGTAAAAATATTGTATAATTTCAAGTTAATGTTTATAATACATAGTGACGTGCATTACCATATCCTAATACCATGGATTATTAAAATTTTCCAATTTAACACTAAGATCAACTAATTGTAAGTACTAATTACTATTTTATTTTTTCTTTTCACTCCAATTCAATTGTTTTAGTTTTTAATTTTATTTTTAGTTTCCACTGAATGAAGGCTAGGATTATAGCCGAAACGTATGGATTTAAAATAAATTTTTGAAAGAAATTCATGTTTTTATTGATGTTATGCCCGATTATTAGACTTTGTTAATACATATGTCAACATCAAATTCAGAATCATACAAAATATATATATATATATATATATATACTAGATGACCCGACAGACGTTGTCCTGTACTCGCCTCTACGTTTTTTTAATATCCTATACTAATATTTATACCGTTCAGTTAAAAATAATTATTATTATTTTTCGAGTTACTATTTACACCAATATATGAGTGATGTTAAATGTAGTACTGTTTTAAATAAAATGATTATTCTCAATTCCCACAGTTAACACTTTAATTATCCCTTTAACAAATATTAAAATATATTCAATAAAATTATATATTAAAAATTATACACTGCGATTTATAGAACAAATTTATTTCCAATAGCTCAATTTATTTTATTGAATTTAATTGATGTGGATGTTTAAATGAATATTTTTTTTGTTTATTTACGGCTAAAACATTATTTTCCAAATTTATCACCATGTATTTATTGTCATAGCATAGATACACGTGTTGAAAATTGAAATCTTTTAAAAAGTATAACAAATTCAGAAAGAATTAATATATAGCATGCGCGGTCAAGGTACAATATCACCTTGGATTTTTCTACGCAAAATAATTGCTTCAATAATGTTGCCTACAATTTTTATAATTTCGTACCATATTTTAACTGGCTTTTAGTATTTTAATATCTAAATTGCATTTTTCACACTAATAATTCCATATACATTATTACTTACGTTCATATTTGAAGTGAATTAATTTGTCAAATTTTGTTTACATGTGCTCTATTCAACCTACTATCAACAAAATTATTGCAGTAAATGAAGAGGAAAAAAGCGTATGCCCAGCTAATCTTAATCTAAAGTTTAGAAGTGAAAACAATTTGCAAATTCGTCACCACCCCCCGCATTAATTGGATTATAACTCTTTTAATTCTGATTTTATTATAACTTGTAATATACTATTTTAAAGGTGATTAAATGAGCTACAACTTTCTTTATCATGAATTTTACCGTAACTTCTCTTATTTTGAAACGGCGAAGGGTTAAAGGGCTCGAAAGACACTCCGGTTGGACAGCCGCGCACTCTAAACAATTCTATCTCTATCAATATTTGTGTAACAAAAAATAATAAAAACCAATAATTAGTCTGAAAAATACCTTGAATTTTCATATATATACTTTTATACGTATTCTTTCAGAGATATTATAATGAGAAATTGGTTGTTTTATTAAATGGATTTTTTATGAAATCATGAGTTTTTTGAAAATCGATTATACTAATGTTATGGTATTTTCTAGAATCCATCAAGATCTCTCAAACCAAGTTAATTCTAGATGGAAAACGATTATTTTTTAATTTTGGTGGTAATGGCACTCATAAACTATTTGATTTAAATGAAAAAAAAAAAAACATTGTATGCGTCTTTTAATTGCATGATAGCTCACTCAATTTACACGCAGAAGTACTTTTTTGAAGCTTATTATGAGAACTATAAAAACCCATTTTCATAATTAACTTAATATTGTTCCTAGAACACTGTAAAATAGCGATTTATTAGGATTTTTATTGATATAATTTTGTTCATTACATGATTTTCGTTAAAATGTATATTTTTGAAGATATTAGCAAAAAACGATGAAAAACGCAAAAAAGAAACAAATTTTCAGTAGCCAGTAACTTGTAAAGTATTTTCTTTTTTGAAAAACATTATTAAACATTTTCTCTTATAATTAGTTCTTTTATCGATACCCAATGTTATTTTGAAAAATGTAAAATTACACCACTGAAAAGAAAGGTCATCCAGCCGAGAAGTGGTAAAGGAGTCTAAATTGTTTTCACTTCTGAAGAGTAAGATAAACCTAGTTCCAAAATTCCAAACGAAATGGAAAACAGTAAAAAAAAGTTCAGACCGAAAGCGCTCCATTGAGTAAATATTCCGTACCCAATGACAAACATATGAATTTTTGACACAATGAAACTTCTAAATTTTTTTTTTTGTATTGTAACTTAGTATAGTAAGGCAAAACGACTGCAAATTGAATATTATTGCGCGCAATCACTTATGGCTCGTCTCCTTTGCACGAATTCGTACGGCGAATCTGTTCGCAAAGTGCGCAGACAAAATTATTGCAAGCAAAAGCAAACCACGCGCACGTCAGACGCATGCGCAGACTGCATCATCACTTGTCAAACGCATGTTATATTATTTGCATCCTATGAATGGCTTTATTTTAATTTTTGGCACATCTCAGCTGCCTTTTCGGCAATAATAATGTAACATTACATTTTCCTTATTTATAATCATGAATTTATTATATTTTAATATTGCCTTAGCCCTATAAGTGAATAGAAATGTTTGGCAAATGACAATTGTCATTTGTTTTTAATGTCAAACCATGCCTTAAATATTTAAAGGTCAAACAATGATAAGCGGTTTTTTGTATTTTTTCCATTTATTTCTACAATCTAACTATATTCTGTGAATCAAAACATTCTAGAAAATTCCCGAACAAACTTCAGGAAGATTCATGAAAATCCGAATTATAGTTTTAGGAGGATTAATGAAACTTACATGGTTACAGAAGAATTTTATATATAAGATATATATATATATA
>NW_020537324.1:42046500-42101905 GCF_003426905.1 Ctenocephalides felis | reverse complement strand
GACACAAATCTCTTCTATTTAGATAACATTCCAAATTTCTTACAAAACAATAAAAGCGTTCGTGCAAAGGATTCGTAATTCGTTCCACACATGTGTAGAATCTTGGTAAAAATATTTTTTAAAAAATGTCTATCTCCATTACATCTTCAACGAGTCTACGAATAACACACTATCCATTTGTAATTTTTTCAAATCAGTATTTTGTGAAAATATTGTGTAATTTCAAGTTAATGTTTATAATACATAGTGTAGTGCATTACCATATCGTAATACCATGGATTATTAAAATTTTCCAATTTAACACTAAGATCAACTAATTGTAAGTACTAATTACTATTTTATTTTTTCTTTTCACTCCAATTCAATTGTTTTAGTTTTTAATTTTATTTTTAGTTTCCACTGAATGAAGGCTAGGATTATAGCCGAAACGTATGGATTTAAAATAAATTTTTGAAAGAAATTCATGTTTTTATTGATGTTATGCCCGATTATTAGACTTTGTTAATATATATATATATATATATATATATATATATATATATATGTTAAATTTTATTAATTTGATGTTGAGATATGTAAGATTCAGTTTTCAGGGCAATACATCAATTAAAAACGTGTATGAACTTATAACATATTTATTGTTTTTATACGTTTCGACAAATTGTTTTATGTCATCCTCAGTGGACTCTAGTTTAAAAGCACAGATTAAACTGTTAATTAAAACTAATTTATAAGAAAGAGGTGTGGTGTAAAAACTTACATGTAATTGTAGTAATCCGAATTATTTCATAAATAACAATTGTTCACAAATGCACAATAACAACCATTCTTGTCACTATAAATCAGAACAATTACATACAATTTTAAAACAATTTTTTATTGTATAGTACATATCGCAAGCGCGTTGTCGGATGCGGCAATGGGACAAAAATCTGGACCGCACATGTGAAGTTAGGAACAGGGCACAACACTGACCAGAGCATTTAAGATTTGACAACACGAGGAGGGTACATATAGTAGAAAAAAAGATGGAAATTGTGAGGGTGGACAAAGTTGGTAGAATTAGAAAATTAAAAGAGAAATTAATTAAAATTAAATTTAATATAGTTAAAGTCGAATCAGAATAGGTAATTATTTTAATGGGACTTTTAAACTTTGAAACATTGTTTAAAACTTCTAGGTAATTCTCACACAGTGAAGAAGTGTTCAATCTTTTATTTATACTATTTTTATAAACATGTATGAAGCATGATTCTGAAAAGCGTCTCTGTGATGTATCGACTTGTGATATAAAATTGTGGCAACATCAAAATTGAAAATATGATTGAACTTTGTATGTGGTCAGTTATCATTGTTTGATTTTGATTTTTATTTTTGGAATTGTTATAGTGTTGTCCAAGACGTTTTTTAGATGTTGTCCAGTTTCGCCAATATAAGTGGCCTCACAATTTGTACAGTCAATTTTATAAACGATGTTAGAAATAGGATCTAAACTTGTCGGTGATTTTAAGTTCGAAAATAAAAAGTTAAGCGTCCGATCAATATTGCAAACTAAACGCAATTCCGCGAATTCAAATAGTTTTTTCCAAATAGGAAATAGATGTTTAATGTAAGGGAGACAAATAGTGCCAAAATACTTATTTTCTTCTTTTTTCTGAGACTCGAGGGAAGGATGATTATGTTTTGTGTTAAGGACGGAAAGTCTGTTGTTAATTACTGATTTTATAAGATGTGGAGGATAGCAATTATTTAATAGGGTTCTGTGGATTAGAGATAAGTTAAAAGGCCAAAATTTTTTATCTGACAAGAGAATAGCATGATCAACTAAATTGATAATGGTACCGATTTTCATGTTAGTGGGATGATAAGAATGGAAATTGAGATATCTGCCAGACCACGTTGGTTTTTGGTACCAGTTAGTAATAATTTTATTTTCCGGAGTTTTTATGATATTTACATCTAAAAAGCTAATTGACCTATTGTGTTCTTTTTCGAAGGTGAAGGTGAGGTGTTTATTAAAGGAGTTAAAATTTTTTAGTAAAGAATCAAAATTATTTTTAGCAATGCAAGTAATTATATCATCAACATATCTGTAGTAAAGAAAAAATTCAACATTAGATAGTTTAAAAACGTTTTTTTCGAGGTGTTGTAAAGAGAGTTCAGCAAGAGCAGGTGAGATAGGCGATCCCATGGGGGTACCAAAATTTGTGTATAAAATTGTGAATTGAATTCAAAATAAGTATTCGCGACTATGAATTTAATGGACTCTCGAAACCAATGAAGAGAAAGGGTAGTGTGGCAAGAAATCTCATCCCATCTATCTGTGATTGACTCTAAAATTAGTTCTAGTGGGACATTTGTGAAAAGAGATACTACGTCTAGGCTTATTAAGAGGGAGTTGTTGGGCAATTGTGTATTACGTATTTTGTTGACAAATTCGAAGGAATTTTCAATGAAGAATGGAGAGTTAACAGCAACTATGAAGAGGAGTTTGCTCAGAAATTTGGAGAATTTATTCAGGGGCGAGTTCAGATCTGCAACTATAGGTCTAAAGGGAACATTGCTTTTATGGATTTTTGGGAAACCGTATAATTTTGGGTTGTTGGGATGTAGGTTTTTAACGACAAAGATAAGTCTTGAGGAATTTGTTTGGTAGATACTAAATTATTAATAAATTTGTGGAACGTGCGGTTAATACTATCTGTGGGGTCGCTGTTGATAGGACAGTAAATTTGAGTTTCATTAACTAGGTTAGTAGCTTTTTCTAAATAGGTGGTTTTGTCGAGAACTTCTGTGACATTTCCTTTATCTGCTCTGTTTATAAAATGTTCGGATTATCTTTTAGAAAGTTTTTACAAAGTTTTATGTCGTTTTAAATATTTTTATAATCAACTATTTTTTTAGAGTTAAATGACTTGATGTAGGAGAGAAATTTTTTGCAAAAATGGGAACAAATGTTAGATTTTACTTCAGGATTTTTGATGTTATTAAGGCCAGCTTCTAGTCTGCTTAAAACTTTAATAAAATTTAAATTGTGGCACTTATTGGGGATAGCAAAGTTAAGACCCAGTTTAGGAAAAAATTGTTGTTGCGAGTCGACTCGTATTCAGAAAAACGTTGCAGAATCTCCACTTCTACAGTATGAGTGAGCCAAGCGTACGATTTATCAATAGCTAGTTTCAAGTTATTGACATTGCAAATACAATGTCAATACATTAAACATCTCTTTCTTGTTTGAAAAAAACTGTTTGATTTTGCGGAGTTGCGTTTGGTTTGCAATATTGATCAGACTCTTAACATTTTATTTTCGAACCTAAATCACCGACAAGTTTAAATCGTACTTCTAACATTGTGTATAAAATTGAATGTACAAATTAAAGGCCACTTATATTGGCGAAACTGGACAACGTCTTAGACAACATTATGACAACTCTAAAAACAAAAATCAAAATCAAACAATGATCACCGACCACAACAAAAGTTTCAATCATATTTTCAATTTTGATGTTGCCACAATTTTATATCACAAGTCGAATACATCACAGAGACGCTTTTCAGAATCATGCTTCATACATGTTTATAAAAATAGTATAAATAAAAGATTGAACACTTCTTCACTGTGTGAGAATTACCTAGAAGTTTTAAACAATGTTTCAAAGTTTAAAAGTCCCATTAAAATAATTACCTATTCTGATTCGACTTTAACTATATTAAATTTAATTTTAATTAATTTCTCTTTTAATTTTCTTAATTCTACCAACTTTGTCCACCCTCACAATTTCCATCTTTTTTTCTACTATATGTACCCTCCTCGTGTTGTCAAATCTTAAATGCTCTGGTCAGTGTTGTGCCCTGTTCCTAACTTCACATGTGCGGTCCAGATTTTTGTCCCATTGCCGCATCCGACAACGCGCTTGCGATATGTACTATACAATAAAAAATTGTTTTAAAATTGTATGTAATTGTTCTGATTTATAGTGACAAGAATGGTTGTTATTGTGCATTTGTGAACAATTGTTATTATGAAATAATTCGGATTACTACAATTACATGTAAGTTTTTACACACACCTCTTTCTTATAAATTAGTTTTAATTAACAGTTTTAATCTGTGCTTTTAAACTAGAGTCCACTGAGGATGACATAAAACAATGTGTCGAAACGTATAAAAACAATAAATATGTTATAAGTTCATACACGTTTTTAATTGATGTATTGCCCTGAAAACTGAATCTTACATATCTCAACATCAAAATTAATAAAATTTAACATATATATATATATATATATATATATATATTAACAAAGTCTAATAATCGGGCATAACATCAATAAAAACATGAATTTCTTTCAAAAATTTATTTTAAATCCATACGTTTCGGCTATAATCCTAGCCTTCATTCAGTGGAAACTAAAAATAAAATTAAAAACTAAAACAATTGAATTGGAGTGAAAAGAAAAAATAAAATAGTAATTAGTACTTACAATTAGTTGATCTTAGTGTTAAATTGGAAAATTTTAATAATCCATGGTATTACGATATGGTAATGCACTACACTATGTATTATAAACATTAACTTGAAATTACACAATATTTTCACAAAATACTGATTTGAAAAAATTACAAATGGATAGTGTGTTATTCGTAGACTCGTTGAAGATGTAATGGAGATAGACATTTTTAAAAAAATATTTTACCAAGATTCTACACATGTGTGGAACGAATTGCGAATCCTTTGCACGAACGCTTTTATTGTTTTGTAAGAAATTTGGAAATGTTATCTAAATAGAAGAGATTTGTGTCGCACAGCGTGTTGAGTTCATTCCGTTTATTTATTGTCTTATTGTTATAAATAGTTAAAAAAGATCCCTCTATAATTCTTCGTTTAAATAAATTTTGTTCGAATTGTAGTACAGTCGGATTAGAAAAGTCCATATTGTGTTTTAAAGTGTATATATGGTCTGCAAGTACAGTTTTGAATTGTTTGGGGTTTTTTGAATTGTTTTTATGTTGTTGTAATCGTTTAGTGAGGTTCTGGCTAGTTTCTCCTATGTAAATTAAATTACAGTCTAAACAATTTATTTGATAGACGAGATTTCTGAGTCGTTCGCTATTAAATGGGGTTTTTGTTTTGGTAAAAATAGTGCTAGTAGTTGTACTAAAATTGGTTACAAGTCGAAGTCCAGATTTATAAAAAAGTTTTTTCCAAGGAACATACAATTCTTTAATGTTATGGCAAACATATTACACCAGAATGAGTTTCTGAGTCAGGTAAATCGTTATGTACTGTGCAATTGTCCATTTTATTCAAAAGGTACGTTCGTCTGTTACTAGTTACGAAATTATAAGTTTTAGGGGATAAGAGTTATCTGTTAGAATTTTTGTAATTAATTTGATGTTGTTGTTCCAAAATGTTTTGTCCGATAGAAGTATTGCGTGGTCCGTTAGATTTATTATAGTACCTGTTTTCATTTTGAGTGGATGATAAGAAAAGTAATTAAGGTGACGTCCAGAGTTAGTTGGTTTTTGGTACCAATTTGTTATTAGTTTGTTATCTGTAGTACGTATAAGTTTTATGTCTAAGAAACTTATCGAGTTCATTGTCTCCAATTCCACTGTAAATTTTAATTTTTTATTGACGTTATTAAATTGATCAATTATCATAGTGACATCATCACTAGGGATACAAGTGATAATGTCATCTACATAACGGTAATAAAAGATATGTTTATTGTAATTTTTAAAAATTGTATTTTCAAGAAGTTGTAAAGATATTTCTGCTAGAGATGGACTTGCTGGGGAACCCATTGGCGCCCCAAAAATTTGATAATAGAAAGAGCCATTGAATTCAAAATAAGTGTTAGAGACAATGAACTTGACGGTTTCCCTGAACCAGTGCAAACATAAAGAAGTCAACGGGGAAATTTCATTCCATCGGATTGTTATTGCGTCTAAAATAAGGTCTAGGGGTTCATTAGTAAAAAGTGAGACTACGTCTAAGCTAATTAGTTTATAGTTGTCTGGTATATAATTTATCTTGTGTTTTAAGTCAGTAACGAGTTCATAAGAATTTTTTATGTAGTGTGGTATTTTTTATGATTGTTTTGTTATTATAGTTAAAATGTTACTTATGTATTTTGAGAGTTTATATAAAGGGGTATTAATGTCCGAAACTATTGGTAAATTATTTTTGTGGACTTTGGGAAGGCCATAAAGTCTGGGAAAATATGGGTGTAAATTTTTCAGGTCAGAAGTTATCTCTTTTGTTAGTTGTTTGTTTGTTGTAAGTTTGTCTAAAAATTTATGGCACGTGCGGTTTATGTAGTCAGTTGGATCGTTATTGGTAATTTTGTAAGTATTAGTGTCAAGTAATAATTCAGATATTTTATTTATATAGTCTTGCTTGTCTATAACAGTGATGTTGCCTTTATCCGCTTTAGTGACCACTATATCCGGATGATTTTTGAGAAATATTTTGCATGCTTTATGGTCTCTAAGAATATTATCGTAAGTTGTATTTTTAGTATTAAAGGAATTAATATGTTGGATGAATTTTTTACAAAAAAGATTTCTAGTGTGAATTTTAGTTTTCGGATCTTTAATTTGTTGTAAACCATATTCTAAATTACTAAGCAATTTAATAAAGTTAAAATTACGACAAGTAGCAGGAATTGAAAAATTGGGTCCTAAAGCGAATATGTACAATAGTCTGTCTGGTATATCGATAGAAGAATAATTTTTTAACTATTTATCAATAATATTTTTATCTAAAATTATTTTGTTATTTTCTAATATATTTTGTAATAGTTTATTAAATTTGTTAGTATACGAAAGTTTCAAACTATTGAACTGTTTGTTGTTTGTAATTGTTTCTAAATATAAAAAGTTTTCAAAAATATCGATTTCTACAATTGCACAGTACATAACGATTTACCTGACTCAGAAACTCATTCTGGTGTAATATGTTTGCCATACATTAAAGAATTGTATGTTCCTTGGAAAAAACTTTTTTATAAATCTGGACTTCGACTTGTAACCAATTTTAGTACAACTACTAGCACTATTTTTACCAAAACAAAAACCCCATTGAAAACGACTCAGAAATCTCGTCTATCAAATAAATTGTTTAGACTCTAATTTAATTTACATAGGAAAAACTAGCCAGAACCTCAATAAACGATTACAACAACATAAAATCAATTCAAAAAATCCCAAACAATTCAAAACTGTACTTGCAGACCATATATACACTTTAAAACACAATATGGACTTTTCTAATCCGACTGTACTACAATTCGAACAAAATTTATTTAAACGAAGAATTATAGAGGGATCTTTTTTAACTATTTATAACAATAAGACAATAAATAAACGGAATGAACTCAACACGCTGTGCGACACAAATCTCTTCTATTTAGATAACATTTCCAAATTTCTTACAAAACAATAAAAGCGTTCGTGCAAAGAATTCGCAATCCGTTCCACACATGTGTAGAATCTTGGTAAAAATATTTTTTAAAAAATGTCTTTCTCCATTACATCTTCAACCAGTCTACGAATAACACACTATCCATTTGTGATTTTTTCAAATCAGTATTTTGTAAAAATATTGTATAATTTCAAGTTAATGTTTATAATACATAGTGACGTGCATTACCATATCCTAATACCATGGATTATTAAAATTTTCCAATTTAACACTAAGATCAACTAATTGTAAGTACTAATTACTATATTATTTTTTCTTTTCACTCCAATTCAATTTTTTTAGTTTTTAATTTTATTTTTAGTTTCCACTGAATGAAGGCTAGGATTATAGCCGAAACGTATGGATTTAAAATAAATTTTTGAAAGAAATTCATGTTTTTATTGATGTTATGCCCGATTATTAGACTTTGTTAATACATATGTCAACATCAAATTCAGAATCATACAAAATATATATATATATATATATATATATATATATATATATACTAGATGACCCGACAGACGTTGTCCTGTACTCGCCTCTACGTTTTTTTAATATCCTATACTAATATTTATACCGTTCAGTTAAAAATAATTATTATTATTTTTCGAGTTACTATTTACACCAATATATGAGTGATGTTAAATGTAGTACTGTTTTAAATAAAATGATTATTCTCAATTCCCACAGTTAACACTTTAATTATCCCTTTAACAAATATTAAAATATATTCAATAAAATTATATATTAAAAATTATACACTGCGATTTATAGAACAAATTTATTTCCAATAGCTCAATTTATTTTATTGAATTTAATTGATGTGGATGTTTAAATGAATATTTTTTTTGTTTATTTACGGCTAAAACATTATTTTCCAAATTTATCACCATGTATTTATTGTCATAGCATAGATACACGTGTTGAAAATTGAAATCTTTTAAAAAGTATAACAAATTCAGAAAGAATTAATATATAGCATGCGCGGTCAAGGTACAATATCACCTTGGATTTTTCTACGCAAAATAATTGCTTCAATAATGTTGCCTACAATTTTTATAATTTCGTACCATATTTTAACTGGCTTTTAGTATTTTAATATCTAAATTGCATTTTTCACACTAATAATTCCATATACATTATTACTTACGTTCATATTTGAAGTGAATTAATTTGTCAAATTTTGTTTACATGTGCTCTATTCAACCTACTATCAACAAAATTATTGCAGTAAATGAAGAGGAAAAAAGCGTATGCCCAGCTAATCTTAATCTAAAGTTTAGAAGTGAAAACAATTTGCAAATTCGTCACCACCCCCCGCATTAATTGGATTATAACTCTTTTAATTCTGATTTTATCATAACTTGTAATATACTATTTTAAAGGTGATTAAATGAGCTACAACTTTCTTTATCATGAATTTTACCGTAACTTCTCTTATTTTGAAACGGCGAAGGGTTAAAGGGCTCGAAAGACACTCCGGTTGGACAGCCGCGCACTCTAAACAATTCTATCTCTATCAATATTTGTGTAACAAAAAATAATAAAAACCAATAATTAGTCTGAAAAATACCTTGAATTTTCATATATATACTTTTATACGTATTCTTTCAGAGATATTATAATGAGAAATTGGTTGTTTTATTAAATGGATTTTTTATGAAATCATGAGTTTTTTGAAAATCGATTATACTAATGTTATGGTATTTTCTAGAATCCATCAAGATCTCTCAAACCAAGTTAATTCTAGATGGAAAACGATTATTTTTAATTTTGGTGGTAATGGCACTCATAAACTATTTGATTTAAATGAAAAAAAAAAAACATTGTATGCGTCTTTTAATTGCATGATAGCTCACTCAATTTACACGCAGAAGTACTTTTTTGAAGCTTATTATGAGAACTATAAAAACCCATTTTCATAATTAACTTAATATTGTTCCTAGAACACTGTAAAATAGCGATTTATTAGGATTTTTATTGATATAATTTTGTTCATTACATGATTTTCGTTAAAATGTATATTTTTGAAGATATTAGCAAAAAACGATGAAAAACGCAAAAAAGAAACAAATTTTCAGTAGCCAGTAACTTGTAAAGTATTTTCTTTTTTGAAAAACATTATTAAACATTTTCTCTTATAATTAGTTCTTTTATCGATACCCAATGTTATTTTGAAAAATGTAAAATTACACCACTGAAAAGAAAGGTCATCCAGCCGAGAAGTGGTAAAGGAGTCTAAATTGTTTTCACTTCTGAAGAGTAAGATAAACCTAGTTCCAAATTCCAAACGAAATGGAAAACAGTAAAAAAAAGTTCAGACCGAAAGCGCTCCATTGAGTAAATATTCCGTACCCAATGACAAACATATGAATTTTTGACACAATGAAACTTCTAAATTTTTTTTTTTGTATTGTAACTTAGTATAGTAAGGCAAAACGACTGCAAATTGAATATTATTGCGCGCAATCACTTATGGCTCGTCTCCTTTGCACGAATTCGTACGGCGAATCTGTTCGCAAAGTGCGCAGACAAAATTATTGCAAGCAAAAGCAAACCACGCGCACGTCAGACGCATGCGCAGACTGCATCATCACTTGTCAAACGCATGTTATATTATTTGCATATTATATTAATTTAATTTTTGGCACATCTCAGCTGCTTTTCGGCAATAATAATGTAGACATTACATTTTCCTTATTTATAATCATGAATTTATTATATTTTAATATTGCCTTAGCCTATAAGTGAATAGAAATGTTTGGCAAATGACAATTGTCATTTGTTTTTAATGTCAAACCATGCCTTAAATATTTTAAAGGTCAAACAATGATAAGCGGTTTTTTGTATTTTTTTCCATTTATTTCTACAATCTAACTATATTTCTGTGAATCAAAACATTCTAGAAAATTTCCCGAACAAACTTCAGGAAGATTCATGAAAATCCGAATTATAGTTTAGGAGGATTAATGAAACTTACATTGTTACAGAAGAATTTTATATATAAGATATATATATATATATATATATATTTATATATATATATTTATATATATATTCTTTTATATATATATATATATATATTATTTTTCAAAACTCTGTAACGAGTTATCTGGTTTAATAAAAAAACGGAACATAGATTTGAAACAGCTTAGGGATGAATTTACGAATTACGCTATTCGTAGCGCTTTGGAAAAGGCTCGTCGTTCATGTCAAAAGACAAACCTTTGTTTGATGACAATTCCGTACAGATACGACGACGTGCGTTGCAACGGGCTGATTTCTGATGCCAATTGCTGGATCAACCGAGACTACGGTCAAGGAAAGTTCAGTAATCTTCGGATTCTTAATGTCAACAGGCATGTTGGTTTATCCGATTACACCACGCATGGCTTACATTTTCTTTTCAACGGGAAAAGAAAATTATGTAGGGTTTTAGCTAACGAGTTGTTGAGTGTCAAGGCTGTGGCGGGAATGAAACCTTCGGTTTCTAATTCCTTTCGTGCCTAAAGCTGATAACAAATTTTCAATTTTATTTCAAAATATACAAAAACTATCCAATAAACTTAATCAATTAGAATTAGTTATAGATAATTATAAACCCCAAATATTATGTTTTGCTGAACACTGGTTAAATAAGTCGGATCTTGAATTAATTAAAATTAAAGGTTATAATTTATCTTCTCATTTCTGTCGAACTCAATATGGCCACGGTGGTGTGTGCATTTTTGTAAGTGATTTCATTCGTTCTAAACCCGTTTATACTAATACTCTTCAAGTAGAAAAACTTTTTGAATACTGTGCTGTTGAAATTAATCTCTCAAATGACGTCGTTTGTCTTATATGCGTTTATCGATCGCCTGACCAGAATGTTGATATGTTCATCTCGCTGATGTGCGAATTGATTCATAACCTTTTTGATAAATATTCCAAAATCATTGTTTGCGGCGATTTTAATATACACTTTGATAAGCAATCGAAGCCATCCATTGAATTCAATTTGAATATGCAGTCTTTTGGTTTAACTCGTACTATACACGAACCTACTCGTTTTTCGCATCAATCTTCTTCTTGCATTGATAATTTCTTCACCAATTTAAAAGACTTTGATTCGCATGTTATAAATACCACTCTTTCAGACCATCGAGGCATAATATTAAATTTTTGTAATTTCTCAACTTCTAAATCTACCTTTATCTTACACAAACGTTATTTTGATGAATCAAATAAATTGATTTTCAAATGTCTTTTGGAAAAGGACCTTGCTTAACAAGTCCAAAGACTCAAATACAATGTTCGACAACTTTATTTCTACATTTTTATTCAGTTTCAATCAAGCTTTTCCTCTCATTAAGTAAACCGTTTGCCCAAAAAATAATACTTCAACTCCTTGGCTAACTAAAGGGTTGAGAATTTCACTTAAAAGATTAGCATTTCTTGAGAGATTATCGGTACATAATGATAACATGGCTTTTATAATTTATTTTTTGAAATATAGGGCAACTTTAAATGATCTAATCAATTTAGCGAAGATCAAATACAACGAAAACTTGATTTTTAATTCAGCAAATAAACAGAAAACAATTTGGTCCTTAATTAATTCGGAAATCAACACAAATACTAAATCTTCACAGATTGATTGTCTTACATTTAACGGCGACAAGATTATTGATAAGGTAGTCATATCTAATAAATTTAATCACTTTTTTGTCACCGAAGCGTCTAAATTAACAAGCGCAATTAACTCGACCACCACTAGTTCGACTAAATCTTTATCCGCGCGAAATAATTCTACATTCGTTCTTTATCCTGTAAATTTAGAAGAACTAAAGCAAACCTTTCAATCGATAAAAGTTACTAGTTCAGCGGGTACGGATCAGATACCTAGTCTCATTCTTAAAGAATTCTATCCCTTTTTTATAGATAAATTTATGTTATGTTTAAATAAATGCTTCGATGAAGGAATATTTCCATCCCACCTCAAGCACTCAAAGATTTTTCCACTTCATAAGAAAAATAATAAAGACGATATAAATAATTACCGTCCCATTTCCCTCTTGAACTCTTTCGATAAAATAATTGAAAAAATCTTGCATACTAGATTAACGTCTTTTCTCAATAAATATAATATTTTGTTCAAGAATCAGCATGGTTTCCGAAAGAACCATTCTACTTCCTCAATTCCACTCAACCACTCAATTTATAATTTAGTACATAACATCATTGACTCCTTCGAAGAAGCCACATATTGTACTGCGATATTTTGCGATCTGTCCAAAGCTTTTGATAGTATTTCTCATCAAAGACTTCTTGACAAATTAGAAAATTGTGGTATTCGCGGACGTTCGCTCAAACTATTTGAATCTTACCTGTCTAATCGAACACAAAGCGTTTACTTAAATAACGATCACGAGCAAATAATTTCGGACAAATTGACAAGTACATTGGGCGTGCCCCAAGGATCAATTTTAGGGCCTCTCTTATTTCTCATTTATATTAATGATTTACCTCATTGTACAAATCTTTGTGATTTTATTCTTTTTGCGGATGATACCAGCGTTATCATCAAGGCCAAATCTCTTAATGAATTACAACATAAATTAAGCGTGGTTATGTCAGAAATAACGAAATGGTTTTGTGAAAATAATCTAGTCCTCAATAATGATAAGACCCAAATCATATCTTTTTGTACAAAAAATCGTTTATCCAATAATATTACTTCTTTAACCATCAATAATTCAGCATATAATTTTTCGCAAGTATCAAAGTTTCTTGGTATCCATATTAATAATAATTTAAAGTGGTCTGATCATATCTCTATCTCTCTATCACCAACTTTATCTAGAACATGTTTCATGTTGCGCACCCTAAAACCCAAACTTGGTTTAAATTGCTTACTTTCAGTTTATTATAGCAACTTTTATTCTCACGTTTCATACGGCATCCAATTCTGGGGTATTTCATCCGAACTAATTAAAATATTTAAGCTTCAGAAAAGAGCTATTCGAATAATTTTTTCCTTGCCCAGGAAAGCCTCCTGCAGACTCATATTTAAAAAATACAATATTCTAACTGTCCCATGCATTTTTCTGCTGGTAACATTAACTTTCATCAAAAACAATTCGAAACTTTTTGATATGGGTTCGTCCTCAAATTACAACACTAGACACAAACTTATTAAGGCGCGTACATATAAATTAGCCAGCTCTTTCAATACGATCGACGGTCTAGGTATTCAGCTTATGAATAAACTTCCACTCAATATCCGAAACTTAGACAGCAAAAAATTTCATGCTTCCCTAGTTAAACTTTTTAAAGACATAGCTTTTTATGACATTACTGAATTTTCTCAATTTGATTTCAATAACTATTTTCTTGCATAATCTTTATCCTGTATCTATGTAGTCTGACCATTTGATCGCCTGTACAACCATATATTTATTTTATTTGTTTTCATTGCTATTTTATTAATTTAATTTTTTCACGGTTTTAATGAGTATAACTTTCAACCTTGTGCAAGAATTTTGAGCTTGACTGGTGGTCAAATAGACTAATATGATGAACTTGATGATAAACATTGTATTTAATGTTCGAATGCTTTTTTTTTCAGCTCTTTTTTTTCAGAAGCGAAATTCGTGCAGCTACTATGATTATTATAAAATTACTATCATTTTAATATTAACTATGAATAAGCTTGACAAGAGCCTGAAATAATATCTATTATTATTGATTACGGCTTGCTTATGAATAAATAAATAAAATAAATAAATAAATAAATGGAAAATGTACAAAACATTTTCCAAAATCATTTCAAAACGATACTATCACCGACATTGATGGTTACCCCGCTTATCGGCGACGTGACGTTGACAATGGTGGACAATGTTTTGAATTGCGACTGTCGAATGGCGGGGTAATAGATGTTGATAATCTATGGGTAGTTCCTTATTCGCCTTTGCTATGCAAAACCTATAAAGCACATATAAATGTCGAACTGTGCAGCTCGATAAAGTCAATAACATACATATGCAAATATGTTCATAAAGGGAGCGACAAAGCGATATTTGCAATTTAAAGTATTAATGAGAATGATGAAATAACTCGATATCAAATGAGTAGATACGTTAGCAGCAATGAAGCTATCTGGCGTGTTTTTGGTTTTTCCATACATGAAAGAAATCCATCTGTGGTACATTTGGCTGTGCATTTGGAGAACGGTCAGCGGGTATACTTTACAGAAAACAATATATTACAACAAGCTTTGACTGCTTCGAAGACTACTCTAACTGCATTTTTTAAACTTTGTAGTAGATCAGATATTGCTGGAAGATTTGCTAGAACATTATTATATACAGATACACCTGAATATTTTACATGGGATAAAAAATTAAAAGATTGGGTACCTAGAAAACGAGGTATTCCTGTTTCAGGATTCGAAGGCATATATATGACAAACAATTTGGTAGATTGTATACTGTTCATTTTAAGCAACGAGAATGCTTTTATTAACTTTTTATGATGCGTGACGTGAGTTGCACTTATTGGAGAATGATAATCAATGAGACAAGACTCTTGCAGATGCAGCACTGATTTCATCTGCACATCAAATTCGACAATTATTTGCAATAATATTAACAACATGTTTTCCATCAGATGCATCTGCACTGTGGAATACTCATAAAGACCCAATGAGTGAGGATATTTTGCATCGGTATAAAATTAATAATCAAGATAATAATCATGAATTTTCAGAACTAATATATAACGAAGCCTTAATAATGATTGTGATATTTGTATCCAAATTTCGAACATGTCGCTAATTTAATTTGGCATGTCAGCACCGAGCCGAGCAGCAGTAGATATTATGAACAGCGATGTTCAACGTGAACACCAGTTTGATAAAACTGCTTTAGCTACTTTTGTTGATAATAATGAAATATTGCTTACTGCCGAGCAACAAAGTGTATATGATCAAATCAATACGTCAATTGAGGCACAACAGGGCGGATTTTTTTTTTTGGACGCACCTGGAGGCACTGGCAAAACATTTATTATTTCACTGATTCTTGCGCGTGTGCGATCGCAAAATAATATTGCGTTGGCAATAGCTTCATCAGGAATTGCAGCGACATTACTTGAAGGAGGACGAACTGCGCATTCGGCATTTAAGTTACCTTTAAACGTTCATGTTAACCCAGAAGCAATGTGCAACATAAAGAAGAAATCAGGAATGACGAAAGTTTTACGAAAATGTGAAATAATCATCTGGGATTAATGTACTATGGCGCACAAGCATTCGCTTGAAGCTCTTGATAGGTCGCTGAAAGATATCAAAAATAGTCTTTTTGGTAGCTGCCTATTGCTACTGTCTGGCGATTTCAGACAGACATTGCCCATTATTCCACGAGCGACGCGTGCTGATGAAATAAATGCCTGCTTCAAAAAGTCTTATCTGTGGCGTCACGTAAAGAAATTATATCTTAGTGTTAACATTTGTGTTCAATAACTAAATGATGCACTGAGGTCAAAAATTTCACAACAATTATTGGATATTGGTAATGGCAGAATTAATTTTTATGAAAATACAGAGTACATTCAATTCCCTGATAATTTTTGTAATATGGTTGATAGCAAAGCCAAACTAATAGAAAATATTTTTCCAAATTCAAAGCATAATCATAAAGATCATGAGCGGCTATAAGAACAAGCAATTTTAGCAGCAACGAATTTGAATGTAGACGAAATGAACTTAAAAATACAACATATACTGCCAGGATATGAATTCACATTTAAATCAGTTGATACTGTTATTGATCCTGATGAAATCGTCAATTATTCAGTCGAATTTTTAAATTCTTGATTTACCAGGAATGCCGCCGCACAAATTACTATTGAAAGTTGGTTCTCCAATTATATTATTAAGAAATTTAAATGCCCCAAAATTATGCAATGACAAAAGATTAGCAATAACAAAAATTATGGGAAACATTATAGAGGCAATTATTCTGGGCGGAAAATTCAAAGATGATGTTGTTCTTTTGCCTACAATACCACTAATTCCTTCGGAATCAGTAATACCTTTTAAAAGACTGCAGTTTCCTATACGTTTGGCATATGTTATAACCAAAAACAAGTCACAAGGGCAGACAATGATCTTTTGCGATATAAATTTAGAAAATCCGTGCTTTAATCACGGACAGCTCTATGTTGCTTGCTCAAGAGTCAGAAACCCAAATAATTTATATATTTATACACCTGATAATCTCACCAAGAATATTGTATATCCTTTGGCAT
This sequence comes from Ctenocephalides felis, assembly GCF_003426905.1. Lineage (NCBI taxonomy): Eukaryota > Metazoa > Arthropoda > Insecta > Siphonaptera > Pulicidae > Ctenocephalides > Ctenocephalides felis. The sequence continues at coordinate 42,085,140 of NW_020537324.1, read as the reverse complement.
TACAATAAACTCTACTACATTAAAAGTTTAAAATAAAAAAAGGAATTATATACTATATTAATTAAGATTAATTATATAATTAATATTAATTATAATAACATTGATTATTGAAATTGCATTACTGAATATAATATTGTTAAATTGTTCATTTGAAAATGAATATAACTATTGTATTAATTAAATTTATTTATGGATAATTTAAAAAAAAAAAGTTGAATGGTATTGAAAAGTTAAATACTTTTTTACTTGTCTGTCGGGTCAGCTAGTATATATATACATATATATATATATATATATATATATATATATATATATATTAATCTGGAAATATGAACAAACAACACTCTCTTTTGCACTAATTTATTAAATAATAATTTTCACAAACGTTTCGAGACTAGGTTTGTCTCATAATCAGTGTGTTATAATTCAAAATTTATTAGCATACACATACATATATAAATACACACACACATATATATATATATATATATAACATACACACACATGCATTATTATATATATATATATATATATATTATATATTATATATATTATATTATATATATATATAAGAGTCAGAAACCCAAATAATTTATATATTTATACACCTAATAATCTTACCAAGAATATTGTATATCATTTGGCATTACAATAAACTCTACTACATTAAAAGTTTAAAATAAAAAAAGGAATTATATGCTATATTAATTAAAATTAATTATATAATTAATATGAATTATAATAACATTAATTATTGAAATTGCATTCCTGAATATAATATTGTTAAATTGTTCATTTGATAATGAATATAACTATTGTATTAATTAAATTTATTTATGGATAATTTAAAAAAAAAAAGTTGAATGATATTGAAAAGTTAAATACTTTTTTAACTGTATGTCGGGTCAGCTAGTGTATATATATATATAATATATATATATATATATATATATATATCTACATATATATAAAAATAAGTCGGGTTTTCCTTCCTGACGAAATAACATCAGAACGCACGAACCGATTTCGACAATTTTGCGATCGTTGGAAAGGTCTCGGGCTCCGCAAGGTTTACAGCTAAGAAAATTAGTGGTGCATGGCATCGAGCCCTAATGCAAATTTCTTGAACTTCACGCACCGTGATTAAAAATTCGAGTAATAAAAATAATCAATAACTGTTTTAAATAATTTCAAAAAAATTATCTTATATATATTATATATATATATATATATATATATATATATATAAATAAGTCGGGTTTTCCTTCCTGACGAAATAACTCCAGAACGCACGAACCGATTTCGACAATTTTGCATTCGTTGGAAAGGTCTCGGGCTCCGCAAGGTTTATAGCTAAGAAAATTAGTTGTGCATGGCATCGTGCCCTAATGCAAATTGCTGGAACTTCACGCACCGTAATTAAAAATTCGAGTAATGAAAATAATCAAGAATTGTTTAAAATAATTTCAAATAGATTATCTACATCTACATATATATATATATATATATATATATATATATATATAAATAAGTTGAGGTTTTCTTCCTGACGATATAACCCTAGAACGCACAAACGACAATTCGACAATTTTGCATTCAGTGGAAAGGTCTCGGGCTCCGCAAGGTTTATAGCTAAGAAAATTAGTGGTGTATGGCATCGTGCCTTAATGCAAATTGCTGGAACTTCACGCACCGTAATTAAAAATTCGAGTAATGACATTAGTGAGAATTATCAGAATTATGCTTGGTAGAGTCAACGAGCAATTCTTGCCGTGAAGAATAATGACGTACACGCACTGAATTTCACCATTCAATCAAAAATTGCTGGCGATTTGGTGACATACCAATGATTCCGACTGGTCTTCCGTTTGACTTCAAACAATTGCAATTTCCAGTTCGCCTTGCGTTCGCAATGACAATTAACAAGTCGCAAGGCCAATCGCTTAGTGTTTGCAGGATAAATTTCAAATAGATTATTTAGAAAATCATTGTTTTTTACATGGGCAGTTATACGTTGCCTGTTCACGAGTTGGGAAACCATCCGCTTTGTTTGTGTTAACCTCAGACCAAAAAACAAAAAAATGTGGTTTACCAAAGAGCACTCAATGAAACGGATAATTTGCGGATTCACGTTCATTTACTTAGAAAAGTTCAACTAAAAACACTTCATTTTTGTAATCGAAATAAATTCTTTACTGTTGTGTAATAAAATCAAATTTTTCCTTTTCAAATATAAAACAAACAAAAAATTTCTTCATCTTTCTTACGAAACCATCTGGTGGCGAAACGGAGTTCGTCGGGTTTGCTAGTATATATTATTATATATGTATGTAGGTGTGTGTTTGTGTGATGTGTATATATATGTATATACTAGCAAACTCGACGAACTCCGTTTCGCCACCAGATGGTTTTGTGAGAAAAATGAAGAATTTTTTTGATTGTTTTATATTTGAAAAGGAAAAATGTGATTTTATCATACAACAGTAAAGAATTTATTTCGATTACAAAAATGAAGTGTTTTTTAGTTGAACTTCTCTAAGTAAATGAAAGTGAATCCGCAAATTATCCGTTTCATTAAAGTGCTCTTTGGTAAACCACATTTTTTGTTTTTTCGTCTGACGTTAACACAAACAAAGCGGATGGTTTTCCAACTCGTGAACAGGCAACGTATAACTGCTCATGTGAAAAACAATGATTTTCTAAATAATCTATTTGAAATTTATCCCGCAAACACTAAGCGATTGGCCTTGCGACTTGTTATTGCGAATGCAAGGCGAACTGAAAATTGCAATCGTTTGAAGTCAAACGGAAGACCAGTCAGATCATTGGTATGTCACCAAATCGCCAGCAATTTTGATTGAATCGTGAAATTCAGTGCGTTACATCATTATTCTTTGCTCGTTGATTTAACCAAGCATAATTCTGATAATTCTCACTAATGTCATTACTCGGATCTTTAATTACGGTGCGTGAAGTTCCAGCAGCTTGCATTAAGGCACGATGCCATGCACAACTAATTTTCTTAGCTATAAACCTTGCGGAGCCCGAGAACTTGCCAACGAATGCAAAATTGTCGAAATCGGTTCGTGCGTTCTGGAGTTATTTCGTCAGGAAGGAAAACCTGACTTATTTTTATATATATAGAAGAAGAAGATATATATATAATATATATATATATATATATATTATATATATATATATAGATATGCATATATATGGCATATGTGTGCCATATATATTATTGATTAATCTTTAAATGAAATCGCAATTACTTGATGTAGACTCGACAATGAGTGTTTTTTTATATCGCAATTAATAAAGGTGTTGATATTACATTAAATTCTCATATCAATTTTGATCCCGAGAAAATGCTCGATGAAAAACGCGATACATAATTTTAGATCGTTTCAAAAAAACTCGAGATAATATTTCCCGATCGTATTAAATAAACCGCTAGCTATAGCTTGCTTGATTGATATTTGATTGATTGGCGTCAATCAACTGACACGTGTCATGTGGCCGTGTTCATTGCGCCATATCACTCCCCTTCAAAGGAAAAAGAAGTATCCGTTAGAAATAAATAAATAAGTTCATAATTTGAAAGAGACTTTTCTAGGATTGGTTTTTCTTAGAGGAACCATAGTTAACTCCAGTGATGTGGTTTGAATTCTGTGTATGTGCTTGGTTGACTGTTTATCTGTTTTAACTGTATATGCTGGTTTCAATCTGTCAACCGATATGTTCTTATTAGTACCAGTCATAGAAATTTTGTACACTTTGTCTGAAATTCTTTTCTATGATTTTATATGGTCCACATATGGGGAGGCTCAAGTGGTTTTCGAATATGATCTGACCTGACAAATACATGAGTGCATGTATTCATGTCCTTGGTACAAACATATTGGCTTTTATTATGATGAGCTGTGGCTGTAGGCTTTATATCACGCATTATTTTCTATGACAGTCCAGAAATGCTTATGAATCGGATGACAGTTCTTTAGATGTGAAAATCTCGTGGTAGTCTTAATGTGGTTCCATAAACCATCTCAGCAAGAGATGCTTTAAGGTCTTTTTGTATGAAGAACGTAAACCTAGTAAGACTACAGGTAATACTTTGATCCAGGGCTCAGGAGAGCACATTAAAGCTGCTTTCAGGGTTCTATGCCAGCATTCAACCAGACCATTGGACTGAGGGTAGTATGCCGTTGTCCGTATTTTCTTAGCACCTATTGCATCAATCAATGATTTGAATATAGCTGATTCAAACTGGCATCCTTGGTCGGATGTTATCACACATGGTGTACCAAATCTTGATATCCAGTTTGAAAATAGGGCTTGAACAATAGTGTCTGAAGAAATGTCCTTTAGAGGAATAGCTTCTGGCCACCTTGTAAATCTGTCGATGATTGTAAGGCAATAAGGATATCCATTAATATTAGGTAATTTAATTATGTTGATGTGAATATGCAAAAATCTGTTTTCAGGAATAGGAATATGGATAGGAGTGAGGTGATTATGTTTGTGTATTTTGGATTTTTGGCAAGGAATGCATTGACGTGCCCGCATGGTGACGTCTTTCCCAATCCCAGGCCACACATACCTTCTTCGCAACTCTCTTATGCTTGGGTGTGCATTTCCATGTACGATGTCAAAAGCAATTCTGCGAAGACTTTGCGGTAGGTAGGGTTTTGCAAAATTATCTTTAGTGTTGCAATAAACTGGATAGCTGTCTAATGTTAATTTTTGTAGATACAGAGAAGTATTGCCACTTAATAAAGTCTGCATTTCAACGTCTTTGCTATGCTCTTTCGAAATTTCCTCAGCAGTTAACTTTGAAGGCATTTGAATGGCATTGATCCTGGACAAGGCATTAGCAACCACGTTCTGATTACCCTTCATATATACAATGCCCGTGGAAAATTGGAGTTTTGTCATTTTTCACCGAACTTCGTAAGTAATTGTTTAAGGGTGATTGTATCCTTGCTGCCTTGGGTATTGACTTACGATAATAATTTACCATGCCCAAAAATCTTCGGAGTTCAATAACTGTCGAAGGTTTTGGATAATTAATTATTTTCTCTACTCGGTCTGGAGAAGGAGAATATCCTGGTGCATTCAGCTTGTTACCGAAGAAGTTTACTTCATCTTTACTAAAATACTGCTTTCTGATGAAGATTATTACTAACATCTTGTATTAAGGGTGGAGGATACTTATCAGGCAGCATGTTTGCGTTCAGCCTCCTATAATATCCACACATTCTGAATGTGCCATTCTTTTTAGAAACCATGTGAATAGGGCTTGCCCATGGGCTGTTGGAAGGCCTCAAAGTGCCCCTGTTTAGGAGATCTTGTATCTCGGACCTGGCTGCAACAGACTTTGCCGAATGTGGTGTGGCAGGCGTTCTGACCACAATTTAATTATGATATCTTCACTGACTTCTCCCTTAGCCAAATCCTTCATCTCTCGTAGGAGCTGTGATGGTTTCTTCTCTCCTAGAGATAAGCTTTTTAATAGCTTGTCAATCTGCTTATCTCTGGATTCAGACATTCTGCTTAATATAGTCTTTTTGATATATTCGTATTTGCCCGTCATTGGAGAATTACGGAGGACATCCTGAATGAGGCGCAGTGTTTCGAAGTCTAGGGCTTTAAGAACTGCCGAGTACTTGAAACTCATATTCAATTACTAAAAACCATAGGTCTGGAGAATCTCCATTGAATGGAGTGAGACAGTGATTGTTAAATGCTGCTATATTGTATTGATCAGCATAACTGTCATGTTCAAAAACACGTGGACTGCTCGTGTTAAAGATCACCTCGTGATCCAGATCGATCAGAGATCTGTTGAGCGCTGTTTCATCATTGCTGAACGAAGGTGGAGTCGACATCTTTGATAAAAATTGGTATAATTTACCTTTTTTAATTTTTTGTAGTTGACAAGTGTTTTTCTTTCTCCGTCTGACGTCACCAATAATGGGTACTAAGACGTTGAGTATCGTATGTCTCTTGTTTAACGATTTCACTTACACGTTCGGAGTCACCATTTATGGCGCTAGTGATCAGTTTGATATTTATTAATTATATTTTAGAAGTGTAATCGCGATTACTTGATGTAGACTCGAAAATGTGTGTTTATTGATATCTCAATTAATAAAGGAACTGATATTACATAAAATCTAATATCAATTTTGATCCCGACAATTTATTGATCATTTTAAAAACCGAATCCAATTTTTATATATATCTATATATATAAAAGAGGATCGCTTTATGTGCTAACACTTATAACTCACGAACGGCTGAACCGATTTAGATGAAAATTGGCAGGGAGGTAGTTTAGAGCCAGGAGAAGGACTTAGGATACTTTTTATCCCGATTTTCAGTTTAATTGATAGTATATTTATATATATAAAAAAATACTAGCTAGCCCGGCCACGCGTTGCTGTGGCTCAGTAATTGGTGGCAGAGAGGTAGTTTAGAGCCCGTTTTTCATTCTAATTCAGAATTAATTATTTATAAACTATCCATGTAATTTATTCAATCTATGATACTATATATATATATATATATATATATATATATATATATATATAAGGTGAAGTGAAGTTTAATAATAATGCCGCGACCAAGACTGAAAAAGAGCATTACTTACATTTACATGTACATTTTGTCGAATAATTTATTCCCAGTTATAACTTCCCAGAATTTATCAAAGAATGGTTAGTAATATATGAAGGCACGGGGTTAAAAGTTTCACGACCAAAGTGTCAAAATCCAGTAAAGCTGAAGCATTGTTTAACAACATTATTTGAAAGTGAAGGGAGAAAGATGTATAACCAGCTATAACCTTGATTCTTATGACTTTGATATTGGGAGATAAACGGTCATCTTTGAAAATCCATAGTAAAAGTATTTTCTTCTGTTGGTAGCTTTTTAGCATTAGTTAAAAATGTAATTATTTTGTAAAATACCTTTAAAATTAAAATAAGACATTAAACCTGTTTGCCATCTGGCCGTTCCAAGTTACCCCGCCTATAGGGTAAAAAGGTCTAGATAACAAATTTTTGAAAGACAGCAAAAAAAGCACATTTTTAAAATGACGAAGTCTGTAGTTTTACTGAACGTAGCCAGCTAATAGTTCGTTTGAAATATTTTTGATTCTCTAGAAATTGTTTAGAATATACCTTACTTAGCAAAACAACGTTTGCCGGGTCAGCTAGTTTATTTATATATATATATATATATATATATATATATATCTTATATATAAAATTCTTCTGTAACTTTGTATGAATGATTAATCCTCCTAAACTATAATTCGGATTTCCATGAATCTTGCTGAAGCTTGTTCGGGAAATTTTCTATAATTTGTATATTTATTGAAATATAGTTAGATTGTAGAAATAAATGGAAAACATTACAAAAAACCGCTTATCATTGTTTGCCCTTGAAAATATTTGAAGCTTAGTTTGACGTTAAAAACAAATGAAGTCTGTCATTTGCCAAACATTTCTATTCACTTATAGGCTAAGGCAATATTAAAATATAATAAATTCATGATTAAAAATAAAGGAAATGTAATGTCTACATTATTAATGCCGAAAAGCAGCTGAGATGTGCCAAAAATTAAAATAATATAATAAAATAGAGTCAACATGCGTTTGACAAGTGATGCAGTTTTGCGCATGCGTCTGACGGTTGTGAGATGTTGGTTTAATGTAATTACATACCCTATATTAAAATTCAATTTGACAGATTATTATTTTTTAACTAAATGTTAAAAAAAATTAAAAGCGTTGTTTGCTAATATACATTTTAACAAAAATAATGAAATGACCAAAATTATATAAATTAATATCTTAATAAATCACTGTTTTATAGTGTTCTAGGAACAATATTAAGCTAGATATGAGAATGGGGTTCTATAGTCCTCAAAATAATCTTTAAAATGAGTATTTCTCCATGTAAAATAAATGAGCTATCATGCAAATAAAAGACGCATACAATTTCATTTAAATCAAATAGTTTATGAGTGCCATTTCCACCAAAATTAAAAATAATCGTATTCCATCTAGAATTAACTTGGTTTAAGACATCTTGATGGATTTTACAAAATACCATAACTTTGGTACAAACGATTTTCAAAAAACTCATGATTTCATGAAAAAATCCATTAAAAAAACAACCAATTTCTCATTATTATATATCTGAAATTCAAGGGTTTTTTCTGACTAATTTTCAGAATAAGAGAAGTTACGTTACAATTTATGATAGAAAAAGTTGTAGCCACTTTAATTATCTTCAAAATAGTATATTACAAGTTCTGATAAAATCAGAATTAAAAGAGTAATAATCCATTTAATGCCGGGGGTGGTGAAGGAGTACAAATAGTTTTCATTTCTGAACTTAAGATCAAGATTAGCCTATTTCCAAAATATCAAGCAAATTGGAGCATAGTAAATAAACTCGCAGAGCACACGCTTTTTTCCTCTCTATTTACTGCAATAATTTTGTTTATTGTACCTTGAATAGAGCATAGAGCGAACAGGATTTGACAAATTAATTCACTTCAAATATGAACTTAAGTAATAATGTATATTGAATTATTAGTGTGAAAAATGTAATTTAGATATTAAAATTACAAAAAGCCAGTTAAAATATGGTACATAATTATAAAAATTATAGGCAACATTTTTGAAGCAATTATTTTGGGTAGAAACATTCAAGGTGATATTGTACCTATACCGCTATATGCTATATATTAATTCTTTCTGAATATGTTATACCTTTGAAAAGACTTCAATTTCCACTACGTATATCTTATGCAATAAATCACAAAGGCAGACGATTTTTTGTGTGAAAAATTTGGAAAATCAATGTTTTAGTCGTAAATAAACAAAAAATCATTCATTTATACATCCACATCTACAGGTATGACTACAATTGTTGGATAAACCTTGACATTAAAATAAATTGAGCTATTGGAAATAAATTTGTTTTGTTAATTGCAGTGTTTAATTTAACATCACTCATATTTGTGTAACTAGTAATTCGAAAGACAATAATTATTATTTTTAATTGAACGGTGTAAATATTAGTATAGGATATTAAAAAAATGTAGATGTGGGTACAGAACAACGTCTATCGTGTCATCTAGTATATACGAGTATATATATATATATATATATATATATATATATATATATATATATATATATATCTGCCGTCAAAAAAAATAATTATAAAAATCGTCGATTTTTTTTTTAACTTTATTACAAGAAAACGCCCCGGCAAATCTCTACCAAAAACTAATCAGCACGATTCCCAACCAATATTTTTCGAACGGTTTTTGAATTTTCAAAATTGATTCAGAATCGCCGGCTAAAACGTAGACAAATTTTTTTTCACTTTTCTCCGATTTATAAAGAAACGGCTTGGCCGATCGTCGCACAAAACTGACAAACGATAGTCTTCATCGAGATACATCGAGTGGCTTTTAAATTTTTGAAATCGGTCCAGCTGTTTTCGAGAAAACGTCGATTTACGGCAAAAAATCTGTTCACATACACATACACACAAACATACTTATTTCAAATTTGGTCTCATTCGATTCAGAATGGCTTGGAACGTCGAGAAATCATAAAATTAGCAATTCGGATTTTTTTTATGAAAACAATAACTTCTCCTTCAGGAAGTTAATAATAAGTACAATCTATTTTACTCGTGTAGTTAGTAATGTTAGTTCCACAGGTAATTACAGGATATTAATTCTGTAATTATAATGTTATTAACAGGTAATTAAAAGGATATTTGTAGAAGTCGGGTTGGGGAGTTTATTGGCTTCCTTTCGTAAGGAATGTGCAATGCTAACATATAATATTTGGCAGTCATTGCAATATCCTAGATAGGGACTTCAACATTATCCATCACAATATCATATTATTTTAAATTTCGACCAGAAAGGAAATATTTTGACAATTATACATTCAGTGCATATTGTGTATATTATATTTACATTCACTAATTTAAAATTAAATGAAAATGTCAAAAATCAGATATTTATGTGAAAAAGAGTGTGCGTAAGTTTCGCACGCAATTAAAGTCACACTTTGTTGCTATTATTCGAGATAGCATTAAAGTTGAACATAAAAATTCAGCAGTAAGCACACATTTTGGAGATCAAGACTGATTAATCCAAAAGGAAAAACTGTATGAAGTTATTGTCCAACAAAAATATGGTACTTTTTCCACGGGCACTCCGACTTACTGGCCCACTGACATAATAGAGAAACCCGATTTTTTGGAGTTCTTCATAATAAAGTGCTTGAACTCAAGGTACACAGATGTTCATTCAGACTAAGATCTATCTTCAGTTCATTCACCTATAATTGCTACTATCTGTTCCTCAATTATCATTGTAGTCTACATTCCAAGAAAACAATGTAAAAACTATTCCGCAGCAAAATAGAAAAAAATAGTGATCTCAACATTAGTCTTAAAAATTCATTGGAAGTTGACTGCGCTATTGACAAATTTAATAAAAATCTTCATGATGCATCATTAGCTGCTATTCCAAAAACAACAGTTAAGAAGGATCAGCCAATGTCATTTGAAATTGAAAATTTAATATCAGAAAAAAGGAAAACAAGACGCAAATGGCAGTCAACTCACTCCATCGGATAAGAACACATACAACAGCTTACTAAAATCCAGATTGACAGAAATTTCAAGGAATCAAGTATCAAAACTAAATAGATTTGATAACTCAATTTGGAAACCAATTAAAAACAAATTAAAACCACATATTCAAAAATCCGCCTGTTAGATGGGATGACGGTAATTATCTATCTTGTGCTAGAAGTGATGCAGAGAAAGCAAATTTATTTGCTCATTATATAAGTATAGTTTTCAAACGAAACCCAGATTATTCTAACGCAGCGGACCTAAGCTCAATGAACACTATAAAATTCTTTATATTGAAGATTATAAACGAAAAGATTAGTAAGCTGATAAATATTAAGTCCCCAGATTATGACTTAGTGACGCCATAATTGTTGAAAGAACTGCCAAAGAAGAGATTTGTGTTTCTAACGTATATATTTAACTCAATAATTGGATTAAATTATTGGCCAACTCTTCACAAAACATCTATATTAAAATCATCCATAAAAGTGGAAAATATCATAATAAGGTTACCTCATATAGACCAAAAAGCTTTCTACAATTTGCCTCAAAAGTGCTCGAAAAGCTAGCACAAATATATTTCTCAAACATCAGGTTGTTTTTTGCAGCCAGCAATCTACAATTATACAGTGACAAATAATCGTAAGAGCCATCAACAATTCTTTCGAGACCAAACAATTCTGTTATGCAGACTTTCTAGATGTGAGCCAGGCCTTCGATGAGGTGTTATACGATGGACTTTTATTGAAGATTAGATCTCTACTTCTAAGTCATTATTATAATACTGTAGAGTCTTATCTCGCCAATAGGGAATTCAAAGTACGTGTCAACACTGAAACTTCAACATCATATCTGATTGAGGCAAGCGTGCCGTAAGGCGGTATTTTCACGCACGAACCGATTTCGACAATTTTGCATTCGTGATCTCTCAACTAGTGATTTTCCAATTTATCCATCAATAACCTGTGCTGATGACATAGCAGTTCTTTTGACTCACGCTGATGCATCTAAGGCTTAAAAATTTTTACAAAGCATATAATGTTACAAAGAATTGTACAAAAATGAAGAACAAAAATAAATGAAAGCAAGTCTAAATACATAACGTTTACACTGAACAAGTCAACATGCCCAGGAGTGCATTTTTATGACCAAGCAATTTCAAGAACTGATTGCGTCAAATGCCTAGATATGCATCTAGAACCTAGTCTGACGTGATTCCTATTGATAGGGAGATGTGCTGATTAGTTCCAGCAGTTCCGAAGATAAAGAGCAAACAGTGCAGAAAATAGAAATCGAGATTTTAAGAGAACGGAGCATCCGATTCGAATGATTTAAAAACATTCAATTAGTAATGATTGGGAGAAGTGTTTATTAGTTTTTGGTAAAGGCAGGCCCCGCCATTTCGAAGATACGGAGCTAAATGTGCAAAAAATAGCAGTTTCTTAAATGGCTTAAATGACATTTAAGCGTCCAATTTAAATGATTCAAAGAAGAAATCGTATCAATTTTTGTTGCAATTTTTTTTTCAAAAAATATTTTTTTGTATATCGAAAATAATTCAGATTTTATTTTTAATGCTGACTATAGTTCTAATATACTTCAAACAAATAATTTCAACTTTGCAATTCAGTTTAAATAATTCTTATAAATATTAGACAATGTTACAATATTTATAATAATCTATTTGAAAACATGCAGTATTCCTCGAACATTTCGTTACGGTACGGGAAGTTCCAGCATTTGTCTTAAAGCCCTAGCTTACAAGGTAGTAATAAAACCTATATGGACTTATAGCATATAATTGAGGGGCTGTGCGAGCAAATCCAACATTTTGTTGTAGCGTGCCCAGCCGAAAATATTAAGACAGATTACTGATGTTCTATGGTTCGTAAGCAATAAGACTTTACACGACGATTTTCATCGACGATTGAATCTTTAAACAAAGATCTATAGTTACTGGCTTCCCGAAACAGCAATTTCAAGAAGACTGGAGAAGAAGCTGTCCAAATATAATACTGAAGACCATTAGAAATACCACAACTTTAACCTTCATTAGGGAAATTAAGTAGTTGCTGAATTATGAATTCTATAATATCTGTTCGAACAATGGATTATGTTAAACAACGCGTAAATAAATATTGTGTGGGGACCAGATGGCGCACTCAATATATCACGAACCTCAATCCTACAAGATGGCGCCTGTAATATACCACGCAAGAGCGAGACGCACAACTACTGGCCAGTGAACTAGTGGGGATTGCTGGCCAGAGTATAAAAGAGCCTACCTCCGATAATCGATCTCTTTACCGCATTCACCACAGTTCGGAACGGATCAGCCTCTAGGATCCGGAAGAAGATTTTAAGTCTGATGCCAATTGCTGGATCAACCGAGACTACGGTCAAGGAAAGTTCAGTAATCTTCGGATTCTTGATGTCAACAGGCATGTTGGTTTATCCGATTACACCACGCATGGCTTACATTTTCTTTTCAACGGGAAAAAAAAATTATGTAGGGTTTTAGCTAACGAGTTGTTGAGTGTCAAGGCTGTGGCGGGAATGAAACCTTCGGTTTCTAATTCCTTTCGTGCCTAAAGCTGATAACAAATTTTCAATTTTATTTCAAAATATACAAAAACTATCCAATAAACTTAATCAATTAGAATTAGTTATAGATAATTATAAACCCCAAATATTATGTTTTGCTGATAACTGGTTAAATAAGTCGGATCTTGAATTAATTAAAATTAAAGGTTATAATTTATCTTCTCATTTCTGTCGAACTCAATATGGCCACGGAGGTGTGTGCATTTTTGTAAGTGATTTCATTCATTCTAAACCCGTTTATACTAATACTCTTCAAGTAGAAAAACTTTTTGAATACTGTGCTGTTGAAATTAATCTCTCAAATGACGTCGTTTGTCTTATATGCGTTTATCGATCGCCTGACCAGAATGTTGAAATGTTCATCTCGCTGATGTGCGAATTGATTCATAACCTTTATGATAAATATTCCAAAATCATTGTTTGCGGCGATTTTAATATACACTTTGATAAGCAATCGAAGCCATCCAATTTTAATATGCAGTCTTTTGGTTTAACTCGTACTATACACGAACCTACTCGTTTTTCGCATCAATCTTCTTCTTGCATTGATAATTTCTTCACCAATTTAAAAGACTTTGATTCGCATGTTATAAATACCACTCTTTCAGACCATCGAGGCATAATATTAAATTTTTGTAATTTCTCAACTTCTAAATCTACCTTTATCTTACACAAACGTTATTTTGATGAATCAAATAAATTGATTTTCAAATGTCTTTTGGAAAAGGACCTTGCTTAACAAGTCCAAAGACTCAAATACAATGTTCGACAACTTTATTTCTACATTTTTATTCAGTTTCAATCAAGCTTTTCCTCTCATTAAGTAAACCGTTTGCCCAAAAAATAATACTTCAACTCCTTGGCTAACTAAAGGGTTGAGAATTTCACTTAAAAGATTAGCATTTCTTGAGAGATTATCGGTACATAATGATAACATGGCTTTTATAATTTATTTTTTGAAATATAGGGCAACTTTAAATGATCTAATCAATTTAGCGAAGATCAAATACAACGAAAACTTGATTTTTAATTCAGCAAATAAACAGAAAACAATTTGGTCCTTAATTAATTCGGAAATCAACACAAAAACTAAATCTTCACAGATTGATTGTCTTACATTTAACGGCGACAAGATTATTGATAAGGTAGTCATATCTAATAAATTTAATCACTTTTTTGTCACCGAAGCGTCTAAATTAACAAGCGCAATCAACTCGACCACCACTAGTTCGACTAAATCTTTATCCGCGCGAAATAATTCTGCATTCGTTCTTTATCCTGTAAATTTAGAAGAACTAAAGCAAACCTTTCAATCGATAACAGTTATTAGTTCAGCGGGTCCGGATCAGATACCTAGTCTCATTCTTAAAGAAGTCTATCCCTTTTTTATAGATAAATTTATGTTATGTTTAAATAAATGCTTCAATGAAGGAATATTTCCATCCCACCTCAAGCACTCAAAGATTTTTCCACTTCATAAGAAAAATAATAAAGACGATATAAATAATTACCGTCCCATTTCCCTCTTGAACTCTTTCAATAAAATAATTGAAAAAATCTTGCATACTAGATTAACGTCTTTTCTCAATAAATATAATATTTTGTTCAAGAATCAGCATGGTTTCCAAAAGAACCATTCTACTTCCTCAATTCCACTCAACCACTCAATTTATAATTTAGTTCATAACATCATTGACTCCTTTGAAGAAGCCACATATTGTACTGCGATATTTTGCGATCTGTCCAAAGCTTTTGACAGTATTTCTCACCAAAGACTTCTTGACAAATTAGAAAATAGTGGTATTCGCGGACGTTCGCTCAAACTATTTGAATCTTACCTGTCTAATCGAACACAAAGCGTTTACTTAAATAACGATCACGAGCAAATAATTTCGGATAAATTGACAAGTACATTGGGCGTGCCCCAAGGATCAATTTTAGGGCCTCTCTTATTTCTCATTTATATTAATGATTTACCTCATTGTACAAATCTTTGTGATTTTATTCTTTTTGCGGATGATACCAGCGTTATCATCAAGGCCAAGGCCAGAAATAACGAAATGGTTTTGTCTAGTCCTCAATAATGATAAGACCCAAATCATATCTTTTTGTAAAAAAAATCGTTTATCCAATAATATTACTTCTTTAACCATCAATAATTCAGCATATAATTTTTCGCAAGTATCAAAGTTTCTTGGTATCCATATTAATAATAATTTAAAGTGGTCTGATCATATCTCTATCTCTCTATCACCAACTTTATCTAGAACATGTTTCATGTTGCGCACCCTAAAACCCAACCTTGGTTTAAATTGCTTACTTTCAGTTTATTATAGCAACTTTTATTCTCACGTTTCATACGGCATCAAATTCTGGGGTTTTTCATCCGAACTAATTAAAATATTTAAGCTTCAGAAAAGAGCTATTCGAATAATTTTTTCCTTGCCCAGTAAAGCATCCTGCAGACTCATATTTAAAAAATACAATATTCTAACTGTCCCATGCATTTTTCTGCTGGTAACATTAACTTTCATCAAAAACAATTTGAAACTTTTTGATATGGGTTCGTCCTCAAATTACAACACTAGACACAAACTTATTAAGGCGCGTACATATAAATTAGCCAGCTCTTTCAATACGATCGACGGTCTAGGTATTCAGCTTATGAATAAACTTCCACTCAATATCCGAAACTTAGACAGCAAAAAATTTCATGCTTCCCTAGTTAAACTTTTTAAAGACATAGCTTTTTATGACATTACTGAATTTTCTCAATTTGATTTCAATAACTATTTTCTTGCATAATCTTTATCCTGTATCTATGTAGTCTGACCGTTTGATCGCCTGTACAACCATATATTTATTTTATTTGTTTTCATTGCTATTTTATTAATTTAATTTTTTTACGGTTTTAATGAGTATAACTTTCAACCTTGTGCAAGAATTTTGAGCTTGACTGGTGGTCAAATAGACTAATATGATGAACTTGATGATAAACATTGTATTTAATGTTCGAATGCTTTTTTTTCAGCTCTTTTTTTTCAGAAGCGAAATTCGTGCAGCTACTATGATTATTATAAAATTACTATCATTTTAATATTAACGATGAATAAGCTTGACAAGAGCCTCAAATAATATCTATTATTATTGATTACGGCTTGCTTATGAATAAATAAATATAATAAATAAATAAATAAATGGAAAATGTACAAAACATTTTCCAAAATCATTTCAAAACGATACTATCACCGACATTGATGGTTACCCCGCTTATCGGCGACGTGACGTTGACAATGGTGGACAATGTTTTGAATTGCGACTGTCGAATGGCGGGGTAATAGATGTTGATAATCTATGGGTAGTTCCTTATTCGCCTTTGCTATGCAAAACCTATAAAGCACATATAAATGTCCAACTGGGCAGCTCGGTAAAGTCAATAACATACATATGCAAATATGTTCATAAAGGGAGCGACAAAGCGATATTTGCAATTTAAAGTATTAATGAGAATGATGAAATAACTCGATATCAAATGAGTAGATACGTTAGCAGCAATGAAGCTATCTGGCGTGTTTTTGGTTTTTCCATACATGAAAGAAATCCATCTGTGGTACATTTGGCTGTGCATTTGGAGAACGGTCAGCGGGTATACTTTACAAAAAAACAATATATTACAACAAGCTTTGACTGCTTCGAAGACTACTCTAACTGCATTTTTTAAACTTTGTAGTAGATCAGATATTGCTGGAAGATTTGCTAGAACATTATTATATACAGATACACCTGAATATTTTACATGGGATAAAAAATTAAAAGATTGGGTACCTAGAAAACGAGGTATTCCTGTTTCAGGATTCGAAGGCATATATATGACAAACAATTTGGGTAGATTGTATACTGTTCATCCTAAGCAACGATAATGCTTTTATTAACTTTTTATGATGCGTGACGTGAGTTGCACTTATTGGAGAATGATAATCAATGAGACAAGACTCTTGCAGATGCAGCACTGATTTCATCTGCACATCAAATTCGACAATTATTTGCAATAATATTAACAACATGTTTTCCATCAGATGCATCTGCACTGTGGAATACTCATAAAGACCCAATGAGTGAGGATATTTTGCATCGGTATAAAATTAATAATCAAGATAATAATCATGAATTTTCAGAACTAATATATAACGAAGCCTTAATAATGATTGAAGATATTTGTATCCAAATTTCGAACATGTCGCTAATTTAATTTGGCATGTCAGCACCGAGCCGAGCAGCAGTAGATATTATGAACAGCGATGTTCAACGTGAACACCAGTTTGATAAAACTGCTTTAGCTACTTTTGTTGATAATAATGAAATATTGCTTACTGCCGAGCAACAAAGTGTATATGATCAAATCAATACGTCAATTGAGGCACAACAGGGCGGATTTTTTTTTTTGGACTAGCAAACTCGACGAACTCCGTTTCGCCACCAGATGGTTTTGTGAGAAAAATGAAGAATTTTTTTGATTGTTTTATATTTGAAAAGGAAAAATGTGATTTTATCATACATCAGTAAAGAATTTATTTCGATTACAAAAATGAAGTGTTTTTTAGTTGAACTTCTCTAAGTAAATGAAAGTGAATCCGCAAATTATCCGTTTCATTAAAGTGCTCTTTGGTAAACCACATTTTTTGTTTTTTGGTCTGACGTTAACACAAACAAAGCGGATGGTTTTCCAACTCGTGAACAGGCAACGTATAACTGCTCATGTGAAAAACAATGATTTTCTAAATAATCTATTTGAAATTTATCCCGCAAACACTAAGCGATTGGCCTTGCGACTTGTTATTGCGAATGCAAGGCGAACTGTAAATTGCAATCGTTTGAAGTCAAACGGAAGACCAGTCAGAATCATTGGTATGTCACCAAATCGCCAGCAATTTTTGATTGAATCGTGAAATTCAGTGCGTGTACATCATTATTCTTTGCTCGTTGATTTAACCAAGCATAATTCTGATAATTCTCACTAATGTCATTACTCGGATCTTTAATTACGGTGCGTGAAGTTCCAGCAGCTTGCATTAAGGCACGATGCCTTGCACAACTAATTTTCTTAGCTATAAACCTTGCGGAGCCCGAGAACTTGCCAACGAATGCAAAATTGTCGAAATCGGTTCGTGCGTTCTGGAGTTATTTCGTCAGGAAGGAAAACCTGACTTATTTTTATATATATAGAAGAAGAAGATATATATATATATTGAAGAGACGTTAGTAATCAATTTACTAATTAGTAATTAAATGTAACCAATTTTTAATAATTCTTGAGTAGATTATGGTTTTATTTTGAATACTTTTGAATACGAGAATTGGAACATTTGTAGCTCTTCGGGAAGTGTGTGAAATCAAAAAATTTATTTAGATACAAAAATTTATTTATCGCTTTGTTATAATAATTCAGTTGTTGCTTGTTCAAGAGTTCAGGACTAACTAACTTATATTTTTACATTTTTAAAATGTTTCCAATATTTCTAGTTTTATGATAGCTCGCCGAAGGTACATGAGCTATCATAAACTTTTATTAAGGGTCGTCTGGCAGATGTACAAAATATTCGCAACATTTACCGTTACTTGGGAGTATACATCGTTCTAAGGAATTTACTTATGATCATTATTTATAATTATAAAGAACACAATTCTCAACACCTCCATCGTGAAAATTAAGCCGTCCTCGGCTTATTACATAACATTAGCGAATTTCAGGTTGTAATTAACTGGTACATTAATAACTGAAATCTTTATCTTAATAACTATGAGTTGATGCATAATGGATATAACAACTAAAGACATCAATTTTTATTTATATTTTAGTAAATCAAAACACTTAGCTAAACCTTAACATTAATATTATAAATTGAACTATTTTTTTAAATTCTAGATTTACATTTATATTACATATTTTAGATTTAGTTAGCTAAAAGCACTTAGCTAACCCTCAACATTAATATTATAAATTGGACTTTTTTTTTTAAATTCTAGATTTACATTTACATTACATATTTTAGATTTAATTTATTTGTGAAAAGAAATATTATTTTTATTATTATTATTTAATCAATAAAATTTAATTGATAATTTGATTTATGTGCTAATTAACATTATTCTATGAGATTTATCAAATTAATTAAATGCAATTCAATAATAAGATTTTTTTTTAGAAAATTTGATAAAGATTATGTTACTTTACTCGTTTGGTATAAACTTTATCAATTTGTTGTTGTGCACTTGTACATGTTTATTATGGATCAAAATGGTACTATTTATACTATCGGTTTTTAATATTTTAAAGGGACCTTTCCATAGGGGCAAAAGTTTTTTGCATCGCCGCGGATACGGAGTTTCATCTCTCAAAAGCACATACTCATCGATCTCAAAGGTTTTAGGGTTCAAATTTTGATCATAGTTACTTTTAGTTTTTTCTTTATTACTCAGTAAATTCTGTCGAGCGAAACTATTCGCGTGCGATAACCGCGATTTTAACTCATTAACGTAAGTGTCGTAGTTATATTGAAATATAGGTTTTGCTATAGACAGTGGTAATTCTATTTTCCTACCAAAAACTAACTCGAAAGGTGTGTAATTTGTCGCGTTATGTATAGTTGTATTATGGATAAAAACTGCGTATTTTATGCATTTGCCCCAATCTGTTTGGGTTTTGTTAATATAAGATCTCAAGTTTTGAACATAATCCCTATGGATCCTTTCACAAGAGCCATTCGACTCAGGTCTGTACGGGGAAGTTGTTATCTTTTTAATTTTTAGTAATTTGCAAACGTCCTTGAATAAATTGCTAGTAAACGTGGTGCCTTGATCAGATAGAATTTCCTTAGGAAAGCCAAATTTTAAAATAATTTCTGAAACGAATGCATTTGCGACTGTCGAACTTTCTTGATTACAAATTGGGATGGCGCCTGCATATTTCGTTAAGTCGCATATAAATGTCAACAAATATTTATTTCCGGAGTCAGAAACGGGGTAAGGGCCGCAAATATCAATACAAATTTTTTCGAAAGGCTCGCGGGCTGTTGTTGTTATAACTAAAGGTTGCCTTGTTTTCTTACATACTTTATTTTTTTGACAATCAGGACATTTGCTTACATATGATTTAATTTGTTTTCGCATCTTTGGCCATTTGTATATGCTACGTATTCTGCTGAACGTTTTTTTATGGCCCAGATGACCTCCCGTATATTGTGATCTATGAAATTGGTTTAAAATCTTACTTATCTCATCCGGTGTTAGGTTTTCAATAATTTTGTCATAATAAATTTTTAATTTGATGTCGGTGTCTCTGAAAATGTATCGTAATAAAATTCTAAAATTTTCTATTGGTATGTGGCAAAAACTTTGAAATTGTGCGGGAGCTGGAATAGCAATGGATTTAATATTTTCTTGAATTAAATGAGCTTTTAGATTTAAGAGGCAATGGAGAAAATCTTCAAGTGTTGGCTGGGAATTCATGTTATTTACAATTGAGTAAAAAATTTGTTTTTGAGAGTAGTTTAAGTTGAAAAAGTCGTGTGTTCCGTAATTAGCCAAATTGTTATTAATGTTACTATGTTGGAAAAAATCGAAATATTTAATTAATTTATCATCGGGAGTTTGGTTTTTTATCATGAATATCAATGCGGACTCTTCATGTTTTAGGGAAGTGAGAAAAACTTCATTCGATTCCTCGATATTGTTATTAATTATAACCGAGGTTTTAATAGTATTTAAAAAATTTTCAAAATTATTTTCGGAATTAAAATTGCATCTGCATAGAAGAGATAATTTTGGTTTAGAATCGATAGGAATAGATGAAATATTTTCATTAGAAGCTAATTCTTGAATATCAAAAAATGAGCGAGATAAACTATCAGCATTCGTATTAGATGATCCAGATTTATAAATTATATCGAATTCATATTCTTCTAAGGAAAGCCTCCAGCGCATTTGTCGTGAATTTGGATCTTTACATTTGTACAGGTAGATAAGGGGCATGTGATCGGTGTACAATTTGAATGGTTTACCATAAAGGTAAGGTCGGAAATGTTTTATGCTCCATACGATTGCTAAAAGTTCTTTGTCTATAGTAGAATAATTTTTTTCTGCGGGGTGCAAGGTTCGCGATGCATATGCAATTGGTAAATCTTTTCCTTCGACATTTTGAGATAGAACCGCGCCTAATGCAAAACGCGCTTGCGTCCGTGGTTAATGAAAATTCTCGATCGAAATCGGGATACTGGAGTAAAGGTGGATTTATTAGTTTTTGTTTAAGTTCATTAAATGCAAGTTCACACTCTTGGGTCCAATTAAATTTTGCGTCCTTTTTTAATAATTCGGTTAGAGGTAATGCAATTCGGGAGTAATTTTGTATAAATTTGCGGTAGTAACCGGACAATCCTAAAAATATTTTTATTTCTTTTTGATTGGAAGGAGTGGGAAAGTTTTTTACTGAGGAAATTTTATCAGGATCGGGAGACACACCGTGTGCACCGATAATATGGCCTAAATACGTAATTTCGTGTTTCAAAAAATGACACTTATCGGGTTGCAATTTTAGATTGTATTGTCGTAATTTTTCTAGCACTTCTAGTAACTTGGTATTATGTTCTTCAAGTGTTTTCCCGTAAACTATTATGTCGTCCATATAAACTAGAGTTCTAATTCCTTGTATGCCCGACAAAACTGTATTGGTCAGTCTCTGTAAAGTCGCCGGTCCGCCCTTAAGTCCAAACGGTAACCGTTTATACTCAAAATGTCCGAAGTCAGTAGAAAATGCAGTTTTTTCTCGGTCAGTTTTATTTAGTAAAATTTGATGAAAGCCTTGAGCTAAATCTAGAGTCGTGAAAAATCGTGAGTTACCTAGTTGGTCAATAATGTCAGTGATGTTTGGTAATGGGAAAGCGTCCGATTTTGTAATTGCGTTTAATTTTCGGAAATCGACGCAAATCCTCCATTTTTTATTTCCGTCAGTATCAGGTTTTTTGGGGACAATAATTAAAGGAAAATTCCAGGGACTTGCGAGTTTTGAATAATATCGTCTGCTAACATCTGTGAAACTTGTCGGTGAATTTCTGTTTTATGAGCGTGCGGTAATCTGTAGGGTTTTATGTATATGGGTTTTTCGTCATTTTCGACGGGGATACTATGAGTAATCGTATTTGTATATGTCAGTTGTCGTTTTCTAAATAAAACAGATCATGAAATTTTGTACCAATATTTAAAATTGAATCTTTTTCGAGATTTGTCATGTGATTAGTTTTTATGCATTGTAAAACTTTTTGTACTCTTTGTTTCTTGTCATTGTCATCAATTGTGTCGTTGTAATTTACGTTATTGAACAAACATTGAAAATCGATTGATTCTTGGTTAGATTTGATAGATTTATTTTGATTAAGATTTATAGAGTCGATTATATCAAAGTTGCTTAATAACTCGAATTGTACGTCTTTTGAATTAAGGAATTGACGATTTGACGTAGGATTAATAACATTTATAAAAAAACAATTTTTAATAGGTTTTACAATACAGTTAGCTAATATCAATCCATTTTCATATTGCATTGAAAAACATACTGCTTCGTCGTTTAATGCAGTTTCGATTTTTAATGTTGTGAAATGTTATGAGTTGTTGTTGTAGGGTTGATTGGATTGGGTTGGGTTCCAAATGTAGATTGATCCACCCTCCGATGGGGTGCTAGATCAGTCCAACCTTGTTCTGGTGTCGTGGGCAGAGCTTAGAGTTTATAATAGAAAATAACAACACTGGTATGAGTCTCCTCAGAACCGTGAGCACTTTATATTGGTATAGGCTGAAAAATGTCTTTACGCAAAGTAGAATACAAACACTGAATCTAATTTCGACTATAACTTTATTTAATCTTTAATAACTTCACATCACAAACTAGCATAGATTCGTGCTAAGACATACTCTTAAAACATTATCACTTGGCTAGACTTTTGACTAAGACATCACTAGTTAATACAAATAATTCTGACTCTATATATTATACATTGTACGTGTCAATTCTAGGAATGGCGTCTTCCGCGTTCATGTAAAGATTTTGGACTTTGATCAACATTGAACAATGAATTCATATTTTGATCAAAAGCACGTATGATCGTGTTATTACAGAACACGCCACCCCTAAAGAATATTGTTAGTCCTCTAACAATTGAAAGAAAAAAAAAGACAAAGAAATTACAATTTATTTGGGATTCCTCCCCTCTAAAGCAATTTATCGTCCTCGATAAATGAAAAATAGTAATCTATGGTACAATTGATTATAGCAAAAGAGAGAAAAATTTGAAAATTTGCAAAATATGAAAAAGTAAAAGTATAAAATTTTGTAGTATGTCTGCAATATAGTAATTAGATAACAATTCTGATGATAATATGAATAAAAAAAATTAACATCAACCCCTTTTTTTTTAAAAAAAAAAAAAAAATCTAATATTGTTGTAACATTTTGCTGCATATTGTGATTTTTAATAATTCATTAAAATTATTTTGATTTAGCTTCAGCAGTTTGTTTAATTTCAAAAGTAGGATTTTGATAATACAGCAAAATATTACAAACAATAATTAGTTACATTATTCTTATTGGATATAGTATGCAATCTAATACCATATGAATTCGCATAGTTGCATAACTTGTGTGACTGCTTTAAAATGATTAGTAGACAAAAGCGAAGTTGTGACCTATTTGATTTATATACATCAATAAAACTTCTAAAAATTTCTGTGATAAAATTAATTATTTGATCCATTATCACTATCATTAATTGGTCTATTTGCATAAGAATATTAACAAGGTGCAAGATCTCTCTTTCTTTTCACAAATTTGATATTATAATAAATTGTTTAATTTTGTATGATAATTTATTTATTTGATTCGAATTTAAAATATGATCAAAATACTCTGTGTCAGATTCAGTTCAATATTTTTAATAGGATGTTTAAAAATCGCGCGATTATTTCTAACTGAATTCTAACTATATGAGAATCCTGCATCAATCTTCGAAAATTTTAAAAAATAGCTTGCACACTTGTTGCCATTCTGATGCATTACATCTAGATTGAAATGGAAGATAGTGATAATTCGTCTTGTAATCTAATAATTTTGTGTTGTCACATACTTCTACATTAATACATTTCTGTAGGCCCTCTTGATTTTAACTTTTATTTTCAAATTTTATTTTGAACATTCTAAATATAAAAATATTAAATTGAAATTATCATGTTTAGAATGTCAACATTAATAAAAAAAAAAAATAAGTGGCCTTTTAATTTCTGAATAATTGATACAAATATATTATTATGTATATTTTTTTCTATATTTTGTTTCCATGTGAATTATTGATACTACTCATCAAAATTACTTTTGTCATAAGTGAATAAATAATTAAAGGTGATCAAAATTCTATTTTTGTTGTTGGTCTTATTATATTTGAACGCTCGAAATTCATAGTTATTTATTATCAATTAAATGCATAATCACGAGTGTATTAAAATTTTTCGTAAAATAATTCAATAAACCAAAAGTAAAATTTCAATTATTGGAATAAATATGTTGAAAGTTAGAAATATACTCAAATTCCCAGATAATTACAAAGTTGTTGTATAAACGTCAAGATAAAATTTCGCAAGGTTCGCAAAAATAAATCATAAATAAATTATTGTTTTGAAATTTGTATCGTTCATGTTACATGGTATTTCTTTATTTAAATTTCAGAATAGAATATGGTGAATCTTTTTACACTATTAACCCAATTAATCTAGAATTTACTTAAGGATTCAAAAATAGTAAAATAATGGAATTATTATATTTAGAAGGGTAATTTTGCAATTTATTGCACAGACTTTATCTTTGAGGCTTAATAGTCATCAAAAGCCAAATTTTAAACTACATCATCCTGAACTGCGATATCTACGATGTTGGCGTTAGACCGCTCGAAAGCCGGGTTACTAACTTTATCAACGTAAAAAATGATTCGCGATTGCAGGAAATAAATATTAATTGAATTGAAAATAGTATCATTCTGAACTGCGATATCGTCTGTTTTGGCGTTAGACCGCACGAAAGCCAGGTTACTAACTTTTACATAAAATGATACGCAAAGTTCAAAGAATGAATGCTAGATGAAGATGACCCTTTTTTCTTTTTTACCCTTCGCAGATTTCTAAATGAAATTCTGTATCTATAAAATTCAAATTCTTCTTGCTCTTGATAAAAAAAAACTTGTTGAAAAAAAATCTGCTTGAATAGCGAATAAAATGAAGTTACTACATAATAAGCGTGTCTCGTTAAAATTTGAAACCGAATGTTACGTGATATTTCTTTACTCAAGTTTCAAAATAGAAATACGATAAAACTTCTTATACCATTAACGCAAATAATCGAAATTACATTTAGTACGAACAATTATAAAAATATTTAGAAAAGATATTACTTATGCAATTACTATAATAGAAACAAATTTACTCAATCGCTTACTAATTTTCAAAATAAAATTTATTTTATTTGTAGAGAAAATTTAGGAAATATTTTTCGTTCAATATAGCACCAACAAATTGAATTGAATTTAAAATGAAATCATTTAGTATCAATAATTCAAACATGGACTTTTTCTATTTTCCTATTTTTTTTTCAATTTATAATTCTGTTCTATGGGGATAGTTACATGTCTATTATTGACATTAATTTAAATTTATCCCCTTCATTTCTGTAACATTTTGTGGTATGGGCAGTTGATTAAATTTAATTATTATTGAAATTTGCGTTTTCAAGTTCAATTATTTTCACACCAAACTTCAAAGTTCTTTTTAATGCAATATTCAAGATTAAAATTTCATTCTTATGTAATATTTTTAAAATTATTTCTAAATTCAACATTTAAATTAAATTCAACATTTGGAAATTATTCTCATGCAAGATTTAATCGATAGAATCAACGAGCGTGTTTTGGTCCTAAAATGAAAATAACGAAATAAATTTATTTGAAAGATTTTATTGACTCGTTCCCGCGGATTCATGAGTCTTATAAGTCATCAAAATTACGTCAAATATATTTAAGATCTCGCGGTTTTCACTAACCTTACGAGTCTCCATTCGGGTTTTTCCTACCCTGATTAATTTATTTATTTGTCAGATTCCTATTGTTTCTTTTGAACAATTTAATATTAGGCTATCTGATATGAAGGATTGGCACTATCGCCTGAAAAGTGGCACAATGGCTACACTAAATCCTTTAGGCATTTCGCCTTTTTACTGGCATTTAAAGCCACATTAAAAATCGCGACGTTATGAAAGATCAACAGATGTAAATTTACTCTTGATAGGATACTCAAAGTCATTAACTAGAGTCACTAACTTTTCAATATTACTTTCTGAGTCTTTTATATTATTACTTGATGACTTTATTTCTAATCTTTACAATTATTTTGAAATAATGAAATATTTCTGTTATGAAATTCGGACCTGGCAATGCTCGTAATTGTTTTTGTTAAAAAATGCTTAGTTAACAATATTTACTTGAACTTAACCTTGATGGTTACATACGTGAAGTCAACAAAATTATAGTGGTGTAAATAATAATCGAACTACCCGTTGTTACAAAAATGTTACCCAAGTACAACCAAAATCCTAATACTTAAAAAAAAATATTCAAATTGACAAAATATTATTATTTATATTCTAATTGACAAATAAAATCTAAAAAAAAATTGAAGACTATGATGTTCTGGTCTGGATGTGTAGTTTTGCCAAAAGAAGGATTGGTTTTTCTTACTTGGGGAGTGAGCCTTAATCGAGAAGTCTGCGTCGATTTGGGGAGAGTATGTCCTTGTCTCTCTGCGTAGAGTCGCCTTTCTCACGGTGTTAATTGGTATGCCGCCACCTTTTAATGCCTCTGATACTTCGTGCCAGTCCTGATCCTGCTGGTTTTCAGCTGTTGCTGCAGCGCCGGATGCAAAATTTCTGCTACTCAGCTTCTTGCTCGACACTCACAGCACACTCAACACTGCACTTCACCACGAGGTAAAACCACCGCTTGACACCATGAAATGTTATGAGTTGTTGTTGTAGGGTTGATTGGATTGGGTTGGGTTCCAAATGTAGATTGATCCACTCTCCGATGGGGTGCTAGATCAGTCCAACCTTGTTCTGGTGTCGTGGGCAGAGCTTAGAGTTTATAATAGAAAATAACAACACTGGTATGAGTCTCCTCAGAACCGTGAGCACTTTATATTGGTATAGGCTGAAAGATGTCTTTACGCAAAGTAGAATACAAACACTGAATCTAATTTCGACTATAACTTTATTTAATCTTTAATAACTTCACATCACAAACTAGCATAGATTCGTGCTAAGACATACTCTTAAAACATTATCACTTGGCTAGACTTTTGACTAAGACATCACTAGTTAATACAAATAATTCTGACTCTATATATTATACATTGTACGTGTCAATTCTAGGAATGGCGTCTTCCGCGTTCATGTAAAGATTTTGGACTTTGATCAACATTGAACAATGAATTCATATTTTGATCAAAAGCACGTATGATCGTGTTATTACAGAACAGTTGTTTCGGATCGAGGAGGGATTAAATGTTTTTCGAAATTAACTAAAGGGGTTGTAAACTCTTGGTTATTGATTTCTAGTGAAAATAATTTAGAATGATAATTAATTTTTGCTTTAAATTTTAATAAAAAATCTTTACCGATGATTCCTGAATATTTAATTGGAAGATTTGATACAACTTGAAACGGAAATTCTGTATTTTGTTCGGAAAATTTAAAGTTAATATAAGAAACGCCATGGGTTGTTAATGAATTTGATGTTATTCCAATTAGTTCAATTTTTTTATCTGTGTATACGAGAGTTTCTTTATCAATGTTATGAACTTTAATTAATGATATGTCACTACCGGTGTCTATTAAAAAATTATGAAAAGTATTTGGTAGCTGTGTAGTTTCTAAAATGATTGATTCATAACTGTTCGGAAAATTTAAATTTATATTGTTACAATTGCTATTTACATGAATGCCCGTCCCGGAACGGGCTCTGGCGAGTTTTTTGAACTTGAAGAAGGTGTATTCGATTGGATTTCATTATTTTCAGCTATCGGATTAGGATTATTAATAGATAAACAACTTTCCTGTTTTATTTGCGGAACTGTAGGGATTTGAGTTCGTTGGAAAAAAAATTTACGATTGGGATGTCTACATTGATCAATCGTATGACCGAATTTTTTACAATAATTGCAAAGTATCTGTGCATTTTTATGTTCGGCTTTGAGAAAACAATTACCACTGCTATGACCTATTTTATTGCAAAAGCCGCATGTTAAAATTGAGGATGAATCGGTATCTTCGGCAATGGCAAAGTCTATGGCGTCATTTAAATTATCGAATCTACAACATTTTACTAAATTTTTCAACGGCATTATCAGTCCATTGAGAAAAGTTCTGAAAGCCATTTCATTATAAACATTTTGTAAATTATCCGCGACTGTCTTATCGTGTGTATCACAATCTTTATCATAAATTCTGTACAATAGTTTATTTATTCTTTCACTAAAAGATTTTACCGATTCATTGGGTTTTTGTTTGTAATTTAGCAACTCTGCAAGAAGGATTGATACAGCAGTTTTTTCCGTATATTCTTTATACAAAAATGATTTTAATGAAACCATGAATAAATTTTGTTACGTATTATTTTTATAAGTACATGATTTGGAAATTTACTTTTTATGGTTAAAAATAGTTTTTGTGATTCACTGGCCTTTAAGTTTTCATTCAGTGAATCACATACATCGATAAAAATACGTACATCAGTTTCGTTTTCAATAAAATTCGGTAATATAGATAAGGCTAAATTTAAATCTAATAAGTTTTCATTCAAAATTGTAGATTCGTTCTCCATCTTGAATTTGTGATGATATATAAATTTTCTTACTTGAATTCCTTTGGATTATGATAGAGGGTTTTGTTCACCTTGATCGTCGCTCCAGGGTTGTAGATTTAAGTCCTGATTTGGTCCCACGTTTTAAACTTCAAAATCTTCCACTTGTTATTATTCTTTTTATTAAATCTTCCAGTTATTATTTTTTATTAGAATTATTTTGATGATTTTATATAGATTTTGATCGATTTATTTGATAAGCACTTTATTTTTGTATCACTTGATAATTTTGAGAGTTTGGTTATTTTTCACACACTTTTTGTTTTAATTTTTTTAATTTATTTTATTAATTTGTGCTCTTATCTCGGAGTTGGATCCCACCGCTGCCACCAAATGAAGAGACGTTAGTAATCAATTTACTAATTAGTAATTAAATGTAACCAATTTTTAATAATTCTTGAGTAGATTATGGTTTTATTTTGAATACTTTTGAATACGAGAATTGGAACATTTGTAGCTCTTCGGGAAGTGTGTGAAATCAAAGAATTTATTTAGATACAAAAATTTATTTATCGCTTTGTTATAATATTTCAGTTGTTGCTTGTTCAAGAGTACAGGACTAACTAACTTATATTTTTACATTTTTAAAATGTTTCCAATATTTCTAGTTTTATGATAGCTCGCCGAAGGTACATGAGCTATCATAAACTTTTATTAAGGGTTGTCTGGCAGATGTACAAAATATTCGCAACATTTACCGTTACTTGGGAGTATACATCGCTCTAAGGAATTTACTTATGACCATTATTTATAATTATAAAGAACACAATTCTCAACAATATATATCTTCTATATATATAAAAATAAGTCGGGTTTTCCTTCCTGACGAAATAACTCCAGAACGCACGAACCGATTTCGACAATTTTGCATTCGTTGGAAAGGTCTCGGGCTCCGCAAGGTTTGTAGCTAAGAAAATTAGTTGTGCATGGCATCGTGCCTTAATGCAAGCTGCTGGAACTTCACGCACCGTAATTAAAAATTCGAGTAATAAAAATAATCAATAACTGTTTTAAATAATTTCAAATAGATTATCTTCTATATATATAAAAATAAGTCGGGTTTTCCTTCCTGACGAAATAACTCCAGAACGCACGAACCGATTTCGACAATTTTGCATTCGTTGGAAAGGTCTCGGGCTCCGCAAGGTTTATAGCTAAGAAAATTAGTTGTGCATGGCATCGTGCCCTAATGCAAATTGCTGGAACTTCACGCACCGTAATTAAAATTCGAGTAATAAAAATAATCAACAATTGTTTTAAATAATTTCAAATAGATTATCTTCTCTATGTATTAAAATAAGTCGGGTTTTCCTTCCTGACGAAATAACTCCAGAACGCACAAACCGATTTCGACAATTTTGCATTCATTGGAAAGTTCGGGCTCCGCATGGTTTATAGCTAAAAAAATTAGTGGTGCATGGCATCGTGCCCTAATGCAAATTGCTGGAACTTCACGCACCGTAATTAAAAATTCGAGTAATGACATTAGTGAGAATTATCAGAATTATGCTTGGTTAAGTCAACGAGCAATTCTTGCCGCCAAGAAATATGATGTACACGCACTGAATTTCACCATTCAATCAAAAATTGCTGGCGATTTGGTGACATACCAATGATTCCGACTGGTCTTAAGTTTGACTTCAAACGATTGCAACTTCCAGTTCGCCTTGCGTTCGCAATAATAAGTCGCAAAGCCAATCGCTTAGTGTTCGCGAGATAAATTTCAAATAGATTATTTAGAAAATCATTGTTTTTCACATGGGCAGTTATACGTTGCCTGTTCACGAGTTGGAAAACCATCCGCTTTGTTTGTGTTAACGTCAGACCAAAAAACAAAAAATGTGGTTTACCAAAGATCACTTCCATGGAACGGATAATTTGCGGATTCACTTTCATTTACTTAGAGAAGTTCAACTAAAAAACACTTCATTTTTGTAATCAAAATAAATTCGTTACTGTTGTATAATAAAATCAAATTATTCCTTTTAAAATATAAAACAAACAAGAAATTTCTTCATCTTTCTCACGAAGCCATCTGGTGGCGAAACGGAGTTCGTCGGGTTTGCTAGTATATATATATATATATATATATATATATATATGGCATATGTGTGCCATATATTATTTATTGATTAAATCTTTAAATGAAATCGCAATTACTTGATGTAGACTCGACAATGAGTGTTTATTTATATCGCAATTAATAAAGGTGTTGATATTACATTAAATCTCATATCAATTTTGATCCCGAAAAAATGCTCGATGAAAAACGCGATACATAATTTTAGATCGTTTCAAAAAACTCGAGATAATATTTCCCGATCGTATTAAAACAAACCGCTAGCTATAGCTTGCTTGATATGATATTTGATTGGCGTCAATCAACTGACACGTGTCATGTGGCCGTGTTCATTGCGCCATATCACTCCCATTCAAAAGAAAAAGAAGTATCCGTTAGAAATAAATAAATAAGTTCATAATTTGAAAGAGACTTTTCTAGGATTGGTTTTTCTTGGAGGAACCATAGTTAACTCCAAGTAATGTGGTTTGAATTCTTGTGATGTGCTTGGTTGACTGTTATCTGTTTTAACTGTATATGCTGGTTTCAATCTGTCAACCGATATGTTCTTATTAGTACCATTCATAGAAATTTTGTACACTTTGTCTGAAATTCTTTCTATGATTTTATATGGTCCACTATATGGAGGCTCAAGTGGTTTTCGAATATGATCTGACCTGACAAATACATGAGTGCATGTATTCATGTCCTTGAGTACAAACATATTGGCTTTATTATGATGAGCTGTGGCTGTAGGCTTTATATCACGCATTATTTTTCTATGACAGTCCAGAAATGCTTATGAATCGGATGACAGTTCTTTAGATGTGAAAATCTCGCCTGGTAGTCTTAATGTGGTTCCATAAACCATCTCAGCAAGAGATGCTTTAAGGTCTTTTTTGTATGAAGAACGTAAACCTAGTAAGACTACAGGTAATACTTTGATCCAGGGCTCAGGAGAGCACATTAAAGCTGCTTCCAGGGTTCTATGCCAGCATTCAACCAGACCATTGGACTGAGGGTAGTATGCCGTTGTCCGTATTTTCTTAGCACCTATTGCATCAATCAATGATTTGAATATAGCTGATTCAAACTGGCATCCTTGGTCGGATGTTATCACACATGGTGTACCAAATCTTGATATCCAGTTTGAAAATAGGGCTTGAACAATAGTGTCTGAAGAAATGTCCTTTAGAGGAATAGCTTCTGGCCACCTTGTAAATCTGTCGATGATTGTAAGGCAATAAGGATATCCATTAATATTAGGTAATTTAATTATGTTGATGTGAATATGCAAAAATCTGTTTTCAGGAATAGGAATTTCGATAGGAGTGAGGTGATTATGTTTGTGTATTTTGGATTTTTGGCAAGGAATGCAATGACGTGCCCGCATGGTGACGTCTTTCCCAATCCCAGGCCACACATACCTTCTTCGCAACTCTCTTATGCTTGGGTGTGCATTTCCATGTACGATGTCAAAAGCGATTCTGCGAAGACTTTGCGGTAGGTAGGGCTTCACAAAATTATCTTTAGTGTTGCAATAAACTGGATAGCTGTCTAATGTTAATTTTTGTAGATCCAGAGAAGTATTGCCACTTAATAAAGTCTGCATTTCAACGTCTTTGCTATGCTCTTTCGAAATTTCCTCAGCAGTTAACTTTGAAGGCATTTGAATGGCATTGATCCTGAACAAGGCATCAGCAACCACGTTCTGATTACCCTTCATATATACAATACCCGTGGAAAATTGGAGTTTTGTCATTTTTCACCGAACTTTCTTAGTAATTGTTTAAGGGTGATTGTATCCTTGCTGCCTTGGGTATTGACTTACGATAGTAATTTACCATGCCCAAAAATCTTCGGAGTTCAATAACTGTCGAAGGTTTTGGATAATTAATTATTTTCTCTACTCGGTCTGGAGAACGAGAATATCCTGCTGCATTCAGCTTGTAACCGAAGAAGTTTACTTCATCTTTACCAAAAACACATTTTTCTAAGTTGATTGTAAGTGAATATTCCTGTAGCCTCTCAAAAACCATTTGAAGATGACGACGGTGCTCATTCATATCAGTCGACATCACCAGGATGTCGTCTATATAAATAAAAACAAAATTAAAATCTTGGAAGATGTGATTGATAAACCTCTGGAATGTCTGGGCGGCATTTTTGAGTCCAAATGGCATACGTAGATACTCGAAGAGTCCCCATGGTGTGATAATTGCAGTCTTTTTGATATCCTCTTCATGCATAAATACTTGGTGGTAAGCTTTTCCAAATCTATTGTAGAAAATACTGCTTTCTGATGAAGATTATTACTAACATCTTGTATTAAGGGTGGAGGATACTTGTCAGGCAGCATGTTTGCGTTCAGCCTCCTATAATTTCCACACATTCTGAATGTGCCATTCTTTTTAGGAACCATGTAAATAGGGCTTGCCCATGGGCTGTTGGAAGGCCTCAAAGTGCCCCTGTTTAGGAGATCTTGTATCTCGGACCTGGCTGCAACACACTTTGCCGAATGTGGTGTGGCAGGCGTTCTGACCACAATTTAATTATGATATCTTCACTGGCTTCTCCCTTAGTCAAATCCTTCATCTCTCGTAGGAGTTGTGATGGTTTCTTCTCTCCTAGAGATAAGCTTTTTAATAGCTTGTCAATCTGCTTATCTCTGGATTCAGACATTCTGCTTAATATAGTCTTTTTGATATATTCGTATTTGCCCGTCATTGGAGAATTACGGAGGACATCCTGAATGAGGCGCAGTGTTTCGAAGTCTAGGGCTTTAAGAACTGCCGAGTACTTGAAACTCATATTCAATTACTAAAAACCATAGGTCTGGAGAATCTCCATTGAATGGAGTGAGACAGTGTTATTAAATGCTGCTATATTGTATTGATCAGCATAACTGTCATGTTCAAAAACACGTGGACTGCTCGTGTTAAAGATCACCTCGTGATCCAGATCGATCAGAGATCTGTTGAGCGCTGTTTCATCATTGCTGAACGAAGGTGGAGTCGACATCTTTGATAAAAATTGGTATAATTTACCTTTTTTAATTTTTTTGTAGTTGACAAGTGTTTTTCTTTCTCCGTCTGACGTCACCAATAATGGGTACTAAGACGTTGAGTATGTCTCTTGTTTAACGATTTCACTTACACGTTCGGAGTCACCATTTATGGCGCTAGTGATCAGTTTGATATTTATTAATTATATTTTAGAAGTGTAATCGCGATTACTTGATGTAAACTCGAAAATGTGTGTTTATTGATATCTCAATTAATAAAGGAACTGATATTACATAAAATCTAATATCAATTTTGATCCCGACAATTTATTGATCATTATAAAAACCGAATCCAATTTTTATTATATATATATATATTTATATATATATATATATTATAAATAAAATTCTTCTGTAACTTTGTATGAATGATTAATCCTCCTAAACTATAATTCTGATTTCCATGAATCTTGCTGAAGCTTGTTCGGGAAATTTTCTATAATTTGTATATTTATTGAAATATAGTTAGATTGTAGAAATAAATGGAAAACATTACAAAAAACCGCTTATCATTGTTTGCCCTTGAAAATATTTGAAGCTTAGTTTGACGTTAAAAACAAATGAAGTCTGTCATTTGCCAAACATTTCTATTCACTTATAGGCTAAGGCAATATTAAAATATAATAAATTCATGATTAAAAATAAAGGAAATGTAATGTCTACATTATTAATGCCGAAAAGCAGCTGAGATGTGCCAAAAATTAAAATAATATAATAAAATAGAGTCAACATGCGTTTGACAAGTGATGCAGTTTTGCGCATGCGTCTGACGGTTGTGAGATGTCGGTTCAATGTAATAACATACCCTATATTAAAATTCAATTTGACAGATTATTATTTTTTAACTAAATGTTAAAAAAAATTAAAAGCGTTGTTTGCTAATATACATTTTAACAAAAATAATGAAATGACCAAAATTATATAAATTAATATCTTAATAAATCACTGTTTTATAGTGTTCTAGGAACAATATTAAGCTAGATATGAGAATGGGGTTCTATAGTCCTCAAAATAATCTTTAAAATGAGTATTTCTCCATGTAAAATAAATGAGCTATCATGCAAATAAAAGACGCATACAATTTCATTTAAATCAAATAGTTTATGAGTGCCATTTCCACCAAAATTAAAAATAATCGTATTCCATCTAGAATATAACTTGGTTTAAGACATCTTGATAGATTTTACAAAATACCATAACTTAAGTACAAACGATTTTCAAAAAACTCATAATTTCATGAAAAAAATCCATTAAAAAAACAACCAATTTCTCATTATTATATATCTGAAATTCAAGGGTTTTTTCTGACTAATTTTCAGAATAAGAGAAGTTACGTTACAATTTATGATAGAAAAAGTTGTAGCCACTTTAATTATCTTTAAAATAGTATATTACAAGTTCTGATAAAATCAGAATTAAAAGAGTAATAATCCATTTAATGCCGGGGGTGGTGAAGGAGTACAAATAGTTTTCACTTCTGAACTTAAGATCAAGATTAGCCTATTTCCAAAATATCAAGCAAATTGGAGCATAGTAAATAAACTCGCAGAGCACACGCTTTTTTCCTCTCTATTTACTGCAATAATTTTGTTTATCGTACCTTGAATAGAGCATATGCGAACAGGATTTGACAAATTAATTCACTTCAAATATGAACTTAAGTAATAATGTATATTGAATTATTAGTGTGAAAAATGTAATTTAGATATTAAAATTACAAAAAGCCAGTTAAAATATGGTACGAAATTATAAAAATTATAGGCAACATTTTTGAAGCAATTATTTTGGGTAGAAACATTCAAGGTGATATTGTACCTATACCGCTATATGCTATATATTAATTCTTTCTGAATATGTTATACCTTTGAAAAGACTTCAATTTCCAATACGTATATCTTATGCAATAAATCACAAAGGCAGACGATTTTTTGTGTGAAAAATTTGGAAAATCAATGTTTTAGTCGTAAATAAACAAAAAATCATTCATTTATACATCCACATCTACAGGTATGACTACAATTGTTGGATAAACCTTGACATTAAAATAAATTGAGCTATTGGAAATAAACTTGTTCTGTTAATTGCAGTGTTTAATTTAACATCACTCATATTTGTGTAACTAGTAATTCGAAAGACAATAATTATTATTTTTAATTGAACGGTGTAAATATTAGTATAGGATATTAAAAAAATGTAGATGTGGGTACAGGACAACGTCTATCGTGTCATCTAGTATATATATATATATATATATATATATATATATTTTCAGATATATATATATATATATATATATATATATATATATATATATATCTGCCGTCAAAAAAAATATTTATAAAAATCGTCGATTTTTTTTTAACTTTATTACAAGAAAACGCCCCGGCAAATCTCTACCAAAAACTAATCAGCACGATTCCCAACCAATATCTTTCGAACGGTGTTTGAATTTTCAAAATTGATTCAGAATTGCCGGCTAAAACGTAGACAATTTTTTTTTCACTTTTCTCCGATTTATAAAGAAACGGCTTGGCCGATCGTCGCACAAAACTGACAAACGATAGACTTCATCGAGATACATCGAGTGGCTTTTAAATTTTTGAAATCGGTCCAGCTGTTTTCGAGAAAACGTCGATTTACGGCAAAAAATCTGTTCACATACACATACACACAAACATACTTATTTCAAATTTGGTCTCATTCGATTCAGAATGGCTTGGAACGTCGAGAAATCATAAAATTAGCAATTCGGATTTTTTTATGAAAACAATAACTTCTCCTTCGGGAAGTTAATAATAAGTACATTCTATTTTACTCGTGTAGTTAGTAATGTTAGTTCCACAGGTAATTACAGGATATTAATTCTGTAATTAAAATGTAATTAACAGATAATTAAAAGGATATTTGTAGAAGTCGGGTTGGGGAGTTTATTGGCTTCCTTTCGTAAGGAGTGTGCAATGCTAACATATAATATTTGGCAGTCATTGCAATATCCTAGATAGGGACTTCAACATTATCCATCACAATATCATATTATTTTAAATTTCGACCAGAAAGGAAATATTTTGGCAATTATACATTCAGTGCATATTGTGTCTATTATATTGACATTCACTAATTTAAAATTAAATGAAAATGTCAAAAATCAGATAATTATGTTAAAAAGAGTGTGCGTAAGTTTCGCACGCAATTAAAGTCACACTTTGTTGCTATTATTCGAGATAGCATTAAAGTTGAACATAAAAATTCATCAGTAAGCACACATTTTGGAGATCAAGACTGATTAATCCAAAAGGAAAAACTGTATGAAGTTATTGTCCAACAAAAATATGGTACCTTTTCCACGGGCACTTCGACTTACTGGGCCACTGACATAATGGAGAAACCCGATTTTTTGGAGTTCTTCATAATGAAGTACTTGAACTCAAGGTACACAGATGTTCATTCAGACTAAGATCTATCTTCAGTTCATTCACCTATAATTGCTACTATCTGTTCCTCAATTATCATTGTAGTCTACATTCCAAGAAAACAATGTAAAAACTATTCCGCAGCAAAATAGAAAAAAATAGTGATCTCAACATTAGTCTTAAAAATTCATTGGAAGTTGACTGCGCTATTGACAAATTTAATAAAATCTTCATGATGCATCATTAGCTGCTATTCCAAAAACAACAGTTAAGAAGGATCAGCCAATGTCATTTGAAATTGAAAATTTAATATCAGAAAAAAGGAAAACAAGACGCAAATGGCAGTCAACTCACTCCATCGGATAAGAACACATACAACAGCTTACTAAAATCCAGATTGACAGAAATTTCAAGGAATCAAGTATCAAAACTAAATAGATTTGATAACTCAATTTGGAAACCAATTAAAAACAAATTAAAACCACATATTCAAAAATCCGCCTGTTAGATGGGATGACGGTAATTATCTATCTTGTGCTAGAAGTGATGCAGAGAAAGCAAATTTATTTGCTTATTATATAAGTATAGTTTTCAAACGAAACCCAGATTATTCTAACGCAGCGGACCTAAGCTCAATGAACAGCATAAAATTCTTTATATTGAAGATTATAAACGAAAAGATTAGTAAGCTGAAAAATAGAGTCCCAATTATGACTTAGTGGACGCCATAATTGTTGAAAGAACTGCCAAAGAAGAGATTTGTCTTTCTAACGTATATATTTAACTCAATAATTGGATTAAATTATTGGCCAACTCTTCACA
>NW_020537324.1:42029604-42045500 GCF_003426905.1 Ctenocephalides felis | reverse complement strand
AATAAATGGAAAACATTACAAAAAAAACCGCTTATCATTGTTGCCCTTGAAAATATTTGAAGCTTTAGTTGACGTTAAAAACAAATGAAGTCTGTCATTTGCCAAACTTTCTATTCACTTATAGGCTAAGGCAATATTTAAAAATAATAAATTCGCAGATTTTAAAAATAAATAAAGGAAATGTAATGTCTACATTATTAATGCCGAAAGAAAAGCAGCTGAGATGTGCCAAAAATTAAAATAATATAATAAAAAGAGAGTCAACATGCGTTTGACAAGTGATGCAGTTTTGCGCATGCGTCTGACGGTTGTGAGATGTTGGTTTAATGTAATTACATACCCTATATTAAAATTCAATTTGACAGATTATTATTTTTAACTAAATGTTAAAAAAAATTAAAAGCGTTGTTTGCTAATATACATTTTAACAAAAATAATGAAATGACCAAAATTATATAAATTAATATCTTAATAAATCACTGTTTTATAGTGTTCTAGGAACAATATTAAGCTAGATATGAGAATGGGGTTCTATAGTCCTCAAAATAATCTTTAAAATGAGTATTTCTCCATGTAAAATAAATGAGCTATCATGCAAATAAAAGACGCATACAATTTCATTTAAATCAAATAGTTTATGAGTGCCATTTCCACCAAAATTAAAAATAATCGTATTCCATCTAGAATTAACTTGGTTTAAGACATCTTGATGGATTTTACAAAATACCATAACTTGGTACAAACGATTTTCAAAAAACTCATGATTTCATGAAAAAAATCCATTAAAAAAACAACCAATTTCTCATTATTAT
This sequence comes from Ctenocephalides felis, assembly GCF_003426905.1. Classification (NCBI taxonomy): domain Eukaryota; kingdom Metazoa; phylum Arthropoda; class Insecta; order Siphonaptera; family Pulicidae; genus Ctenocephalides; species Ctenocephalides felis. The sequence goes on along the minus strand of NW_020537324.1, from coordinate 42,044,688 downwards.
ATATCTGAAATTCAAGGGTTTTTTCTGACTAATTTTCAGAATAAGAGAAGTTACGTTACAATTTATGATAGAAAAAGTTGTAGCCACTTTAATTATCTTTAAAATAGTATATTACAAGTTCTGATAAAATCAGAATTAAAAGAGTAATAATCCATTTAATGCCGGGGGTGGTGAAGGAGTACAAATAGTTTTCACTTCTGAACTTAAGATCAAGATTAGCCTATTTCCAAAATATCAAGCAAATTGGAGCATAGTAAATAAACTCGCAGAGCACACGCTTTTTTCCTCTCTATTTACTGCAATAATTTTGTTTATCGTACCTTGAATAGAGCATAGAGCGAACAGGATTTGACAAATTAATTCACTTCAAATATGAACTTAAGTAATAATGTATATTGAATTATTAGTGTGAAAAATGTAATTTAGATATTAAAATTACAAAAAGCCAGTTAAAATATGGTACGAAATTATAAAAATTATAGGCAACATTTTGAAGCAATTATTTTGGGTAGAAACATTCAAGGTGATATTGTACCTATACCGCTATATGCTATATATTAATTCTTTCTGAATATGTTATACCTTTGAAAAGACTTCAATTTCCAATACGTATATCTTATGCAATAAATCACAAAGGCAGACGATTTTTTGTGTGAAAAATTTGGAAAATCAATGTTTTAGTCGTAAATAAACAAAAAATCATTCATTTATACATCCACATCTACAGGTATGACTACAATTGTTGGATAAACCTTGACATTAAAATAAATTGAGCTATTGGAAATAAACTTGTTCTGTTAATTGCAGTGTTTAATTTAACATCACTCATATTTGTGTAACTAGTAATTCGAAAGACAATAATTATTATTTTTAATTGAACGGTGTAAATATTAGTATAGGATATTAAAAAAATGTAGATGTGGGTACAGGACAACGTCTATCGTGTCATCTAGTATATATATATATATATATATATATATATATATATATATATATATATATATATATATATATATCTGCCGTCAAAAAAAATATTTATAAAAATCGTCGATTTTTTTTTAACTTTATTACAAGAAAACGCCCCGGCAAATCTCTACCAAAAACTAATCAGCACGATTCCCAACCAATATCTTTCGAACGGTGTTTTGAATTTTCAAAATTGATTCAGAATTGCCGGCTAAAACGTAGACAATTTTTTTTCACTTTTCTCCGATTTATAAAGAAACGGCTTGGCCGATCGTCGCACAAAACTGACAAACGATAGACTTCATCGAGATACATCGAGTGGCTTTTAAATTTTTGAAATCGGTCCAGCTGTTTTCGAGAAAACGTCGATTTACGGCAAAAAATCTGTTCACATACACATACACACAAACATACTTATTTCAAATTTGGTCTCATTCGATTCAGAATGGCTTGGAACGTCGAGAAATCATAAAATTAGCAATTCGGATTTTTTTATGAAAACAATAACTTCTCCTTCGGGAAGTTAATAATAAGTACATTCTATTTTACTCGTGTAGTTAGTAATGTTAGTTCCACAGGTAATTACAGGATATTAATTCTGTAATTAAAATGTAATTAACAGATAATTAAAAGGATATTTGTAGAAGTCGGGTTGGGGAGTTTATTGGCTTCCTTTCGTAAGGAATGTGCAATGCTAACATATAATATTTGGCAGTCATTGCAATATCCTAGATAGGGACTTCAACATTATCCATCACAATATCATATTATTTAAATTTCGACCAGAAAGGAAATATTTTGACAATTATACATTCAGTGCATATTGTGTCTATTATATTGACATTCACTAATTTAAAATTAAATGAAAATGTCAAAAATCAGATATTATGTTAAAAGAGTGTGCGTAAGTTTCGCACGCAATTAAAGTCACACTTTGTTGCTATTATTCGAGATAGCATTAAAGTTGAACATAAAAATTCATCAGTAAGCACACATTTTGGAGATCAAGACTGATTAATCCAAAAGGAAAAACTGTATGAAGTTATTGTCCAACAAAAATATGGTACCTTTTCCACGGGCACTTCGACTTACTGGGCCACTGACATAATGGAGAAACCCGATTTTTTGGAGTTCTTCATAATGAAGTGCTTGAACTCAAGGTACACAGATGTTCATTCAGACTAAGATCTATCTTCAGTTCATTCACCTATAATTGCTACTATCTGTTCCTCAATTATCATTGTAGTCTACATTCCAAGAAAACAATGTAAAAACTATTCCGCAGCAAAATAGAAAAAAATAGTGATCTCAACATTAGTCTTAAAAATTCATTGGAAGTTGACTGCGCTATTGACAAATTTAATAAAAATCTTCATGATGCATCATTAGCTGCTATTCCAAAAACAACAGTTAAGAAGGATCAGCCAATGTCATTTGAAATTGAAAATTTAATATCAGAAAAAAGGAAACAAGACGCAAATGGCAGTCAACTCACTCCATCGGATAAGAACACATACAACAGCTTACTAAAATCCAGATTGACAGAAATTTCAAGGAATCAAGTATCAAAACTAAATAGATTTGATAACTCAATTTGGAAACCAATTAAAAACAAATTAAAACCACATATTCAAAAATCCGCCTGTTAGATGGGATGACGGTAATTATCTATCTTGTGCTAGAAGTGATGCAGAGAAAGCAAATTTATTTGCTTATTATATAAGTATAGTTTTCAAACGAAACCCAGATTATTCTAACGCAGCGGACCTAAGCTCAATGAACAGCATAAAATTCTTTATATTGAAGATTATAAACGAAAAGATTAGTAAGCTGAAAAATATTGAGTCCCAAATTATGACTTAGTGACGCCATAATTGTTGAAAGAACTGCCAAAGAAGAGATTTGTCTTTCTAACGTATATATTTAACTCAATAATTGGATTAAATTATTGGCCAACTCTTCACAAAACATCTATATTAAAATCATCCATAAAAGTGTAAAATATCATAATAAGGTTACCTCATATAGACCAAAAAGCTTTCTACAATTTGCCTCAAAAGTGCTCGAAAAGCTAGCACAAATATATTTCTCGAACATCAGGTTGTTTTTTGCAGCCAGCAATCTACAATTATACAGTGACAAATAATCGTAAGAGTCATCAACAATTCTTTCGAGACCAAACAATTCTGTTATGCAGACTTTCTAGATGTGAGCCAGGCCTTTGATGAGGTGTTATACGATGGACTTTTATTGAAGATTAGATCTCTACTTCTAAGTCATTATTATAATACTCTAGAATCTTATCTCGCCAATAGGGAATTCAAAGTACCTGTCAACACTGAAACTTCAACATCATATCTGATTGAGGCAAGCGTGCCGTAAGGCGGTATTTTCACGCACGAACCGATTTCGACAATTTTGCATTCGTGATCTCACAACTAGTGATTTTCCAATTTATCCATCAGTAACCTTTGCTGATGACATAGCAGTTCTTTTGACTCACGCTGATGCATCTAAGGCTTAGAAAATTTTACAAAGCATATAATGTTACAAAGAATTGTACAAAAATGAAGAACAAAAATAAATGAAAGCAAGTCTAAATACATAACGTTTACACTGAACAAGTCAACATGCCCAGGAGTGCATTTTTATGACCAAGCAATTTCAAGAACTGATTGCGTCAAATGTCTAGATATGCAACTAGAACCTAGTCTGACGTGATTCCTATTGATAGGGAGATGTGCTGATTAGTTCCAGCAGTTCCGAAGATAAAGAGCAAACAGTGCAGAAAATAGAAATCGAGATTTTAAGAGAACGGAGCATCCGATTCGAATGATTTAAAAACATTCAATTAGTAATGATTGGGAGAAGTGTTTATTAGTTTTTGGTAAAGGCAGGCCCCGCCATTTCGAAGATACGGAGCTAAATGTGCAAAAAATAGCAGTTTCTTAAATGGCTTAAATGACATTTAAGCGTCCGATTTAAATGATTCAAAGAAGAAATCGTATCAACTTTTGTTGCAATTTTTTTTCAAAAAATAATTTTTTGTATATCGAAAATAATTCAGATTTTATTTTTAATTCTGACTATAGTTCTAATATACTTCAAACAAATAATTTCAACTTTGCAATTCAGTTTAAATAATTCTTATAAATATTAGACAATGTTACAATATTTATAATAATCTATTTGAAAACATGCAGTGTTCCTCGAACATTTCGTTACGGTACGGGAAGTTCCAGCATTTGTCTTAAAGCCCTAGCTTACAAGGTAGTAATAAAACCTATATGGACTTATAGCATATAATTGAGGGGCTGTGCGAGCAAATCCAACATTTTGTTGTAGCGTGCCCAGCCGAAAATATTAAGACAGATTACTGATGTTCTATGGTTAGTAAGCAATAAGACTTTACACGACGATTTTCATCGACGATTGAATCTTTAAACAAAGATCTATAGTTACTGGCTTCCCGAAACACCAATTTCAAGAAGACTGGAGAAGAAGCTGTCCAAATATAATACTGAAGACCATTAGAAATACCACAACTTTAACCTTCATTAGGGAAATTAAGTAGTTGCTGAATTATGAATTCTATAATATCTGTTCGAACAATGGATTATGTTAAACAACGCGTAAATAAATATTGTGTGGGGACCAGATGGCGCACTCAATATATCACGAACCTCAATCCTACAAGATGGCGCCTGTAATATACCACGCAAGAGCGAGACGCACAACTACTGGCCAGTGAACTAGTGGGGATTGCTGGCCAGAGTATAAAAGAGCCTACCTCCGATAATCAATCTCTTTACCGCATTCGCCACAGTTCGGAACGGATCAGCATCTAGGACCCGGAAGAAGATTAAATCCAGGTTCAAGATCAAGCAACATACAAATCATATATACTACTGTCTTTACACAAGTGAATGTATATAAAAATAATATTATATTATATTATTGAGTTATTCTAGAAGAAATATATAGTGGAAAATACCCACATAATTGGTGACCCCGACGGGTGGATAATTGCATTTGAAGAAAGAAACTCCAAGCATGGATTCAGAAGGTACTTCTTCGAAGTGTTTACAAGAGTCTCCTTCAAAGCAAATTTCTCAGCTCGACATAGTAAATCGAGTATCGGTGAAAATTCCACCATTTTGGGACAACGGCCTGGATCTCTGGTTTTCACAAATTGAAGCACAGTTTGAATTGCAACAATAACCAATGAGAACACAAGATTCTCATATGTAATCGCAAACCTCGAGGAAAAACAGGCTCGCGAAGTGGAAGACGTCATTAAACAACCGCCGACAGAAAACCCCTACTCCTACTTGAAGAAAGTACTTATAAGCAGACTATGTGTTTTGGAAGAAACCAGAATCAAACAAATCCTCTCTGAAGAAGAGTTAGGAGATCGCCGTCCATCGCAGTTCCTTCGACATTTACGTTCTCTTGCTGGCCACACGACGATCGGTGAAAGCATGTTCAGATCACTATGGATGCAGCGGCTTCCTGCGTACATACGCGACATACTGCAAACACAATGCGACCTGCCTCTAGATAAATTAGCAGCTACCACAGATAAAATTCTTGAGGTACAGCCGTTAATCCACCACGTAGATTCAACCAAGCAAGTGCACTATAATAAACCTTCTGAGCAACGCCAAAGTGATCAACTGGAAAAATTAACCAAGCAAGTGCGCGACTTACAGAAACAAATACGATATTTAAATCAAAAAGGTAGATCAAGATCAAAATATTGGTACAAAAATCAATTCGGCAGAAAAGCAAGAAAATGTCAGGCACCTTGCTCCTGGAATATGTACCGTAAAGCATCTAATACAAAAAGCGAGGAAAAAGATCAGTAAAGGCGACGGCTGATCAAAAAACCCCTAAAGGTCGCCTTTTTGTTTTTGACAAAAATAATAATATTAAATTTCTAATAGATACAGGTTCAGATGTCTCATGCTATCCTCGGAGAGCCATCCGCAGGTGTATCAAGATAAATTATGAGTTGCAAGCAGCCAACGGTACACGGATTAAAACATACGGTCAAAAACATCTACGCCTTAACCTCGGGCTAAGAAGAGAATTCAGCTGGCAATTTATTGTAGCAGACGTGGATTCACCAATCATATGCTCCGACTTCTTAGCCTTTTTTGGACTACTGCCAGATTGCCGAAACAAAAGGATCGTGGACGGAACCACAGATTTGTGTACAATTGAAGTGACTCTTAAGACACCCCAACAAAGCATAAAAACTCTAGAAAATAAAAGGTCAGTAATACATAACATATATGCAGAGTTTTCAAATTTAACCAAACCGCCTGGAACACCACGCAAAATAAAGCACAAAACAACACATTCAATAATTACAACACCAGGCCCACCAGTATCCTGCCGTCCACGACGTCTTGCGCCTGATCGTTACAAAATCGCAAAGGCCGAATTTGAAGTAATGCTTCACGAAGGAACACCCCGGCGTTCATAGAGCTTATGGTCTTTGCCCTTACACCTAGTCGAAAAGAAGGATGGAGTAAACGTGCACTCAACGCACGAACTGTACCAGACAAGTACCAAATTCGTTATATCCACGACTTCTCCACCAATCTACAAGGATGCACAATCTTTTCAGTGATAGATTTGGTCAAAGCGTATACGCAAATACCGGTCGAAAAACGAGATATTCCAAAAACAGCAATATCTACTTCCTTTGGTTTATACGAATTTCCATTTATTTCCTTCGGTTTGAGGAACGCTGGACAAACTTTTCAACATTTTATTGACAAGTTATTGACCGGATTAGATTTTTGTTTTGCTTATATTGACGACATTTTAGTTTTTTCAAACAATGAACAAGAACATCGCAAGCATTTACGTGTAATATTCGAACGCCTAGCTAGTAATGGAATAATAATTAATGAAACAAAAAGCACTTTTTGTGCTCCACAAGTCAATTTTCTAGGTTATAAAATTTCCGCAAAAGGCACCAAACCATCATCTGGACGTATAGAAGATCTAAAGAATTTTCTTCGCCCAGATCGTCGTTTCATTCCGAATGCAGCATCACATCAAACAGCACTCCACGATGCGTTAGCAGGTATAAGAGGCAATCAAACAATCACGTGGGCGCCGGAGCTAAACCGGGCATTTCAATGCTGCAAAAAAAGTTTGAGTAAAATTACATTGCTACATCACCCAATTCACGGCGCTTTATTGGGACTTTTCACGGATGCCCCTCAAACAGCTGAAGGAGCTTGCCTTCAACAATTGGTAAACAATAAATGGCAACCACTAGCATTTTTCTCACGCAAAATGAATTTGCGACAGAGCTCATGGCCAGCTTATTACCGTGAGTTATTAGCAGTCTATTTGGCTGTACAACATTTTAGACAATTTTTGGAATCCCATCACTGCACAATATTTACCGACCATAAACCGTTATCATTTGCATTTCAACAGCATCGCGAGAAGCTACCACCGGTCCAATTAAATCAACTAAATTTTATTTCTCAATTTACGACAGATTTTAGGCATATTCCAGGTCACGAAAACATCACTGCCGGCACATTGTCTCGTATCAATCAGGTATCAACAAAAGAACAAATCAACGACGAAATCATTGCAGAATATCAGCGTGATTATCCAGAACTAAAACAACTAATCGCTGGTAATTGCGCACTACGCCTTCAACAAGTGCCTATCCCCGGTTCCGAGATCAAGATTTACTGCGACATAACAAGATCGACTCAGCGTCTATATGTACCTGGTCCACTACGACAACGAATATTCGACATTTTACACCATTTAAGCCATCCTGGTATCAGAGCAACGGAGAAGTTGGTTAGTTCCCGTTATGTTTGGCCGTCTATTCTAAAGGATTGCCGCACTTGGGCATGTAGCTGTCAACAATGTTAACGTGCTAAGATATCCCGTCACGTACACTCGCCACATGGATCAATCCCATTACCGACAGGAAGATTCACACATATACACATTGACATTATTGGACCACTTCCATCAGTCAACTCACATAAATATTGTCTAACCGTTATTGATCGGTTCACCAGATGGTCTGAGGTGTGGCCATTAAAAAGCATCTTGGCAGAAGAAGTTGCTCAAGTCTTATTGTCGTGCTGGATCTCCAGGTTTGGAGTACCGACAAAAATTACTACCGATCAAGGAAGACAATTTGATTCATCACTCTTCCGAGCATTAAACAATACAACTGGCACAACACGTTTCCGAACATGCAGTTATCATCCATGTTCAAACGGTCTTATGGAAAGGTTTCAGAGACAACTAAAAGCAGCAGTCATGTGCTATGAAGGAAAAACATGGCTAGAGGCACTCCCACTGATATTACTTGGCATGCGCTGTGTTTTTAAACCAGACATACAAACATCTCCAGCGGAGTTAGTATATGGCGAACCACTTAGTCTACCAGGAGATATGATAACTACTTCCCAAAGAGAAACCTCCACTGATGATATTGCAAATTTCGTTCCTAGAATCCGACAACATGTGGAAAAATTGAGACCCACTCCAGCATCCGATCACTCTAACAAAAAGGTTTTTATTTTTCAGGATCTAAAAATTTGTACACACGTGTTTCTTCGAAATGATACCGTAAGAAAATCACTACAACCACCATATTCCGGACCATACAAAGTCATAGACCGATCGGACCAAACGTTCACAATCCAAAAGGCAATACAAAATATTAAGGTGTCCATTGATCGCATCAAGCCAGCGTATATGTTACATGCTGAAAGGACAAACGACACAACATATAGAACCAGATCAGGACGTAAATTTCGTTTTCGGTTGCCATGACCTCCGGTCTCCGCAGGGGGCTGATGTGGGGACCAGATGGCGCACTCAATATATCATGAACCTCAATCCTACAAGATGGCGCCTGTAATATACCACGTAAGAGCGAGACGCACAACTACTGGCTAGTGAACTAGTGGGGATTGCTGGCCAGAGTATAAAACGGGCCTACCTCCGATAATCGATCTCTTTACCGCATTCGCACAGTTCGGAACGGATCAGCCTCTAGGACCCGCAAGAAAATTAAATCCAGGTTCAAGATCAAGCAACATACAAATCATATATACTACTTTAATTACACAAGTGTATGTATATAATAAATAATATTATATTATATTATTGAGTTATTCTAGAAGAAATATATAGTGTAAAATACCCACAATTGTTTTCACAATTTCATTCATCATATAATTGTGTTTGAATAAATATATTAATATTAATATTCAACATACATTCATTGACTGCTTATATTTTTTTTACGTTTTTACGTCGATAATCTCATTCTTTGAGCAGCTGTAATATCTGTCCTTCATATTTCCATTTTAATGACTTCAAAGATTTATAGAAACTGCCAATAATATATACATTATTTTAATAAACTTACGTTTCGTACACGGCACAAATGTTTTATTTGTATTATTTTTTTACTATATTCATTTACAGCGGACATAGCAAAATATCCTTCTGATTTAGACACTTTTTATTAAATCAAGATTAGTACTTCAATGTAACCTTAAAAGCTAATGACATTCCGATTTTCTCGTTGATATCGGTACTAATTGACTAATCACAATTGACGCGTATAGAAATGATTTCATCGAGAGCGAATGACAAACAGTTCGAGCGTACGTAGCATTCTCTCAGATAGTACACACCCTAGTAGCGCCTAAAGAAGTTTTACTTCAAAATTATTTATTTCGACAATGATCCTGTTTTGATTCAGTCAAAAATATAAGAATAATAATAATTTAACATTTATATAATTTATTCATAGATGACTCAAAATAATTATTAATTCATTAAAAAATAAATAATACTTAAATATAAGTTCATTCAATTAGAGAATTTCTTTGTTCAAACATAAAAGGAATTTAAAAAAAAAAAAAAAAAAATTATTAACTCCCCGTAATATCTGACGCTAATACGTTTGGATGACGACTTAGACGAGCTTTAAGCATTTACCACCAAAGCGTCTCAAAAAAAGAATTAATTTTAATTCTTTTACACCTCTCAATATAAAGATATCCACAGTTCTCAGTTTAGTAGACCATGCAATTCTTTTATCTAACCCAAAATTTCATAATCACAATATCAAATTAGTCATTAACACATTACTCATGAATAGTTTCCCTTACAAAATAATCAGTCCAATAATTAAAAATAGAGTTAAATTTTTATTAGACAAACAATCAATAACCACACATTGCTCAAATCACTTGTCTGTATCAGAAAATAAATGTTTTGTGAATTTTCCATATATAGACAAAGATTTACACCTTTTATCTAAAAGGCTTTTTAATAAACATAATATTAACATATCCGTGTCACCCTTACTACAACTGCAAGACATATACACAAACATTAAAGACAATACACCTACTAAAAAAAGAAAAGATGTGGTGTACAAAATAAACTGTTTGAACTGTGAGTCATCTTATATTGGGCAAACATGTCAAAATTTAGAAAAAAGATTAAGACAGCACGAATTACAAAGCAAACAAAGTAAGAATAATAACATTCAACAAGAAAGTACACTTGTAGACCACGCTATCTCTAACAGCCATAGTTTCGATTTCAATAATCTGCACATTTTATATTATGAACAAGATTTATTTAAAAGAAGTATTGCAGAATCGATGTTAATAGTCCATACAAGTAACACAGTAAATTTACGGACAGATACCAATATATTACATGATACATATCTGAATCTCATTAATACTTTGTAGCTTATATATAGATGTACATACATTTTTTAATTATAACAATGTATAACAAATCTTATAAACAAACCATCTCATCATAGAATATTTTTTCTCGTAACGACATCTATTTTTCAACTGGACCCTAATCCTTTCTTCCTATCTGATTGCGTGACATTACAATTTCAAGTGGTTTTCAAGTGGGAGAGAATACGAACACCGAAGACCGTTGGTATTAAAAGAGCAGCGAGCAGTGAACGACTTGTAATGAAAAACACAAAATGCTAATTTAAATTTCCATATTTTAAAATTTTTTTAATTATAACACACTGATGATGAGACAAACCTAGTCTCGAAACGTTTGTGAAAATTATTATTTAATAAATTAGTGCAAGAAGAGTGTTGTTTGTTCATATTTCCAAATTAATATATATATATATATATATATATATATATATATATATACTAGCTGACCCGACAGACGTTGTTCTGTACCCACGTCTACAGTTTTTCAATATTTTATACTTATATTTACTGCTTAGTTAAAAATAATAATTACTGTTTTTTGAATTACTATTTACACCAATATAAGAGTGATGTTGAATGTAGAACTGTTTCAAATAAAATGATTGTTCTCAATTCCCACAGTTAACACTTCAATTATTCATTTAACAAATATTAAAAAACGTTCAATAAAATTGTATATTAAAAATTGTACACTGCGATCTATAGAACAAATTTATTTCTAATAGCTCAATTTATTTTATTGCATTTAAGGGTTATATAGTATTTTTAGTCATACCTGTAGATGTGGATGTATAAATTCTGTTTATTCACGACTAAAACATTGATTTTCCAAATTTTTCACACTAAAAATGATCGTCTGCCTTTGTGATTTACGGTCATAGCATAAGATACACGTGTTGAAAATTGAAATCTTTTAAAAAGTACAACAAACTCAAAAATAATTAATATATAGCATTCGCGGCAAAGGTGCAATATTACCTTTTATTTTTCTATCCAAAATTATTGCTTCAATAATGTTGCCTATAATTTTTATAATTTCGTACCATGTTTTAACTGACTTTTAGTAATTTTAATATCTAAATTAATTTTTTTTCCCCAATAAATCAATATACATTATTGCTTAAGTTTATATTTGAAGTGAATTAATTTGTCAAATCCTGTTCAAATGTGCTCTATTGAACTTACGATCAACAAAATTATTGCTCTGTGAATTTTTTTACTACGCTCCAATTACTTGATATTTTGGAAATAGGCTAATCTTTATCTTAAGTTCAGAAGTGAAAACAATTTGCACTCCGTCACCATCCACCGCATTAATTGGATTATTACCCTTTTAATTCTGATTTTAACAGAATTTGTAATACACTATTTTAAAGGTGATTAAATGAGCTACAACTTTCTCTATCATAAATTTTACCTTCTCTTATTGTGAAACGGCGAAGGATTGAAGGGCTCGAAAGACCTCTGTTTGGACAGCCGCGCACTCCTTAATCAATACCTCTATCAATATTTGTGTAATGGAAAAATAATAAACAACAATAATGAGTCAGAAAAATACCACGAATTTTCATATATATATATATATATATATATATATATATATATATATATGTGGGAGTCGTAATGATTATAACAATATATTAAATTATAAACTCCCAACATACAAAAAATATATCAAATTTATTGACTTTAAAAATATTACGATATGAAAAATATACAATGACAAGTCCAATTGTTTTTTTTACAAAAATGACCAGCCTGCTGGATCCCCACACACTCCCTGCCCAGAGTTGACCTCACAGTTAAAAAAGAAAATACAGGGAAACACGTTATAAATAAAAATGGTGGGAAAGCAGATTATCGCAGTGTGTGTACTAGTCAATAAATGACAGTTTCGTCGGCAGATCTACCGTATGGTAGGTAATTCGACCTTCCATCATCTTCAAACTCTGCTTATGGTTCTGAAGCTGAAATTCCTGAACCTCGATGTCTTGGTGGACTTCTAAGATTCAGCCTCGATCTACTAATTTTAATTTCTAAAATATTTTGGGTAAACAGATGGCGCTGTTAATCTGTAAGATTATAAATTTTCACAATGATTAAAATAATCTTGTCGACTTCAGTAGCCCTTTGGATCACATATCTGATTCTCGAATCTTTGTGGCTAAATGTTTGGAATGCATTATTTATAGGTACAGTTTCCATTTCTGCAGGCGTTGCATTCGTATCTGATGGGTTCTTATCAGAGAAAGAAGTTGGCTCTTTAACCAAATCAGGATAATTGGTTTCTTTAAAATAATAGTCCACAATTGTGGAAACCAATAAATAATTAATGTCATCATTTTGTTTTGACTCGTCGCTGTCACCGATAATGGGAGGTAGCATCAAAAAACGATTTGTTGAGTTAACGGACGAGGAGAGGTTGAATTGGATTCCAATGAAAAGTCTAGGCTCCAAATTATTTTTTCGACAGCGATAAACACTGAAGTCTGGGTATACCAAATGAGTATAGAGAAGTCCAGTTCAGATAGTAAGTGCGTTAACTATGATGAACTGACGACTGGACGTACCTTATAAGTCGCCTCTGAAGATTAGTGATTATGGTGCTGCGTCAAAATCAATTTTTTTTAAATCCTCGAAAAATAAAACTCCTTTATCTTCATCTCCATGGTCGTGAGTCACCAATGTGGGAATTGTAATGATTATGACAATATATTAAATTAGAAACTCCCAACATATAAAAAAAATATAAATTTATTAATTATAAAAATATTACGATATGAAAAATATACAATGACAAGTCCAATTGTTTTTTTTACAAAAATGACCAGCCTGCTTGATCCCCACATATATATATATATATATATATATATATATATGTATATATATATATATATATATATACTTTTATACGTATTCTTTCAGAGATATTATAATGAGAAATTGGATGTTTTTTTAATTTTTTTTTTCATGAAATCATGAGTTTCTTAAACCAAGTTAATTCTAGATGAAATACGATTATTTTTAAATTTGGTGGTAATGGCACTGAAAAACTATTTGATTTAAATGAAAAAACATTATATGCGTCTTTTATTTGCATGATAGTTTACTCATTTTACACGCAGAAGTACTCATTTTATTTTAAAGCTTATTTTGAGCATTATAAAAACCCATTTTCATATCTAGCCTAATAATGTTCCTAAAACACTACAAAATAGCGATTTATTAAGATTTTACTTGATATAATTTTGTTCATTACATGATTTTCGTTAAAATGTATACTTTTGAAGATATTAGCAAAAAATGATGAAAAAAGCAAAAAAGAAACAAATTTTCAGTAGCCAGTAACTTGAAAAGTATTAGCTTTTTTGAAAAACATTATTAAACATTTTTCTCTTATAATTAGTTCTTCTATCGATACCCAACGTTATTTTGAAAAAAGTAAAATTACACCACTGAAAAGAAATGTCATCCACCCGAGAAGTGGTAAAAGAGTCTAAATTGTTTTCACTTCTGAAGAGTAAGATGAACCTGGTTTCAAAATTCCAAACGAAATGGAAAACAGTAAAAAAAGTTCAGATTGAAAGCGCTCCATTGAGTAAATATTCCATACCCAATGACAAACATATGAATTTTTGACACAATGAAACTTCTAAATATTAACTTCCCGTAGGGTAAGTTATTGTAATGGGCCGAAAATCGTATTTGAAAATTTTTACATTTATCGACGTTTTGAAGGTTTCTGAACATTTTGGCATACCTCAGAAAAAATGGATGTGTGTGTGCGTGTGTGTGTGTATGTATGTATGGATACAAATTTCTAGTCACGTTTTCGGGCGCATTCGATTCCTATGGATAGGGAAAAGAGCTGATTAGTTTTTGGCAAAGGCAGGTCCAGCCGTTTTGGAGATACGGAGCAAAAAGTGCAGAATATAGAAATCGACTTTTTGAGAGAACGGAGTATCCGATTTGAATTATCTATAACTAAAATAACATTCAATTAGTAATGATTGAGAGAAGTGTTTATTAGTTTTTGGCAAAGGCAGGCCCAGCTATTTTGAAGATACGGAGCTAAATAGGTAAAAAATGGCAGTTTTTGATAGAACTAAGCGTCCGATTTAAAGGATTCAAAGAACTTTCTGCTTGTCTTAACAAAATAATTGATTTTGGAAAAAAAAAATTGTTTCAACTTTTTTGTTTTTTGAATTTTTTGTATATCGCCAATAATTCAGATTTTTATTTTAATTCTGACTATAGTTCTAATATACTTTACAAATAATTTCAACTTTGCAATTCAGTTTATATAATTCTTATAAATATTAGACAATTTTACAAT
>NW_020537324.1:41969604-42024604 GCF_003426905.1 Ctenocephalides felis | reverse complement strand
TCAATCTTATTATTGTTTCTCGAACACTATAAAATAGCGATTTTTTAAGATTTTAATCAATATAATTTTGTTCATTACATGATTTTCGTTAAAATGTATATTTTTGAAGATATAAGCAAAGCACGATGGAAAACGCAAAAAATAAACAATTTTTTAGTAGCCTTGAAAAGTATTTGCTTTTTTGAAAAACATTATTAAACATTTTTCTCTTATAATTAGTTCTTTTCGATACCCAACGTTATTTTGAAAAAAAGTAAAAATTCAACACTGAAAAGAAATGTCATCCCCCGGAAAATAGCAAAGGATTCTAAATTGTTTTCACTGAATTTGAGAGTGAGATGAACCTTATTACAAAATTCCAAACGAATTGGAAAACAGTAAAAAAAAAAGCGATAGACCCAAAGCGCTCCATTGACTTGAGTAAATATTCCGTACCCAATACCAAACATATGAATTTTTGACACAATAAAACTTCTAAATAATTTTTTGAATAAGTTTTTTTTGTATTGTAACTTAGTAAAGTAAGGCAAAACGACTGTTTGTAAAGTGCGTGTGAGTCTGACACAACCGTCAGACGCATGCGCAGACTGCATCACCTGTCAGGCGCATGTTATATTATTTGCAAGTTATATTATTTTAATTTTTGAAACATCTCAGCTGTTTTTCGGCAATATTAATGTAGACACTACATTTCCCTTATTTATAATCCTGAATTTATTACATTTTAATATTGTCTTAGCCTCTAAGTGAATGGAAATGTTTGCCAAATGACAGTCTTCATTTGTTTTTAATGTCGAACAATGCCTCAAATATTTTCAATATCAATCATTGATAAGCGGGTTTTTGTAATTTTTTCCTTTTATTTCTACAATCTAACTATATTTCTATGAATCAAAAAATCCTAAAAAAATCTTAACAAACTTCAGGTTGATTTATGAAAATCTGAATAATCGTTTAGAAGGATTAACCATTCATACCCCATTAAAGAATTTTATATATATATATATATATATATATATATATATATACGAGTATATATATATATATATATATATATATATATATATGTTAAAGAAGTTAGTTTTGACGTTGAGAAATATGAGTAAGTTCTTCAAGGGCGTACATCAAATAAAAGGCAAAGATTTAGAAGTTAATCTTTAATTTTTCCAAACGTTTCGACATAGGATTTTATGTCATCATCTGTGGATCTACAGAATGAACATTGAAAAATTAATATAAACTATGAAAAAATTACAGAAGAAAAATTTGGTTGGTCACACCATCTGACCTAGGGCCACGTACGGAAGCGGATGAGGGGACACTGCTCGAAAGAGATGTGTGGATGATCCATATAGCGCACCGTGCGTGGAAACTCCCGGTATCAACGTGCCGCACCCACGGGAGCAAGAGGATGCCAATGAAGGAAGAAGGTGCACGGCCGGAGCGGATGTTTTTTTCCTGCTCCAATGGTCACAAGCTCTTACAGCAATGGAGGTAGCTGTAAGGGTAATCACCCCTCCACTTCCCAAGGCACCGCGTTCGGAGACGACCTCTTGTTCTGGAGGATTATTTAAACAACATGAATAATTATGAAAACCCAGAAAACCCAGAAAACCCAAAAATGGACGTCGATCACGATGCGGCGAAAGCCGCAATAGTAAAAGGAAACAAGAAAGTTCCCGGCAATCTTCACCGGGACAGCGTAAACTCTGCACCATCGACTAGATGTCGTCAAACGCCGATGGAGAGACTTGGCTCCAAAATTGAGGAGCTAGCGGAGTACGTCAAAGATAGGAACAATGTCCACAGCAGAATAAAGGAGCTAATTAGGTCGATTGACACAGCATATAGCCTGGCATTGAAAGAATATACGGCAACCCCCAAAGCTGTCTCAATGACAGTGCAAACTACACAAACCTCTCCCGAGAAAACTATTGAACCGGGTGTAACTCAGCCGCCAACTCCTAAGACCCAAGAGAAAAATACAAACAAAAGGTTGTTATCTTCACTTAGCCCCACCTCTGACGCGGAAACACATCCGCCTAAAAAATCGGCAGTAGAAAATAAATGGACGAAAGTGGCTCGACGAAGTTCGAAGAAGAAAGGAGCGCGGGATCCGAAAGTAACCTTGGAGGAAACCGAGAAACCGGAAACCGAAAAAATCGAAACAAATGATAATGCTAAGCATAGAAATAACCATCATAGGACAACTCGGAGGAAACATAGAACCAAGGCTGTTCTGGTTCAACCAGCCGCAGGACGAACGTACGCTGACATCCTTAAGGAGATCAAGAAAAAAGTAAACCCGACAGAGACTGGCGTGGACATAAAGTCCATCAAACAGACAAGAAATGGAGGTGTATTACTGGAAATGAGCCCCAAGTCCGAAGATAGTGCAGCCTTTGCAGCTGCGGTAAGGGCAGCAACTGAAAACATAGGAACAGTGAAATCACTGACGCCGCTAACGACGATAGAGATTCTTGACCTTGATGGTGTCTCTACCGAAAACGACGTTCGCAAAGCACTCATTCGGGACTTTACGACAAAACTGGAAATACGACGAGTGAACTTGACCAAAGTAACATCAAGAGGACAACGAGCGGCCTTTTGTGAGATAGATGAGGCTAATGCAATCAAAGCCCTAAATAGGGCCCGCATAAGAATTGGGTGGGTTAACTGTCGCATTCGCCCAGTTGTTAAAGTGGCCCGCTGCTTTAGATGTCTCGGTTTCGGACACCAAACGCATAAATGCGGGGGACCAGACAGAAGCAAGTGTTGCTACAAATGCGGCGGAGAAAACCACAAGTCTGTAGACTGCACGGAAAAGACAAAATGCTTTCTATGTACAGTAGACAAAGAAGATCGGAATAGCGGGAACCATGTCGCTGGATCCGGTACCTGTAAAGCATTCCGTGTAGCACTTGCCGAAGCCACAAGAGAACAAAAATGACGCGATTTCTACAAGGTAATCTGAATAGATGTGCCTTGGCGCAGAATCTACTGCGCCAACGTATCTTTGAAGATAAGATCGATATATGCCTTATCTGCGAGCAATATATGAATATTCAAGATAAATCATGGTTCGCAGATAAAACTGGCACGGCAGCAATATGGATCACAAACTCGAAGAAGATCTTTGTCAATGACAACGGAAGCGGAGAGGGTTTTGTCTGGATCAAGACTCCTACGACCTACTGTGTGAGCGTCTACCTTTCACCAAATGAAGGGATTAGCGTATTTCGCCAGAAAATGGCAAACATAGAAGATACTCTCAGCAAATTTGACGGAGAAGTCATTATAGCTGGTGATTTCAACGCGAAATCGGCTGAATGGGGCGCCGAATACTCGGACACTAGAGGAAATGACGTAGCAGACTTTGCTGCAAGATTAGACCTCACTGTGTTAAATACTGGGAGTATTACAACTTTTAGAAGACCAGGATATCAGGAATCTATTCTCGACATTACGTTTGCCACTCCAAGGACAGCGAACATGATTGGAGACTGGACTGTATCTGAAGAGTATGGTGACAGTGATCATCAACATGTGACATTTAGTATTGGATCCGGTCCGACTCGACCAAGCAACTTTTGCAAGCGAAGGTGGAATGCCAAGAAGCTTGACCAGGAAGCGTTGCGAGCAGCCCTCGAGCAAAACGCATCTATTCTTCAAGCTGATCCAAAACTAAGTACCCGCAGAGAAACGGAAGAAACGGTCCTTAAAACTATGAACGCTATTGTCACCTCATGTAACGCCTCTATGCCACGACCAAAAAACCAGGGTGTGCACAGTCCAGCATATTGGTGGTCATCAGAGATAGCAGAACTACGGAAAAGATGCCACGCATTACGTCGCCGGGCCACAAGAGCTGCAAAACGCTCCCCCTACCAAGATTTGTATACAAACGAAACGAAACGAAAACAGGCAAAAAAGAACCTAAATAAAGCCATAAAATCAGCTAAAGCCGGATTGTGGAAGGAAATTTGCAATGACCTTGACAAAGATCTCTGGGGAAAAGCCTATCAAATCGTTACAAAACGACTTGGTAGAGCTTTACCAGAAGCACCGAAATCTCCTGCTTTGATGAATTCTATCGTAGCGGAACTATTCCCTAAACATCCGCCAAGGAAAAAGAGACAATACGTGGAAAGCAGTGAAACCACACCCTTCACTGTCAAGGAACTCCAAAATGCGGCGAGAACCATAAAAGCTGGCAAAGCACCAGGCCCTGATGGCATCCCAGCCTCAGTGATCAAGACTGTAGCCTTGGAATTTCCGTATACTCGTATTATTCTGAACGCCTACAATGCCTGCCTGGCGACCGGCACCTTTCCTACGGTCTGGAAGCGGCAAAGATTGGTCCTAATAGACAAAGGTAAGGGAACCCCTGTAACACCATCGTCGTTTCGACCACTCTGCATGTTAGACATCGCCGGCAAACTGCTTGAAAAACTTATTCAATGCAGAGTACGCAACGACATTGAATGCGCCGGAGGTTTTGCCAAGAACCGACACGGATTTCAAAAAAGACGATCGACTATCGGCGCGATTCGGAAGGTAACGGAAACAGCAAGAGAAGCAGGGCGTGGTAGTCTTAAAACTCGTAAAGTGTGTCTCCTTCTCACATTCGACGTTAAAAACGCCTTTAATAGTGCGAATTGGGAGGATATTTTACACGCCCTAGAGCATAATTTTGACGTAAAGCCAGAAAATCTAGGACTAATAGACGACTACCTCGATGGGAGAAAGTTGATAGTGGAAACGACGGAAGGTCATCAAGAACACGAGGTTACAGCTGGGGTACCTCAAGGCTCAATCTTAGGAGCCGATTTGTGGAACGCTGTCTACGACGAGCTCCTGGAGATTCCCTTGCCGAAGCAGGTGGAACTCACGGGCTTTGCGGACGACGTCGCAGCCACAATCGTAGTGGACAGCATTGAGGAGGCTGAACTACTCGTTCGAGAGACCGTCGACACCATAGAGACCTGGCTTGAGAAACACCACCTAAAACTCGCCAAACAGAAAACGGAGATGGTTGTCTTGACCCGACAAAAATGGTTTCCAAAACCATTCACCGTAGACATAGGAGAGACAACTTTGACGTCGACAAGAGCCTTGCGCTACCTGGGAGTAATGATAGATGAGAAGCTATCCTTCCGTGAACATCTCGATAATGCATGCATAAAAGCTAGCAAGACGGTATCCAACTTGTCAAGGATTATGGCTAACTGCATGGGACCACGAACCCGAAAACGACGAGTCCTGCTTGAGGTAGTCCATTCTGTACTGCTATACGGAGCAGAGATATGGGCGGATATCCTCAAGCAAAAAACATATGACGCTGAGCACACGTTCTTTGAATGTGCTCGGTGGAAGGACTATCGCAACAACGCCGAGCACATTATAGGCACCAGGCTCACCCCCTCAAGTCTTGTAGCCTACATGATGAAACAAGAAGAAAACTGGTCAGCTGTAGCAGCTTATGCACAGCATCTTTTGAAGGCTAAAACCGGAGAAAGAGACCAGTAGTCGAAAGCAGGCGTCGCAAGGCGCAGCACGGACTGGATTGATGTAATGCTAACTCGGTTCCAATCCAGTCCTCTCCGTACCATCTGCGGGGAGAGGGGAGAGGAGTGATTTTTTTAGTGGGTAAAAATCTCCACACTGCCGTCCGTCGTTGTCTGCTGTAGGATGGACAGCGGAGTATCCACGATGGCGGTGTCTTATGAAGATTTTTTTTCGCACCTCTATAAAAAAAAAAAAAAAAAAAATACATACATATACACATGTACACATATACATATGTACACACAACATATATATACATATATACATATACAGACACATATACATATAACTTATATATGTACTTATATATGTCTGTTTATATGTATATTTATGTATACATACATATTACGTTTTTTATGTTTGTATATTTTTTCTTTTTACTTTTCATTTCTTATGTTTGTCTATCTGTTTAGTTATAATTGTTATTGTTATAATTATAATACTTGTATCTATAGTTCTTTTTCCAATTTCTGTAATTTTTTCCTAGTTTATAATAATTTTTCAATGTTTATTCTGTAGATCCACTGATGATGACATAAAATCCTATGTCGAAACGTTTGGAAAAATTAAAGATTAACTTCTAAATCTTTGCCTTTTATTTGATGTATGCCCTTGAAGAACTTACTCATATATATATATATATATATATATATATATATATATATATATATATAAATATATATTTCAAAGTAACTAGCAGCCCATTCGTCGAAATAAAAAAGGTATAAATAATAAAAACTTTTATTTATACTTTTCGACACAAGATGCGTGTCATCATTCAGCAAACTACAACAAATTGAAAATTTTATTAACTAATATAAACACCAATATAGATTAATTATAACATAGAGAAACATTATACACACCACAGGACAAAAACACTCAACAAAAATTTATTTTAAAAAATTAAACTTAATAACATATTAGAGAAAAACATTTTTTTAGAAAAAATTATGAATAACTAAAAGATTTGAAAACTAATTTGACTAAAAGTTATGAAATGCAACATTGTGAAGAGAGAAACACGCCCATACCGAGCAACCATACTCGACTGAATTATTTCAATAGGCGTATTGATAGAAATGGGAGGGGACGCATCAAGGACAAATGCTCGAGGCACGAAACGCAACGATGCATTTGTCCTTGATGCGTCCCCTCCCATTCCTATCAATACGCCTATTGAAATAATTCAGTCGAGTATGGTTGCTCGGTATGGGCGTGTTTCTCTCTTCACAATGTTGCATTTCATAACTTTTAGTGATCGGCCGGGCCGTTTTCTTGTAATAAAGTTTTTAAAAAAATAATTTTGACGATTTTTATGATTATTTTTTTGACGGTAGATGCCATAGTCTTCTAGATCATACTATAATATTACGGCCCTACGACAACTGGTTTAGCTTTAAAAATTCGTCAAAGTTTGCAAAAATTAGTATGGTCTTTTTGGCATTTGTCAAAATTAGAACTTTCATCGACGTTTGCTCAAAAACGCCTGAACAGATTTCAGATATTTGAAAAGCATTTGGTGTATCTCGATGAGGATTATCGTTTCTCAGTTTTGTGCGGCGGTCGGCCGAGCCGTTTCTTTGTAATTTGGAAAAAAGTGTTAAACCTTTCGTCCACATTTAAGCTCATACTACCGAACCGATTTTAAAAAATCAAAAACTGTTCGAAAGATATTAGTTGGAAATGATAGTGATTAGTTTTAGTTGAAAATCCTCCGAGCCGTTTTCTTGTAATTAACTGTTGGAAAAAAAAATTCTGGCCGATTTTTATGGAACTTTTTTGACGATATATATCATGGTCTTATAGAACTTACTGAATTATTACGGCCTTACGACAAGTAGTTTAATTTTAAAAATTCATTAAAGTTTGAGAAAATGAGCAGTTTTTTTGACGTTTGTTAAAAATAAAATTAGATGATTTAGTTGGTATAACGTTAGTATACTTGGTCTTGAACATAGTAAACCATTAAAGTCCTACGGAAACTGGTTCAATTATAATTATTGATTAATTAAAATTAATGATTTTTGAAAATTTGCTTTCAGAAAATACTCCGAGTTAACGTGTTCGTTCGTTCGTTTGCAATGATGTGTAATTAATCCAGTCAGAATACTTGTAATCACTCATAAATTAATTTATTTTTTATTTATTAAGTCGATTATTTACACATATCGGGAAGTTCATGTAACTTGCCTCTAGGCTAAATACCAAACCAACTAGTTTAACTTTGAATAACAATTAAAGAATAAATAAATTAATTGTTAAATGCATATTTTTGGCTAAATCAATACAGGAATATTGTGCAAATAAATAGTTTTTTACATAGAGATCTGATTGAAATTAAATAACTTTGAACATATTTTCTTTTTGGTCAAAATTTAATACAATATCTCTAGTAGCAACGAATATGAACTGAATATGATTTTTACGTAAGCTAAATATGGTTTTCAAATATTGAGCCCATATGATTTTGTTAACATTCGGTCATATTCCGCTCAGATTCGTAATGAGGGACGAATGCGGGAATATGATATTCAGCTTATATGATTTGCTTAACATTTTTCCATATTACGCTCATACTTCGAATGTAAGGAGAATAGGTGGAAATAATATTTATACCATATTGAAAAACATATATAAACCATATTCAAAATTATTGACCTTATATTCTGAAATATTAAATAATATTTAATTAATATTGAACAAACACCATTAATAATTTTTTTTTTATGTATTCTGAGTAAATATGTACATTTTTTAAATAGTCAATATATTGAATTTTATCAATTTTATTACAATTTTTAAATCATTTCTCATGATTATAGGATATATAATATTTAAAATATATTTAGTATCTATAATATAACATTAGATACTAAATATATTTTAAATATTATATATATTTAAAATATATTTAGTATCTATAATATAACATTTTGCGCCATAATTAATTTTATTACAGTCTACATATTATTTTTCATTATTATAGGATATAAAATATTAAAAATATATTTAATATTATATTTATGATACAACTTTTAGTGCCATAATTAATGTTTGTTTGTGTATAAGTACTAATCATTTCAGATATTAAGAGTCCACTTGTCTGTTCACTTGATTTTCCATGTTAGTGAGGTTATAACAAATTATTATTTCATATTATACATCATTGATTCTATTAATCACTACAATTTCACACACCAAGTTTCGTTTTTAATTTCACAAAATAATATTTTATCCACACATTAACTTTTATTAATTTTATCACAGTTTACACACTATTATTATTGTTTATTACTTGAAGATTTAACAAATTTTTCGAACAACGCTTCGAGAACTTTCTTCTGCAGTACCATGTGCAGTGAAGACGCGTTTCTATGAGTGTGTGTTTGTCGAATTTCGCACATTGATGATTAACGTGCGGTTCCATCAAATATTTATATTTAATACAATAAAAATATGAGTTAGTGAGCGTATATATATATATATATATATATGTATATATATAAATATATGTATATATATTATTTATTTATTTAATTATTTATTTATGCGGAAATAGATATCAGGCAGTACATCTTTCAAGACATTTTTCCAGCGTTTTTAATGACAGCCAGTTTTCACGTTCCTTCAAAAACGTAATCTATAAATTATTAGTGATATATATATATATATATATATATATATATATATCTTCATTGTTTATATATTATATACTATATAATAAGCGGCGACGTTTTTGTGCTAGGCTAGTGAGTCAAAAATCAGAGTCGCAATCTCTGTCGAACTTTATGATATGGAATAGTTTAAAAAATTTATAAATTTAATAATTTTGGTTAATAAATCGTTACCGAATTTGTATACATAACTGATGTACACATAACGGTATATATTTGGCCATAACTGATCGCAGCTGGGCAGAAAGAGAGTACTTGAAAGGGACAGAACATGCGTTGCAACTTGCAAGACGGATTCGCAGCCCCTTGGGCACGCACACATGAACAAATATATTGTATATAATAGGCAAAGAAGACTTGCGTGGATATAGGCGACACAATATAAACATTCAAAAGATTATTATCGACAATATTTTGTCAAGCGCAAATTTATTTTTATATATTTATTTTCGATAATAATAATTTAAATATAACTGCAGCTAATATTGTATTTAATAATAATATTTGTATTATATTGTTACTGTTTTAATCTTTATCAATGGCAAAACATATTTTATAGTATTACATTTAAACATGTATAAATATATATATAAATATATATATATATATATATATATATATATATATATATATATTGAATGGTAGAGTCTTGGATTTGTGTATATTTTGTAGTGTTTCGAACAAGAATCCAAAAATAATACAAAATAAAAAAACAAGAAAAGTTTTTAATAAACAATTTCTTTATTTAATTATTTGTTTACTGTCAACGTTTCGGAACTAGGTACGTTCCATCTTCAGGACATCTGTCAAGAAACATGATCTTGATAAGATTTAAGCAAACAATATGTTTAAGAATAGAAAATAGATTTTTCTTAAATAATAAATTAATTGTAACAAATAATAATGTACAGAAATATGATAATATGATCAAAATGAAAATGATAAAAATAAATGAGTGGATTATCAGAACAGGATATTAAAAATGATAGAAATTTTTTGAAAGTTATGGAAAAATTTTTTAAGAAAGGATTAATGATAAAATT
This sequence comes from Ctenocephalides felis, assembly GCF_003426905.1. Lineage (NCBI taxonomy): Eukaryota > Metazoa > Arthropoda > Insecta > Siphonaptera > Pulicidae > Ctenocephalides > Ctenocephalides felis. The sequence continues at coordinate 42,014,316 of NW_020537324.1, read as the reverse complement.
GAATTAATTACCTGTATGTTTGAATATACGTTAGCACTTTTTCACTAAACAAGAATTTTTGACAAAAAATGAATTTGTGAGTTATTTTTCCGCCGAATAGTTAACTTTTGTAAATCAAAATTACTACAAGTGTTGTCTTTTTAAAATTATTATTTGAAAACAAATAATATTGTATTCGAAGTTATACTATTGGCTTTTGGAAGCGAACTAAACTGTATTTGATGGATTCATATGTAACACGTGTAAACACTTGAAACGAGAACTGTGAGATTGTATGTGTGTGTTTTTTTCATGTTAGGGTGTAAATACTTAAATTATTGAACTTAAAATGAAGTCGATATTAATTGTTTGTCAAAAAGTGTAAAAAATTTAAATATGAATCATGTAATAGGTTGTGATCTGATCTAATGTTGACACTGTTAGAAACATTCAAGAGAATAAGACAACTCTCCGCGAATAATCTCCTATAAAAATATATATATATATATATATAAGTATATATATATATATATATATATATATATATATATATATAAGTATATATATATATATATATATATATATATATATAGAGCAATACAAGAAAAAACATATTCCACATTCGTTCTTTATTAGCAAAATCTTAAAATGATTTGTATGTGAATAATTCTATATTCTAAATCCTACAATATTAGTACTCTCATACACAGCTTGTATTTAGCAATATAAATAAACCATGTAAAACTCATATTCAGTTTCTCATATATATCCCATATTCAGCAATATCGAAAAATCATATGTAAAACATATCATATATCGCTCATATTCGTTCCACATTTAGCAATATGGAAAATTCATGTGAATCTAATATGAATCGTCTCATATTCAGCTCATATTAATCGCACGTTTTGAACGTGGACTCAACATTATTAGTTAACATAAGCTACACTTCAAATATTTAGCTTGCGTTAAAAACATGTCCAGCTCAGATGTATTTCTACTGGGGATGATATAATATTTAGTTTTCAATCATGATTTATAATAATTTTGTGATATTGAATGAACATCTTTAGCAAATTAACTATAATCATAAATCAATGTATTCATAAATTTCCCGGAACGTTAACAAACGTCATTTTTGGCAGTTGTTTTAAATCCATAACCATCCAAATTTATTTAATTTTTTTGTATATTGGTAATTAAAATGGGGTTTGTAATATTGCCTATAATATAAGTTTGAAAAATTAATGTATTTGTTTCTATTTAAATTCGCTAAAAATATTAATTCTTTTGACCTGTCAAAATTTTGTTTATGATTAAAGTTAAATTTAATATTTTTTTCATTCTGATCTATTATGTTTGAGAACGGTTTAGTATCCGAACTAATATGGTAAGTAAACCAAATAAATATAAATTATAAATTTATTCATCTAATACTTTCCATAGATATTGATAAATGACATTTCACTTTTTTTAGTTTACAACTGTCAAAATTTATTTAAATCTATGAACATTATATATTTCTGTTATTTCGAATATAGAATTTTGCCTAATTTGGATATACTGTTCGATATATTATAATATATCTGTATCTTTTTCAAGTAGTAAAAATAATATATTATTTGAACTGTATTTTTTTTTCAAAAATCCTAAATCGTCTTTTTTCGAAGTTTCACTAAATATTGACATTTGTCATTTTAGTATATAACTAGTATATATATATATATATATATATATATATATATATATATATATATATATGTTAAAGAAGTTAGTTTTGATGTTGAGAAATATGAGTAAGTTCTTCAAGGGCATACATCAAATAAAAGGCAAAGATTTAGAAGTTAATCTTTAATTTTTCCAAACGTTTCGACATAGCATTTTATGTCATCATCAGTGGATCTACAGAATGAATATTGAAAAATTAATATAAACTAGGAAAAAATGACAGAAATTGGAAAAAGAACTATAGATATAAGTAATATAATTATAACAATAACAATTATACTTAACAGATAGATAAACAAGAGAAATGAAAAGTAAAAAGAAATATATACAAACATACAAAAGCGTAATATATATACATAAATATACACACAAACAAACATGTATATATGATATACATGTACAAACACGTACACATATACATATGTATATATACATATGTATATGTGTACATATGTATATATACATATATATACATACACACACATACACACATATACATACATATATATATATATATATATATATATATTAATTGTTTAATATGAACAAAACAGCACTCAGATTTTTTTATCACAACTTTATTTTATTATTACAAACGTTTCGAGACTAAGGTGTGCCTCATCATCAGTGTAATTTCAATAACAGTTATTTATTACTAAACATTCTTTTTAATATTTTATTTAAAACTAAATTTAGACTTTTTAATATAAAACATCAACTGTTCCTTGCATTGGCAAGTGACAATTGTTTTAATCAATGCTTGACACGGTACTGACTGACATGTGACATTTACAGAATTATTTGAAACAAAACTGAAGTATCTAACGGCGACAGGATGGGTAACATTAAAATGTAAACAAAGGAAGGCGCTCGCATACAAAAATCGATAAATATGAAAAAAACAGATTAATTTATTGAAAAGAATAAGATAAAAGAAAAAATTATAAATTATTAATGATGTTTATATAAGTGTCATGTAAAATATTTGTGTCGGTTCTCAGATTTATGCTATTGTTAGTCCGAACTATTAACATTGATTCTGCCATGCTCCGTTTATATATATATATATATACATATACACATACATACATATGCAATACAGGCACATACACATATATAGATAACGAAGCTAACTTACATAAATATGGTCTTACATCAGTAAGTCTGATTAGAGATTTGCTGAATCTAGTCTAATCAGCATTTCTAAATCTTGCGTTAATAAACGCCATGATGCCTCCTTACTCTGTGCAAATTATCAGGTGATACTTAATAATATTTCCAAATTTGTTTCCTCTTAACCTGCGTAATTCCGAACCTGTAAACCTACCCTTACGCGGTCCGATCCCGAACTTTGATTCTTAGCCTCTCACCCATACTTCGAAAAACTGATTGTAAAAAACCCGCCAACTATTCCCTCAAACGGTCTCTTCAAATAATTTTTTAACACATGTTATTACAGCCTCGGGCTCGGTCACATAAACTACGTTCTCTGTGCAAAATATATTATATTTTCACAAATATTTTGCTATGCTCTGTTCAACAAAATAATAAAAAAACAAGTTAGTGCATATATGATAGTGCAAAATTATGTGCCTTGCGCTAGTTACTGATGTAAGACCATATTTATGGAAGTTAGCTTCGTTATCTATATATGTGTATGTGTCTGTATTGCATATGTATGTATGTGTATATGTATATATGTATATATATATACATATATATATGTATATATATATATATATATATATATATATAGTATGTATATGTGTGTATGTGTGTGTATGTATATATGTGTATATATACATATGTACATGTCCGTATGTATATGTTTATATATACGTATTATTCGTATGTATATATGTATATGTGAACGTGTTTGTACATGTATATCATATATACATGTTTGTTTGTGTGTATATTTATGTATACATATATTACGCTTTTGTATGTTTGTATATATTTCTTTTTACTTTTCATTTCTCTTGTTTATCTATCTGTTAAGTATAATTGTTATTGTTATAATTATATTACTTATATCTATAGTTCTTTTTCCAATTTCTGTCATTTTTTCCTAGTTTATATTAATTTTTCAATATTCATTCTGTAGATCCACTGATGATGACATAAAATACTATGTCGAAACGTTTGGAAAAATTAAAGATTAACTTCTAAATCTTTGCCTTTTATTTGATGTATGCCCTTGAAGAACTTATTCATATATATATATATATATATATATATATATATATATATAGAAATGAAATAATGTGTTGGTAGTGAGGTTTAGGTATGGGTTGGAGGTCCGATTGTTGGTAGATCCACAGTCCCGGTTAGTGGTTACTGTAGCAGATTCTTTATATGATATGGTAATAGTGTCCGTCCAACCTTTCCTGGTGCCTTGGGTCGAGCAGTAGGAATAATGTTTGATCGACTGGTTTGATAAGAGTTCTCTTCAGAATAATGGGTACTTTCAATAAGGTATTTGCTGGAAGAGACAAACTTCTGGTTTCCAATATAAAAATCCTCTTGTAATATTTTACACTGTGTTTATTTCTTCTAATTAACAGACATAATCTTCACTTAAGATGTCTAAGACTACTCTGATGACATCAACACTTGGCTAGACTCTTGTCTAAGACATCACTGGCTAGACTCTTGCCTAAGACATCACTTGGCTAGACTCTTGTCTAAGACATCACTTGGCTAGGCTCTTGTCTAAGACATCACTAGTTATACAAATAATTTTGACTCATTATATATTGTATTGGACGTGACAAATTCGGGATGGCGTGCTTCCGCGTTCATGCGAAGATCTTGGAATTTAATTAACATTGAAGAATAAATTCATATTTTTATTAAAAGCACGTACGATCATGTTATTACAGAACAATATATATATATATATATATATATATATATTTATATTTATATATATATATATATATATATATATATATTTATATATATATATATACTATTTGACCCGGCAAATGTTGTTTTACTTACGAGGTTTACTCTTCTGGAATTTTGAAACTTCGCACTGTGATAGAGTTGATAGTCAAACCGAACCCCAAAGAATATTATAGGCCTATGAATAGTGGTTTAATTATAAAAATTAATTGAAATTGCTATAAATGCGCTATCCTTTAGCTGTAGTCAGTCTAGAACCCGAGGAAATATGTTTACAATTAAAGTTACCACAAATGATAAATTTATTAACTAATTGTGAAAAAAATTAGGAATACTGAGAACAAGAAATTTTAAATGTTGGTAACACAAAAAAGTGTTGGTGGCACAAAAAATATATACATTTGTTTCAACAAAAAATTGAGTTGGTTGTAGAGAATCATTTCAAATATTTGGTAAAGCAAAATGCTCTATATTATTTTTAATTATTATTGCCGAACTGCCACGAGACCTGCCACTTAGATTAGTTGAATAGGCAGTGTAGTTATAAATTTCAAAGTGTTTTTTTCTGTAAAGTGTTTTTTTCTGTAAGGTGTAGTTCTGAGTTTAATAGAATATCTATCACGTTCAATTTTAAAAAATATTCTATTTTAATTTTTGAGGTAATAAACCGTTGGCATTCCCTTCAGCAATTTTAATTCTTTTTGCCATTGTTTATGTTGTTGACTAGCGTAGATAACATATTTATTATAATGGTGTTTTTTCTGTTGCATGATCTGATTAAATATAGATTTTAATTCCAAAATAAATGTTGCTAGAGTGCCAGATTCGGAATTGGATAGAAAATTATTAGTTAAACAGAAAAAATATTTTAAACTTAAATAAACAGAATAGGTGGCATTGTATTATGTTGTTAGACTTTGTAACACCTAAAATGATCATTAGACATATTCACATTAAATATCAGATATTTCATAGATATTTTAATAATAAGATCAATTTTTTTACAATTTTTAAAGTATACTTATACGGTTCAAACAAATTTCAAAATCTTCTGAAATTTTTTTCTCAAAGTTTTAAAAAATTTACAAAGTCTTACTTTACTTTTCACATTAAATAAAAAAATTATATTTATAATTCAGTTTAACACTGTATATATTTTATATGCATTATTCTACTCGTAAGAAATATATCATCAGATAGATTCATTCAGCATTCCTACTTAAGGTAAACATTTTCAAGTGTTTTAAGTGATAAGATCGCTACTGTAAATTATATGAACGAAAAAATATATAGTATTTATAATTATCTATTTGAAAACATCAACAACAAAATAATTGTTATCAATCATTTATCAAAAAAATTTTTTTTTTGCTCGAATATTTAATTGTGGTACGGAAAGTTCCAGCTATTTGCTTTAAGGCACGATGCCATGCACCACTAGTTTTCACATGTAATTATGATAATCGTAAGAACTATAGCTGTCATTATCTTCAAAATTATGAGTATGTTTAGAGGTAACGCTCACTACTCAGAAATGTTTTCATTAATGTTAACAATATTTTTGATTCAAAAGTTGGTTTTCTAATATGTTTGGCTCTATTTAAGATACATTAACAAATGCAAGTAGTGGTATGGTTTCAGATTGTCAAAAAATATTGCCAAAGGATTTAATCAAGAAAACATGATACATATTATTAATAAATGTGTAAATACATTTTTTATAGGATAAAATTTTATGGGTTATCAAATTTCAATTTTATAATATTGTAACTTTAACTGTATAATATGTAAATTTTGCAACTTTATATATAAAAATGGAGCTCGGTAAAATGTTAGGTGTCTAAAATGCATAGATTTTGATATATCGTTTGGAAAGAATTCCTTCAAAATTGCAGGACATCAGTGAATCATTTTTCTGATAAATTTTTTTAGTACATGAACTGTTGATACATTTAATAGAATGCAATTTAAGCAATTTTCAAGATATTTCATTCCAGAGAACTTGAAATTTTGTGCATTGACACATTTACAGGTAAATTCTAAATACATAAAAATATAATCTAGAAAATACTTTATAATTGAGCATAAAATTTTACAAATGCGATTTTTCAAAGCACCGAGTTTGAGATATTACGACAAAAAGTGTATTCTCATAATATTTAAAAAAAGTTAATACTTTGGGTTTCTAATTACTTTTGCGGCCAGTTTGATAACGTTTGTTGTATAAATAATATTACAAATAAAACTATTTACAACAATTAAATAATATGCATGTAAAACACCCTATTAAATTTAAATGAACATACTTTCAAAATCATTTGATATTTGAAATATGAGCGCCCGTCCATTGTTTCCTTTTGAATTGCGCTCCTACAAAAAAAAAAAAATTAACTAGTGGTGTATGGTATCGTGCCTTAAGGCAAATTGCTGGAATTTCCTGCACCTTGGGCGAGATTTATATATATTTGCAAGAAATGAAATGAATCCTGCTTGGAATGCTTCCAAAACCTTATCTCATAATTTTATTCTCCTTATATAACTATTTTGAAACTTAATTACCAAGTTTTCGAACCTTTTCAGAAAAAATTATTTTTTGAGTTATTTTAATAATTTTGAAATCGATGGATTTGTATTCACCAAAAAAGAATATTTTTTTATACTATAAGAGCAAAGTAATTAGCAACCTAGAAGATTTAAAATGGACTCTACTGACGAGCAAATTGAAATACTAAATATAAAATAGAAATAGGACTCTACTGACAAGCAAAATGAAATACAAGTCATAAAATAAAAAGATGACTCTACTGACAAGCAAACTGAAATACTCAAAAGAAAATATAAAAAGGAATCTACTGGCGACCAAAAATCGATATACAAAATATTAAATATAATAAGAACTTTACTGACGAGCAAACTAAAATTTAAGATATAAAATAAAGAAAAAGACTCCACTGACTAGCAAATTGAAATAAAATATGAAATATAAAAGGAACTCTACAGACGAGCAAACTTACAAACAAGTTACATGACTTCCCGATATGTTTAGATAATCGACTTAATCAATAAAAAATAAATTAATTTATGAGTCATTAAAAGTATTCCAGTGGATTTATTACACATAGTTGAAAACGAATAAACACTTTGACTCGGAGTATTTTCTAAAATCAAATTTTCACAAATCAACAACTTTTATAATTAATCCAGTTTCCATAGGATTTTAATGGCTCAGTATGTTCATTAAAACCAAGTACTCTATCGTTATACCAAGTAAATCGTCTAATTTTGATTTTAACAAATGTCAAAAAACGACTCATTTTCTTAAAATTTGGTAAATTTTTAAAATTAAACTACTTGTCGTAAGGGCATCATATTTTAGTAAGTTCTATAAGACCATGATACGTATCGCCAAAAAAAAATCCATAAAAAAAGAAACGGCTCGGCATATTGTCTCACAAAACAGGCAAACTTTAGTCCTCATTGAGATACATCAAATGGTTTTTAAATTGTTGAAATCGGTCTAGCCGTTTTTGAAAAAACGTCGATCAAAGGTCTAATTTTGACAAATTCCAAAAAAACTATACTAATTTTTGCAAACTTTGAAGAATTTTCAAAATCAAACGACTTGTCGTAGGGCCGTAATATTTTAGTATGATCTAGGAGACTATGGTATCTACCATAAAAAAAACATAAAAATTGTCGTTTTTTAAACTTTATTACAAGAAAACGGCCCGGCCGATCTTTGCCAAAAACTAATCAGCACGATTACCAACCAATATCTTTCGAACGGTTTTTAAATTTTCAAAAACGATTCAGAATTGCGGGCTAAAACGTAGATGAAATTTTTTTCACTTTTCTGCGATTTATAAAGAAACGGCCCGGCCGATCGCCAGACAAAACTGACAAACGATAGTCCTCATCGAGATACATCGATCGGCTTTTAAGTTTTTGAAATCGGTCCATCCGTTTTGAAGAAAACGTCGATTTACGGCAAAAAATCTGTTCACACACACATACACACACACACACGCATACTTTTTCCAAATTTGGTCTCATTCGATTCAGAATGGCTTGAAACGTCGAGAAAATATAAAATTAGCGAGTCGGATTTTTAGATGAAAACCTAAACTTCTCGTTCGACCTGCCGAGCCGTTTCTTTGTAATTTAGAAAAAAGTGTTAAACCTTTCGTCGACATTTAAGCTCATACTGCGGAACCGATTTTAAAAAATCAAAAACTGTTCGAAAGATATTAGTTGGGAATGATACTGATTAGTTTTAGGTGAAAATGTACCGAGCCGTTTTCTTGTAATTAACTGTTGAACAAAAAATTTAGGCCGATTTTTATGGAACTTTGTTTGGCGATATATATCATGATCTTATAGAACTTACTGAATTATTACGACCTTACAACAAGTAGTTCAATTTTAAAAATTCATCAAAGCTTGAAAAAATGAGTAGTTTTTTTGACGTTTGTTAAGATTAAAATTATATGATTTACTTGGTATAACAATAGAGTACTTGGTCTTAATGAACATACTAAACCATTAACGTCCTACGAAAACTGGTTCAATTATAAAAATTATTGATTTTTGTCGTTTTCAATTATGTGTAATAAATCCTCGCGGAATACTTCTAATCACTCATAAATTAATTTGTTTATTATTGATTAAACCGATTATTTACACATATCGGGAAGTTTATGTAACTTGCCTCAAGGTTAAATACCAATACCAACTAGTTATAGATAAGGTAAACATATTTTTAAAATATGAATGAAACATACTAAAATTTTATTTTTAACTAGCTGACCCGGCAAACGTTGTATTGCCAAGTATGGTATTTCTAAACAATTTCTAGATTTTGAAAAAAAAAATTATTTTAGGAGTGTAAGGATGTGGTATTTCAATGGTACAGACAATGAGGTTTTATAAACACAATAAACCCCAGAGTTTACTTGTATAATAATGAATAATATAATTCATAATAACAATATTCGTGTTTTTTAGGATGTTGTTTTGATTGATTGCCTTATGAAGGACCAATTGTAAAACACTTAATTGATAACTGTATATATTTATTTTATAAGTTATAATAGTATTTACAATAAATTTAATATGTTTTTGATTACGTATTGATTGAATTGATTTTGGTTTTATAATATCAATCTATGATTTTTTGTTTCTATCTCAATATACCCGCATGCTTTGATTGGCGCTAACATACTCCTGGCCTTGAAATATAGATAGTTGCACTTGCCACTTAGTTCTACCTTGTAACTCTGTATATTCCTTATGCCAGCGTTTCCAAATGTGTTGCACAAGTTTTTGGAGTCGTTGATATCGAGAAAGTTTATTGTCTGGTATATCAAACACTGACGGATCTGGAGTTGAAATCAAGGATTTTTCAATGAGAAAATGACCAGAAGTTAATGAATCATAATCGTTAGGATCGGAGCTTAAAAGAGAAATTGGTCTCGAATTCAATATTGCTTCGATCTGTGTCAGAACCGTATAAAAATCTTCGAAAGTTAAAATGGCGTTTCCTAATATTTGTTTTAGGTGAGCCTCCGAAATGAGGAGAATTCGGTGGAATGTGCTTCCATGACACACCTTCGTTGATAATTTTATCAGTAATCTCGTTTTGATTTGACTTTCTTTGTAAAAATTTATACAGTTCCTTCAATCCAGAAGCTGCGCCTATGAAATTCGTTCCATTATCTGAATATATTTCGCGAGGTTTGCCACGTCGTGCTATAAATCGTTTTAATGTTGCCATAAACCTATTCGTCGTTAAATCAGATACTAATTCAATATGAATTGCTTTCGTAACAAAACATACAAACAAACATATATAAGCCTTTAATTTTTTGTACCCTCTTGTTTGACGATCTCTTATTAAGACAGGACCTCCGTAATCTACTCCGCATATAAAAAAGGTGATTGCGGCGTTACACGACTTTTAGGTAAATTACCCATTAATGGATGGATCAATGTGGGTTTTACTTTAAAATCATATTACTCATTTTTTATGAATAATCTTGTTAAGTTACTGCTTCCGATAGGCCAATAGGTATCACGCATTGTATTTAATAGCATTTGTGCTCCGCAGTGATACCATTTTAAATACTCATGTCTAGCTAACAGAATTGAATTGAGTGATTCTTTGGTAGTTAGTGATTTTAGTTTTGAAGATTTGTTTAATGCTTCCTTACTCATAATTATGTCTATGTCATGCTTGAATGTATCATGTTGTGCCTTGTTCTTCGTTATTTTAGAATTTTTATAAAATGGATAACAAAAAGCTACAACTTGTACTAGTTTAATAGATGAAGTCTGGAATCGTAAGATTGTTAGTTGTGCGTTGCTGTGTTTCAGCTAAATTTTGTAATCAAAATGGGCCTTGCCATCATATAAATGAATTATATTTAGCTTGCTTTAGACAGTGATTAGATTATGTTATTGTATGGAATATGAATCGGTTTTAGAATAAATTACGATAATTTCGTATTCCTTTGGAAAAACTGTCTGGTTTTAAACACACCGTGATTAGGCCAATAGAAACTTGTTTTGGGTTTGATAGATTCATTAGCTATGCTTCTATTTCCTAGTGACATATAAGTATTCATAAAGTTTTTATCTTCGAAATAGATTTTGATTCGTTCGTAAATCATTTATGCGTGAAATATACATTATAATATAGCATTTACAATTCGCATTGTCTTTTATATGATTTGTAAATCGAGTTGTAACAATAGACCTTGCGTCATTTGTCGAAGTTCTATTAGAAAAATGTTGTTTGCGTTGTGTTTTCGTTTTATTAAAATATTGTATGTCATTGCTTGCTTTCAAATCCCAAATTCTATTTTCTTGTGCTTTAACATTAGATCTATGATTGCACATTAAAAATGAATGGGAAGTATTGAGAGGTATGTTACCGGCAGAATGACATGAAATAATTTGTGGTGTATCAAGAGTCGGTGGTTGGTTTGAATATCTGTGTAAAAGACTATGGTGATTTAAATTGCAAGAGGTGCATCGACTCGATGAAAGGCATTGACTAACATTATGATTACACCGTAAACAATTAATACATAATTTTAATTCTTTTGCTTTGTTTAATCTATCTTCTGTAGATAGTAATCAAAACTTTGGGCTGCTGAATGATAAGTCCCCTTGCAAAACAGACAAATATTTTTGTAACTAGTTGATGTATCGTAAGACTTCATCTGTTTTGCGTAATTAGTGTTTATGTCTTTAAAATTATTGAAATTTTCGGTTCTTGCCTCAGTTGGGTTTATAGCTTCTAATGTCATACAGCGTTGATTTAGAAAGCTATTGAGTTCGGCAAATGTAACTAATTCTGACCCTCTATTCATGAGCATGTCTCACTCTTGGTGAGTTTTCTCGTCTATTTTAGAAATTATTAAATAATTAATTAGAGCGTCCCACTGGTCTACCGGCTGTTGCAACATTTTTAAACATCTTAAATGTTTATTAAACGTATATATTAAATTACGAAGATCCTTACCCGATTCATTGTGCATGGCTGGATGATCAAATAATTTTTTAATTTATAATATGGTTATTTACGATTTTTTTCTTGTTTTCAGAACGCGTTTTTAATAAATCCCAAGCAATTATATAATTGTCGGCCGTTGCCGGTAGTGATTCTATAAGATTAGCAGCATTTCCCTTTAGGCACGATTTTAAATAATAAAACTTTTGGGCATTGCCTATGTTTGAATCTTTATGAATTAAACAAGAAAATGAATCGTAAAATTGCAACCAGTTTCAATAAGAGCCGTCAAATTGAGGTAAATTAATCTGAGGCAATTTTATGTTGTTAAAACTATTTGTCATATTAGAATCATTAAAGTTATTATTTGAATTAATATCTGATCTATTTGGTGTTATTTGACCAAATTTTGATAAAGTTGATAGGCAATTATTATATTTTTTTAAAAATTCATTTAATTCGATGTCCATTAACTTATTGATTTCTTCTTCGTCCTCTTATAGCGTTGTTATATTGATAATAGTGTTTTCGAATATTTCAAATAATGGTTTTATATCTTCGTTATGGCGGCTTATATCTATAAGTAGATGTTTCTGACATTTGTTTACAATTTTTTTCAAATCTTGTTAGTCGTGATTTAATTACTCGTTGTCTCATTTTTAGTGATTTTAATGATTCCATGTTGACACGGATTGTAATTGCAAAAATTGTTAGTTTTAAGTGACCTGATTTCTACTCCTTTTGCTTTCGATTTGATGTATTCTCTTCTTCGACTGCTGGACGTCAAATCCGGCTCGTCTGGACCAATGTTTTTTAGGATGTTGTTTTGATTGATTGCCTAATGAAGGACCAATTGTAAAACACTTAATTGATAACTGTATATATTTATTTCATAAGTTATAATAGTATTTACAATAAATTTTAATATGTTTTTGATTACGTATTGATTGAATTGATTTTGGTTTTATATTATCAATTGATGATTTTTTGTTTTCTATCTCAATATACCCGCATGCTTTGATTGGCGCAAACAATTCGTTCATACATATTTTGTTATTACAATCAAACTGGAAGTTTTATACACTTAATATGGTATAATTCAATCCAACTCTTTTTTAGTCTTTAGCCATGGTCAATGTTCAGTTGGTCATTTTTGCCCCACACAGTTGTAAGTTTTTAAAGTGGTTATATAGAGAAAACTGTTGAATCCCACTCAAAGTCAACATTAAATTTTATGAAACAATTAAATAGCGTATAGTTAAAATTTATAATAAAGTCTCGTAAACTACATCACAGTGCTCACAACCCAAAAAACTAACAACGAAAGGAAATACTTTCTGTTCTCTCTTTCCAGAGGACTTGTAAATTTGTGCATTGACATTTTTACAGGTGTGTGTTCCAAAGTTATATTATCAACCGAATCTTCTTATTTAAGTAGTGGTCTGTTATATCTGGGAATATGTTATTCGACAAAATGACCCCTTTGATCGATTCCAAATTTAGGTTTTTAATTTAAATAATCTAAATAAAATAATGATATAGTCTAGAAAATATTTTATAAATACTAATGAATATGAAATTATGCAACTAAGACTGGGCCCAATCCGTACAGCCATTTTAACGTTTTACCCCGGATTGTTATATAGCTATATAAAATGGATATTTCTTCTTCATACATTTGCTTGAACATATGTATATTTTCAACATGAGTACATATTGTGATAAATTTCAATGTGTTTATTTTGATTTTCTTTTTTTGCAACCGTGTATCCAAATTAGTGGCATCTTTCTTATCATCATGACTTCTATATAGTTTGCTCGGGAAGTAATTGGGAAAAGAGCCGATCAATAACATCATTAGTATTTGAAATACATAAGAAAAATTTGTTTAACTATTTTAATTTTTTCATTGCAAATTCGAATGCTAGAAAAACCTAATTCTATGCTTCAGAAGGCCTATTTGGATGATGACATCATGTAATATAATGCATGTTCGTACTGCTGATACTTTTCATTTCATGTGATATTTGTCAAACCCTAAAAATATAAATGTCATGGACCATATAACTACAAAACTCATTTTAGTATTGTAATGAAGAATTTGTATTGTAAATAGATTGTGCTGTAAGTATTTGTAATGATTGCTTCCATATCTAATTTAACTGTACTTATGTTGATGTCACGTTTCATAATGCGATCTTTATAAGCAATTTTCAAACAATTTTGTTTCCAAAGATCTTGTATTTGTATGTACACATAATTGAAATTTTTATGAATATGATTTCCAAAATTACTATCTGTGTTATAATCCAGTTTTCTCATTCATATCGCTGTCTATTTTAACTCGCAATGAATGATTAGACAAAAATGTCTATGGTGTCCGCTTCGATGAATTCCAAACTTAGGATCTCCATTTGAATAACCTAAATGCAATAATAATATAATTCAGGAAACGTTTTCGTAATACATTATTCACATTAAACTAATAAGTACTTTTGCAGCACAGCATTTGAAATAAGATGTGTCAAAAATGAATACAAAACGCAGTGAGCAAACAAATGATCACTTGAGAATTAAATAAAATCTTTATATTAAATCAAAATAAGCATTCTTATTAACATTTAAATATACATATATATATATATATATACTAGCTGACCCGGCAAACGTTGTTTTGCTAAGTAAGGTATATTCTAAACAATTTCTAGAGAATCAAAAATATTGCAAACGAACGATTAGCTGACTACGTTCAGTAAAACTACAGACTTCGTCATTTTAAAAATGTGCTTTTTTTGCTGTCTTTCAAAAATTTGTTATCTAGACCTTTTTACCCTATAGGCGGGGTAACTTGGAACGGCCAGATGGCAAACAGGTTTAATGTCTTATTTTAATTTTAAAGGTATTTTACAAAATAATTACATTTTTAACTAATGCTAAAAAGCTACCAATAGAAGAAAATACTTTTACTATGGATTTTCAAAGATGACCGTTTATCTCCCAATATCAAAGTCATAAGAATCAAGGTTATAGCTGGTTATACATCTTTCTCTCTTCACTTTCAAATAATGTTGTTAAACAATGCTTCAGCTTTACTGGATTTTGACACTTTGGTCGTGAAACTTTTAACCCCGTACCTTCATATATTACTAACCATTCTTTGATAAATTCTGGGAAATTATAACTGGGAATAAGTTATTCGACAAAATGTACATGTAAATGTAAGTAATGCTCTTTTTCAGTCTTGGTCGCGGCATTATTATTAAACTTCACTTCACCTTATATATATATATATATATATATATATATATATATATATATATAGTCTTGGTCGCGGCATTATTATTAAACTTTACTTCACCTTATATATATATATATATATATATAGTATCATAGATTGAATAAACTACATGGATAGTTTATAAATAATTAATTCTGAATTAGAATGAAAAACGGGCTCTAAACTACCTCTCTGCCACCAATTACTGAGCCACAGCAACGCGTGGCCGGGCTAGCTAGTATTTTTTATATATATATAAATATACTATCAATTAAACTGAAAATCGGGATAAAAAGTATCCTAAGTCCTTCTCCTGGCTCTAAACTACCTCCCTGCCAATTTTCATCTAAATCGGTTCAGCCGTTCGTGAGTTATAAGTGTTAGCACATAAAGCGATCCTCTTTTATATATATAGATATATATATATATATATATATATATATATATATATATATACGTGTATATATATACATATATATTTTCAATAATAATTAAATTTCAAGATTAAAAGAATAATAATAATATCTAACACAGAACATAATCTGTTTCAACTTGTCAAAACCATTTGACATATGAGTAATATTCATCTGTCATTTGAATAATATTGTGTAGAAATCCATTTTAAATCAAGTACTGTTTACCAAAAATTTTCAAACTAAAAATGTCAAGTTTCTACGCGATTTTGAAATATTATCTCACCTTTCCGACCTTCTCTGGATTGGCACAATTTTTTCAAGACTAAGACTGGACGAATCGGTTTAGCCGTTTTTGAGTTTTACTAGATCATTTGATCGAGAGCTCCATTTTTATATATAAGATTTTAAATTGTTTTTAATAGTCCACGCTGTTGCTTTGGCTTTTGGAAAAAAAACTAATCATAATTGCGAAAAACATTAAACAACGTAATTACATACTAAAGACAACTAGTGGGGCGCATGGCATCGTGCCTTAAGGCAAATTGCTGGAACTTTCCATACCGCAATTGAAAATTGTGGTACTGAACCCAAACAAATTTATACAAAATGTGTACACATTATTAATATCTATTTAAAAAATCTGATTATTTGATGTACATATGTCTAATAACATTTTTGACCGCAAAATGTCATGTTTTTAACTTATTTTTATTGAGAGTCCATAACCGCTGAATCTGCCTCCCCAAAAATTCAATTAGTTCTTCATCTTGTCAATACAAGTAAAATCTTTTTGAAATATTGAAATCGGAAACTGAGTTACCGTCTTTAGCACTTTTTGCAGCGTGTTTTCAGAACGGCTAGACCTGCCTTTGCCAAATACTAATCAGCACGTCTAATTATCAATACGAATCGAATGATTTTTAAATTATTCAAATCGGTTATTCCATACCATTTTTTCTAAAGTTGCCAATATATTCAGAGACCTATTAAACGTAAAGGTATATTAAAATTTTCATTTTTGATTTGACTCTACGGGGAGTTAAGAATAAACATTTTGCAATTTTAATATTATAATCAACATAATTCAATAAAAATTTTGGAAATTTAATTCTGAAGCATCTCAAATAAAAAATTATATACCATAATTACTTGACTTCAGTAAAGCGTTTGATCTTGTCGATCACAATATTCTGTTAAGGAAGCTACAGCGGTATGGAGTCAGGGGCAAAATATTATACTGGTTTAGATCTTACTTAACAGGCAGGCATCTACAGGTAAGACTGAATGGCCATTTATCTAAAAAATACGAAGCGATATCTGGTGTACCGCAAGGATCACACTTGGGACCAATATTATTCAATATTTTTATTAATGACATAGGCACTGACTTCAATTCTGATTATCTTTTATACGCAGATGACCTCAAAATCTATAAAACTATAAATTGTGATGATGATAGATTATCGTTACAACAAGACATTGCGCAATTGCACAACTGGTGTATAAGTAATAAACTTAAGTTAAATGCTAAAAAATGCGCAGTAATGATACTATCTCGATCCCACAATTCAATTCAACAAGATTATTATTTAGAAAACCAAAAACTAAATTCATTCACTTCTATAAAAGACCTTGGAGTTATTTTTAACACCAAATTAAACTTCTCACAGCATATTAAAAAAATTGCTCTTCAAGCCCTAAGAACACTTAGCTTCATCACCAGGAGTGGTCGAGATTTCCACAGCATAGACACACTATATCTGTACTCCACACTTTTCAGGAGACCTCACACTGAATTATCAAGCAACAAACTTAATAGAGTGCAAAGGAAATTTGAAAAATACCTTAAGCACTTTGCGCAATCGAAAAGAATTAGTGCACATGAAAGCGAAAAATTTTTACTGAAATGCGAGGACAATAACCTAAGCAAACGACAGCAAATTACTAATCTTATTTTTTTTTCATAAGACAGTAAATGGCTCAATTGATTCTCCTGAGATTCTAGAAAAAATTAATTTGATATGCCCGAGACAAGGATTAAGAACAAACCGTATTGTGCAGACTTCAAAAACGACGAAAAACTATATATTGAACGGTCCAATGAACAGAGTAGCATGGTGGTCAATGAACAGTGCTCAAAACTAAACTTTTTAATTCATCATAAAATACATTTATCAACATTGTCAAAAGAAATAATACTTATTAGAACTTGTTAGCATTACTAGTGTGTTTGAGTCTACATATAGGTGCATGTGCGGACGTATGTATGTACGAGTGTATGTATAGGTTCCCGTATGTGTGTTTGTAAAAACAACATAGTTTAACATTATTATGTTACATTACCATATAATTAACTGTATATAGCCGATTGGCGTATAATAAATAAATAAATAAATAAATAAATAAATAAATAAATAAATGAATAAATAAATAAATAATTACATATATTACCTGTTCCTTATCTTCTTGTGTTTTTGGCCAAAGTGTACAAATTATAATTAATTCTCCTAAATCTGTGCTCGGTCTTGATGGATCAGACAAAGTAAGTTTAATTTCTTGCGGCCTATTTAAATCAAGCACAGTTAAGTCTAAACGAGCTGCACCCATAAAATCGTCTTGTAGACCCCAATCATAGTCATAAACCTAAAAAAGATGAATGTCATTGTTTTGGCTTCTATTGGTTTCGTAATATTTAATACCAAAATTATTTTGTTAATAATCTATACGTATAACGCGCTTCGTTCGTTGTATGCATATTATTTCCTGATATGCATAACACAGTTCTAAATTCTAAATATGTAATCGAAATGTTTTTCAAAATCTTTTTTTAATTTTCAAATAAAACTAGTGATTAGTGTCATACAACTCAATTTATTTTTACTTTGTAATATTTGCAGTACAAAATTATTTTGGAAATTATATATATATGTTTAATTTGAGTTTAAAATTCGGGCGTGCCTTTAGTGTGAAATTTTGTGTATGTGTGTCTGTTGTCCAACAGAAGACAAAACAGGTGTAGCTAAGGGTCCGACCGTGTATTACAAGCTTACAGCTGGTTCCTTTACTTGCTTACAGCTATTCCAGCCACAATAGCATTTTTTATCAATTTTACTAGTATTTTATTTGTTTTAAATTGGTTTTATTATATTTTATGTAGTTTTCTTGTCGTTACTATTTTTATTAACAAATCGCATAATAAATTATTCAACTAGTGAGGCGCATGGTATCGTGCTTTAAGGCAAATTGCTGGAACTTCCCGTACCGTAACGAGATGTTCGAGGAATATTAAATGTTTTCAAATAGATTATTATAAAATCTGTAATATCGTTAACTATTTATACAAATTATATAAACTGAATTGCAAAGTTTAAATTATTTGTTTAAATTATATTAGAACTTTAGTCAGAATTAAGAATAAAATCTGAATTATTTTAGATATACAAAAATTTTTTTTGAAAAAAAAATTTGAAACAAAATTTTTTTTTTTCGAAATCAATTATTTTGTTAAAACAAGCAGAAAGTTCTTTGAATCATTCAAGTCGGACGCTTAGTTCTCTCAAAAACTGCCATTTTTGCACATTTAGCTCTGTATCTTTGAAATGGCCGGGCCTGCCTTTGCCAAAAACTAATAACCACTTATTCCAATCATTACTAATTGAATGTTGTTTAGATGATTCAAATCCGATACTACGTTCTCTCGAAAACTCTATTTCCATTTTCTGCACTCTTTGCTCTTCATTTCCGTATCTGCTGGACCTCCCTTTGCCAAAAACTAATCAGCACATCTCTCTATCAATAGGAATCGAATGTTTTTTAAACCATTCAAATCGGTTGATCCGTGCGCCCGAAAACATGAACGAAAAAATGCGGACACATAAAATACACACACACATACACATCCATTTTTTCTGAGGTATGCCAAAATGTTCACAAACCTTCAAAACGTCGAGAAATGCAAAAATTACAATAACTTACCCTACGGGAAGTTAAAAATAAAGAAATAACGAGATTAAGTTCTTATTTATTTAATGTAAATTGTAGAGCAAACCAAACAAACCTATTTTGAGTAAATTTACTTTTTGGTATTAAATTGTCGTTTTATGTGTATGACACCCAACATAGGAGCAGCGTTTTTTATCGGAAAGTATACACTATCGGAATTCGACGAGCCATAGCTTTCCATTTTATAGAGAAATTTGAATAGTAAAAAAAATCAGTCCAATAAAAATGTAAACCGCCGAATCATAAGGGCAGCTTTTTAATCTGAAACTATACACCAATTTTATCTCGTGAATATTACTGAGCTCGTATTATTGAATGCTCAGGCCCGATGAAGGAATCCAATAGATTTCCCTAATAAGATTCATATATGATTAGATTTTTCGTACAAAATATGTTATTATTATTGTTACATTTTGTTTAACATATTTTATTAGTTATGGGTAACAGGTTAAGAAACAGGGAGAATTGATGGATGCGCCTGAATTGATAGTCCTTTTTGGATTGGAACTAGTGAACTGTTAAATTTTATTTTTTAAGCTATGCAAGGGAGCCGTCTTATACATGTTGCACTCGAAATTATAATATGAGTATTTTAAGTATTTGGGTCAAAGATTATTTGTTGCCATAACCATAGTGCTGCATAAGTAACAATGCATCACTTCCCGATAAGACAAACTGTGAGTATTATTGTCCCAGGCTGGGATACACCAGGTGTGTCACCCACATAGAGGCAAGTGCTATTTGGTTTTGCGGTTGGAATAAGTGAACTGTTTAGAGTTTATGATTTGAAGATATGCAAGGAAAGCGAGATTCCAGATACAAATTTTATAACATTATTAATAAAAAACAAAATTATTTAAAAAGCATTAAATTTTTAATGATTGGTAGTAGAGGTGATTAGTTTTTGGCAAAGGAATGTTCAGCCATTTCGAAGATACAGAGCTAAATGTACAAAATATGGCAGTTTTTGAGAGAACTAAGCGTCCGATTTGAATGATTCATAGAACTTTCTGCTTCTTTCAACAAAATAATTGCTTTTGAAAAAAAAATTTGTTTCAATTTTTTTTTCAATTTTATTGTTTTTTTCGAAAAAAAAACATTTTTTTTGTATATTAAAAATAACTCAAATTTTAATTTTAATTCTGACCAAAGTTCCAATATACTTTAAACAAATAATTTCTACTTTGCTATTTTGTTTATATAATTCTTATAAATATTATACAATATTACAGTATTTATAATAATCTGTTTGAAAGTATTTAATATTCCTCGAACATTTTGTTACGGTACGAGAAGTTCCAGCAATTTACTTTTAGGCACGATGCCATGCACCCCACTAGTTTTTTTTAAAATACTTTTTATGGTTGTATAGTTGATATTACATGAACTATTTAAAATTGTTAACACAGTGCATATATTTCGCGAACGAAAAATCGATGCATTTGAAATAAAATATGTTCATTCTAACAATAGGCCCGCTTAATTAGAATTTGTTTATATATATTTCATTCAGACATATATAAACAACGTCGTCTAATCTAATAAGTTTCACATTTTGTCTACAAGGAACCAATGATGAAAATTCTAGATTTTGTAATATTGATAATATTGAATATTATAACATTTATTCATAGACATTTTTATTGACTAATTATTTTTATTCTTCGAATGTTTAATCACGGTACGGGAAGTTCCCGCAATTTGCCTTAAGGCACGATGCCATGCGCCCCACTAGTTCGAGATAATTTGTGAATGAGGCAGAATGACTAAGAATAATACATAACCAGTTATAATGCCAGTAAGATTAATATTTTGTATATACTTTCTTATTAATTACAACAAGTATATTTTAAGTATATAAAATAATTCTTAATAAGTTAGAAAATTTTTATATTTTTTAGTTAAGGTGTTATTAGCGATAGAATAATTACGATTAGTTTATTTTCTGGTAATTTAAAAATCATTTTTTAGATCATTTATTTAGTACAATGAAGAACGACGCCTTCAATAATTATTTACTACAACTGAACAGGTTTGACTACACCATTTGAAAGCCAGTCAAAATCAAAGGAAAACCAACATCAGCAAACCCTCCATTAAAGATTCAAACTTTGAATGGATACACGTGGACAAAACGAAATACAGAGAAAGCAAGTATTGTTTTACCGTGGCAAGCAAATATTGTTTCACCTTGAATAAATGTTTTTCACGAAACGATGTTGCGCCTGTAACTCAAAAATTAACTAATGGTGCATGGCATTGTGCCTTGTCACATTGCTGGAACTTTCCGTATCGTAACGAAATGATCGAGGAATATTAAATGTTTTCAAATATTTTTTATGAATATTGTAACATTGTGTAATATTTATAAGAATTATATAAACTGAATTGCAAAGTTGAAATTATTTGTTTAAATTATATTAGAACAGAATTAAACTTAAAATCTGAATTATTTTCGATATAAAAAAAAAATTCTTAAAAAAAATTTTTTTGAAAAAAAAATTAGAAACAAAATTTTTTTTTCAAGAGCATTATTTTGTTGATACAAGCAGAAAGTTTTTTCAATAATTCAAATCGGACGCTTAGTTCTTTCAAAAACTGGCATTTTTTGTACATTTAGCTCTGTATCTTCAAAATGGCTGGACCTGCCTTTGCTAAAAACAAATCCCAATCATTACAAATTGAATGTTATTCAAATCATTCAAATCGGATACTGCGTTCTTTTAAAAACTCGATTTGTATTTTCAGTACTCTTTGCTCCGAATCTCCGTAACGGCTAGACCTGCCAATGCCAAAATCTAATCAGCACGTCTCCTTATCAACAGCAATCAAATGTTTTTTGATTAATTGAAATCGGTTGAATAGTGTTCCCGAAATTGTCGACGAAAATTTGTATCCGCACACACACAAACACACACATACATACAAACACATATATTCATTTTTTTCTATAAAGCCGCCTCATTCATGTTGCACTCGCAATTTTGTTTCTAATGTATTTTGAGTATTTTGAGTATTTGGGTCAAAGATTATTTGTTGTCATAACCATAGTCCTGCCATAAGTAACAATGAATCACTTCCCGATAAGACAAACTGTGAGTATTATTGTCCTTGGCCAGCCGTGGTCCCATGGTAAGAACGTGGGCTAGCAAATCCTAGTCCCGGGTTCAAATACAATCTCGGTCGGTTCGGTATCAAAGCACCTTGATACTAAATTTTCACTTGAAATCATAGATTTCAAATATAATTTCAAGTGAAAATGGCCTTTCGTGGGCATAGCTGTAGTGGCAACATGCCACTTGGAAGTAAAAAGTCATCACTATTACAACAATTGTAATAATTCAGCACATAGAGATGGGACAACTGTTTGGGTTGCCATCTATAAAAATTGTAAGATAATTGATCACAACAGCTCATAGAACTCATAAGTTCTGATCGCTGTTAAAATTAAAAAAAAAAAAAAAAATTATTGTCCTAGGCTGGAATACACCAGGTGTGTCATCCACACAGAGAAGTGCTATTTGGTTTTTGGGTTGGAATAAGTGAACTGTTTAAAATTTATGATGTGAAGCTTTGCAGGGAAAGCGAGATTTCAGATACAAACATTCATCTAAAGTGATGTACTGGGAGATCTACTGAACTTCTATTAGCTAATTATAATTTCAATATGACTTATTGTTGTTCCAAAATATTAACGCAGCGTCAAGTTATCATTAGTCTATTACCTTCACTTGAATTTGCTGAAATGGATCTTCAATTGGTACTGTGAAACTCTCATCCCAGAGAGGATTCAAATCTCTGTGCATAGTTTTCGATTTATGCAAAAGACGCCCACCTAGTTTGAATTTAACATATGGATCACTAGTACCTGAAAATAAATAAATGTGTTTTTATACATAATTTATATTAAAAAAATGGGAAAAATATTGCCCGAAAGACTGATTTTAGGGCCCCTCTTATTCCTCTTCTATATTAATGATTTACCTCTTTATACAAATCTTTGTAATTTCAAATGTTTTTGATGATGACACCATCGGTATTATCAAGTCCAAATCTCTTAATCAATTACATCATAAACTAGTGGGGCGCATGGTATCGTGCTTTATGGCAAATTGCTGAAGCTTTCCGTACCAAAAATTATTTTTTTTTAAAAAGATTGATATTTTTGGAAAAAATACTTTGAAGAAAATAGATTTTTGAGAAACCTTAAGTTTTTGAAGAAAAATATTTTTTGAATGATTAAATTCAGACACTCCGTTCTCTTAACAACTGAGCTACCTTTTGTTGCACTTTTTGTCCCGTATCTTCGAAACGGCTGACATGCCTATTTCAAAAACTAATCAGCATGTCTCCTTATCAACAGCAATTGAATGTTTTTTAAATAACTGAAATCGGTTGAACCGTGTTCCCAAAATCGTCGACGAAAATTTGTATCTGCACACCCACACACATACACACACAAGTTAGAAATTATAACTTTCTAGAATCTAGAATCTAGATCTTCCCTCGACAAAGTCATGCCTAACGGCGGTTTTAGGAAAAAACACCTACACACACTATACACACATACACATACCACTGAAACCACTGAAATGTAAAGATATATACAAACTTTTGTTTTCGATTTTTTTGCGATTACTATAACTTACCCTACGAGAGTTAATTAATTATGGTTATGCCAGAAACAACGAAAAATAATCTCGTCTTATGATCAAATAAAATTATAATAAAAAAAAATCTCGTCTTAAATAATGATGAAATTCAAATCTCCAACAACGACAACAACGTTGTTTTTTTGATATAAAGTATTAAGTTCGACAGTTTGTGTTTGACCTCTGAGGAAGGTAACATCGATAAGTGTTAAGTGAATATATATAAAAAGCTACGTAATGGAATCCGATCAGTATGGGAAAGAAGGAGGGCGTCCGCCCGACTGTTCAACAAAGTTTTCGGTAATCGGTGAAACAATTGCAATCGCAATGAATACGATAAACGACAGTTATAATAATGAAAATGTTAGTGAGTGAAATTAGTAAAGAAAAATTAACATTACATGATCAATATTCAATCATCAATAGGAATCGAATGTTTTTTGAACCATTTAAATCGGTTGATCCGTGCACTCGAAAACGTGGACGAAAAATTGTATCCATACATGCATACACTCACACACACACACATCCTTTTTTCTGAGGTATGCCAAAATGTTCAGAAACCTTCAAAACGTCGAGAAAGGTAAAAATTTTCAATTTCGATTTTCGGCCCATTACAATAACTTACCCAACGGAAAGTTAAAAAAAAGTATTCAAATTGACAAAATCTTATTATTTATATTCTAATTTTCAAACAAAATCTTTAAAAAAAATTGTTGACTATGATGTGTAGGATGTGTAGTTGTTGCCAATAGAAGGATTGGTTTTCCTTACTATATTCTAGCCTAGACTCTGATCTAAATTTGCCCTCCCCCCGCATTAATTCTCATCATCCCCCGCATCTATTGGTTTATAACTCTTTTATTTTTGAATTTATCAGAACTTGTAATATACTATTTTAAAGGTGATTGAATGAGCTACAACTTTCTTTATAAATAAATAAATAAATTTTACCGTAACTTCTCTTATTTTGAAACGGCAAAGAGTTAAAGGGCTCGAAAGACTCTCCGGTTGGACAGCCACGCACTCTTTAAACAATTATAACTCTATCAATATTTGTGTAACAGCAAAATAAAAAAAAGCAATAATTATTAAAAAAAACCTTGAATTTTCATATATATATATTTTTATACGTATTTTTTCAGAGATATTATAATAAAAAATTGGTTGTTTTTTTAAATGGATTTTTTTTCATAAAATCATGAGTTTTTTTGAAAATCATTTGTACTAATGTTGTGTGTATTTTATAGAATCCATTAAGATCTCTTAAACAAAGCTAATTCTAGAAAATTATTTTTAATTTTGGTGGCTCTCATAACTATTTGATTTAAATGAAAAAAAAAGGTATGTCTTTTATTTTCATGATAGATCACTTTTTTTTACACGCAGAAATACTCATTTTAAAGCTTATTTTGAGCACTATAAAAACCCATTTTCATTTCTAGCTTAATATTGTTCTCAGAACACTATAAAATAGCGATTCATTAAGATTTTATTTCATATAATTTGTTCATTATATGATTTTTTGTTAAAATGTATATTTTGAAAATATTAGCTAAAAAACAATAAAAAACGCAAGAAAGAAAACAAATTTTTAGTAGTCAGTTACTTGAAAAGTATTTACATTTTTGAAAAACATTATTAAACATTTTCTCTTATAATTAGTTCGTTTATCGATACACGACGTTATTTAGAAAAACTGTCAAATTGAATATGTTTGAGCGCAATCACTTACAGTCCACAATTGTCAGACGCATACGCAGACTGCATCACCTGTCAGGCGCATGTTATATTATTTGCATATTATATTATTTTAATTTTTAGCACATCTCAGCTGCTTTATAGCAATAGTAATGTAGACATTACATTTTTCTCATTCATAATCATGAATATATTATATTTTAAGATTGTCTTAGTCTATAAATGAATGGAAATGTTTGGCAAATAACAGCTTTCATTAATTTTAATGTCAAACAACGCCTCAAATATTTTCAATGTCAATCAATTATAAACGGTTTTTTGTGATATTATCCATTTATTTCTAAAATCAAACTAGTTTTCTATGAATCAAAAATCCTAGAAAATTCCCTGAATAAACTTTACGAGGATTTATGAAAATCCGAATAATCGTTTAAGAGGATTAAACCTTCATACCCCATTACAAAATTATTATATATAAGATATATATATATATATATATATATATATATCTTATATATAAAAATAGAGCTCTCTTTCAAATGTCCGAATAAAACTCGAAAACGGCTGAATCGGTTTGACCAGTCTTAGTCTTGAAAAATTTGTGCCAATCCAGAGAAAGTCCAAAAGGTGAGAAATTATTTCAAATCCACGTAGAAACTTTACATTTTTAATTTGAAAATTTTTGTAGAAGCGTAATTTAAATAAAACAATCGACGGTGAAATGTCAAACGCTTTTGACAGATGATGTTTAATTACGTTTAATAGGATGTTTTACGCGAATATTATTTATTTATGATAAATTTGTAGTAAGTAGTTTTGTTTGTAGTTTTATTTATATACAAAAACGTTAGTAAACGGGCCGCAAGTGTTACTAGAGACTCAAAATATAAACTTTTTTGCTATGTCAATATGAAAATTCACTTTTTGGCATATTTTTCTCAAACACGGTGCTCTGAAAGATCTCATTTGTATAATTATATACTCATTGGTGGTTTTATAAAACATTTTCTAGGTCATATTATTTTTTATTTATCTTATTTAAATTCAGAACCTAAATTTGGTATCGATCAAATAGACATTTTGTCGAATAACATTTTTCCAGTTATAATTTCCCAGAATTTATCGCAGAATATATAGTAATATATGAAGGTCCGGGATTAAAAGGTCCACCACCGATGTGCCAAAAATCAGTAAAGTTAAGCATTGTTTAACAACAATATTTGAAAGTAGAGGAAAAAAGATGTATAGCCAGCTATAAACTTGATTTGAAAACGATAATCTTTGAAATGGGGGAGATAAACGGTAATCTTTGAAAATCCATAATAAAAGTATATTCTTCCATTGGTAGTTTTAGCATTAGTTAAAAATGTAATTATTCTGTAAAATACCTTTAAAATTATAATATAAGGTTTTAAATCTTTTGCCACCTGCCTGTTACAAGTTACCCCGCATATAGGATAAAAAGGTCTAGATAACAAATTTTGGAAGACATCAAAAAAGCACATTTCTACAATGATGAAGTAGAAGTCAGTTTACTGAACGTAGTCAGATAATTGTTCGTTTGATATGTCTTATTTGTTGTGATATAATTGTTATGGTTTTCACAATATAGTTTATATTTGCTCAAAGTCAAATTGGACCTTTGTGTCTTGGCCTGCTTTACATATATACTTTTTATTAAATTTACTTTAATTCATCGAATATAACTTGAAACTCTTCAAAAAGCAGGTCAAAGAAGAAATACTTAATTAATTTTTTATCTCTCCTCGCAAAAATTTGAAAAATTTGTATAAGCTTAGTAGTATTATTTACAATTATACACAAAATCCAGAATTCAAAAAGAATCTGAAAAACTTGAAACGTAATTAATAAGCCGAAAGACCAAAAAAAGACTCGGATTGGATTATACCATATAACGCTAGAAAAAAAGTCGCATGCGGGCGACTGTACCGGCCCTGTATATATATATATATATATATATATATATATATGAAATGATTTATGAAATTCGTGAATTTTATGAATCTTGAAGTTTATTACAAAAACTTTATTTTGATTATTATAAAAAAAAAGTTAAAAGTAATAATTTGTATCATCTTTCTATTCAATTCAATTATCATATCATTTATTTGGTATTGGTATATTTTGGTATAATTTTTTATTTTACTAATTTAATAATTTTGAATTATTTTTCCATATTAACTTCCCGAAGGAGAAGTTTATATTTTCATAAAAAAATTCGATTCTATAATTTTATGTTTTCTCAACGTTTCAAGCCATTCTGAATCTAATGAGACCAAATTTGAAAAAAAAAAATGTGTGTGTGAACAGATTTTTTGCCGAAAACCGACGTTTTCTCAAAAACGGCTGGACCAAATTCAAAATTTTAAAAGTCATTTGATGTATCTCGATGATGACTTACGTTTCTCAGTTTTGTGCAACGATCGACCGAGCCGTATTTTTGTAAATCGCAGAAAAGTGAAAAAATATTTGTCCACGTTTTAGCGCGCAATTCTGAATCGATTAAATGTCAAAAAAAAAAAAATTTCTCGATTTTTATGATTTTTTTTTATCGTAGATACCATAGTCTTATAGATCATACTAAGTTATTACGGCCCTACGACAAATCGTTTAATTTTAAAAATTTGTCAAAGTTTGCAAAAATTGGTCGACGTTTTCTCAAAAAAGCCTGAACCGATTTCACAAATTTAAAAGTCATTTGATATATCTCAATGAGGACTAAGTTTGTCAGTTTTGTGAGACAATCTGCCAAGCCGTTTCTTTGTAATTTGAAAAAAGTGTTAAACTTTTCGTCCACATTTAAGCTCATATTACTGAATCGATTTTAAAAAATCAAGAACTGTTCGAAAGATATTAGTTGAGAATGATACTAATAGGTTTTAGGTGGAAATCTACAGAGCCGTTTTCTTGTAAAATTATAATTAGACGATTTACTTGGTGTAAAGATAGATTACTTGGTAATAATAAACACATTAACATCAAACCATTAAAGTCCTTTGAAAACTGGTTCAATTATAAAAATTATTGATTTGTGAAAATTTGTTTTTAGAAAATTCTCCGAGTTAACGTGCTCGTTCGTTTTCAATTATGTGTAATAAATCTACTCGGAATACTTTTTCACTCAAAAATTAATTTATTTTTTATTGATTAAGTCGATTATTTACACATATCGGAAAGTTCGTGCAACTTGCCTCAAGGCTAAATACCAATACCAACTAGTTTTTGTTTTTGTTTTATTTGAAATATTAATATTTTTATAGTTGTATTTTTTATTTTTAGTGATAATAAATAACTAAATTTCGAGCGTTCAAAGCAGATATAATAAAACCAAAAGAAAAAATAGAAATTGATATCTATAGTAATTTTGATGCATTGTATCAATTGTATCAATACTATACTATACTATGCTATTGTATCAATAATTCACATGGAAATAAAAATTAAACAAAAATAGTAATAATAATAATTTTTATAAATGATTCCGAATTTGAATGGCCGCTCATATTTTATTAATACTGACATTCTAAATATGATAATTTCAAATTAATATTTTTGTATTTTAAAATACAAATAGAATGTTCAAAATAGAATTTGAAAATAAAAGTTATAAAATCAAGAGCGGCCAGGAATCTATTAATGTAGATGTATGTGACAACACACAATTGTTAGAAAAATTATCATTGTCAATTTATATATTTCTATCTAGATGTAATGTATCAGCATTTTTTTTTTAATTTTTTGAATATTTTGAATATGATACAGGATTCTCATACAGGTTTATTTAGACAGGAATCGCGCGCTTTTTAAACATCATATTCAAACATTAAACTGAATCTGACGCAGAGTATTTTGATAATTTATTAAAATTCGAATGAAATAAATAAGTTATCAGACAAGATTAAACAACTTTTGATAATAATAAATTTGTAAAAAAGAGAGATCTTCCACCTTGCGAATATTCTTATGCAAATAGTTTTTTTTTATTTTACTATCCTAGTAGACACTTCATTTCATATCAAAATAAATTAATGCACTACCATTAATATATATATATATATATATATATATATATATATATATCTTATATATAAAATTCTTCTGTAACAATGTAAGTTTCATTAATCCTCCTAAACTATAATTCGGATTTTCATGAATCTTCTTGAAGTTTGTTCGGGAATTTTTTTAGAATGTTTTGATTCATAGAAATATAGTTAGATTGTAGAAATAAATGGAAAAAATTACAAAAAAAACGCTTATCATTGTTTTTCCATTTATCATTGTTTAAGGCATAGTTTGACATTAAAAACAAAAGACGACTGTCATTTGCCAAACATTTCTATATACTTATAGGCTAACACAATATTAAAATATAATATATTTATGATCATGAATAAGAAAAATGTAAGGACTACATTATTATTGCCAAAAAGAAGCTGAGATGTGCTAAAAATTAAAATAATATAAGATTTAGTATAAAATACAGTCAACATCTGACAGGTGATGCATTTTGCCCATGCGTCTGTCAGTGATCGCACATAAAACTTAGCCTACAATTCACTTTGACTAATTATTATTTTTTAACTTTTAAATGCAGTCGTGTTTTGCCTTACTTTACTAAATCACGATACAAAAATAATTTATTTATTTAAACAATTATTTAGAAGTTTCCTTGTGTCAAAAATTCATATGTTTGGCATTGGATACGAAATATTTACTCATTTACTAAAAGTAAAAATAATTTAGAATCATTTGCCACTTCCCGGGGGATGACATTTCTTTTCAGTGGTTCTATTGTATCTCTTTCAAACTAACGTCGGATATCGATAAAAGAACTAATTAGAATAGAAAAATGTTTAATAATGTTTTTCAAAAAAGAAATTACTTTTCAAGTTTCACTGGCTACTTTGAAAAATTTGTTGTTTTTTGCGTTTTTCATCGTTTTTGGCAATTATCTCTAAAAATATACATTTAAACGAAAATCATGTAATGAACAAAATTATATCAATCAAAATCCTAATAAAACGGTGTTCTATAAATTGTTTTAAGAACAATATTAAGCTAGATATGAAAATGGGCTTTTATAGTACTCAAAATAAGCTTTTAAATTAGTACTTCTGCGTGTAATATGAGTAAGCTATCATGCAGATAAAAGACGCATACAATATTTTTTTCGTTTAAAGCAAATAGTTTTTGAGTGCCATTTCCACCAAAATTAAAAATAAACGTATTCCCTCTGGAATCAACTTGGTTTAAGAGATCTTGACGGATTCTAGAAAATACCATAACTTTAGTGCAAAGGATTTCCAAAAAGCTCATGATTTCATGAAAAAAAAAATCTATTTAAAAAAATACAAGGTACGTATAAAGGTATATAAATGAAAATTCAAGGTCTTTTACTGAACAATTATTGCTTTTTATTATTTTTCTGTTACACAAATATTGATAGTGTACAACCAGAATGTCTTTTGAGTCCTTCAATCCTTTGCCATTTCAAAATAAGAGAAGTTACGGTAAAATTTGTAATAGAGAAAGTTGTAGCTCATGTAATTACTTTTAAAATAGTGTATTGCAAGTATTGATAAAATCAGAATTATCTTTTTATAATTCAATTAATCCGGTGGGTGGTGACGGAGTGCAAATTGTTTTCACTTCTGAATTTAAGATTAAGATTAGCCTATTTCCGACACACGGTTTTTTCCTCTCCATTTACTGCAATTTTGTTAATCGTAGGTTGAATAAAGCACATGCGAACAGGATTTGACAAATTAATTTACTTCAAATATAAACTTAAGTAATAATGTATATAAATTTATTAGTGAGAAAAATGTAATTTAGATATAAAAATTACTAAAAGCCAGTTAAAATATATAAAAATTATAGGCAACATTATTGAAGCCATTATTTTGGGTAGAAAAAACCAATGTGATGTTGTACCTTTACCAGGAATGCTATTTATTAATTCTTTCTGAATTTGTTATACGCTTTAAAAAACTTCAATTTTCAACACGTGTAAATTTTGCTATAAATCACAAAGGCAGGCGATGATTTTTTGTGTGATAAATTTGGAAAGTCAATGTTTTAGTCGTGAATAAACAAAAAATCATTCATTTTTACATCCACACCTACAGGCATGACTAAAAAATTGTATAACCCTTGACATTAAAATGAATTGAGCTATTGGAAATAAATTTCTACTCTAAATTGCAGTGTTTAATTTTTATTATATTATTTTATCAAACATATTTTAATATTTGTTAAAGGGATAATTAAAGTGTTAACTGTGGGAATTGAGAATCATCATTTTATTTGAAGCAGTTCTACATTCACTCATTTATTGATGCAAATAGTAATTCGAAAAACAATAATTATTAATTTTAACTGAACGGTGAATATTAGTACAGGATATTGAAAAAATGCAGAGTTGGGTACAGGACAACGTCTGTCGGGTCATCTAGTATTTATATATATATATATGATAAAAATTGTTTCATGGGCATCCATCCAATAACTAAAAAAACAGTTTTAATGCAAAATGTTTTAATTAAGAGAACATACGTTTCGGGTCCAGATTTGACCCATCTTCAGTGCATACAAATAATTTTTTTTTAAAAAAATATAACACAAAGAACAACACAAAAATGTAAACGAAAAAATAAGTATGAAATAAAAAATTGAAAAAACATCAAGTTATGAAAATTGTAAAAATTAAAATAAATAATATGTTTTATTGTAAAAAAGGTTATTCCAAAAACACATCTTGTTAGTTTGGAGACAGAATTACGTATGTCATTGACATTGATGTGTTATATTTTTTTAAAAAAAATTTATTTGTATGCACTGAAGATGGGTCAAATCTGGACCCGAAACGTATGTTCTCTTAATTAAAACATTTTGCATTAAAACTGTTGTTTTAATTATTGGATGGATGCCCATGAAACAATTTTTATCATATTATTTCACCATCTGAAGAAAAACCTCTCGCTTTATATATATATATATATATATATATATATATATATATATTATTATATTATTATTATATATATATATATATATTATATATATATATATATATATATATATGGAGCGCTTTGGGTCTGAACTTTTTTTTACTGTTTTCCAATTCGTTTGAAATTTTGGAATTAGGCTCATTTTACTCTCAAGTTCAAAAGTATATGTATATATATATCTTATATATAAAATTCTTCTGTAACAATGTAAGTTTCATTAATCCTCCTAAACTATAATTCGGATTTTCATGAATTTTCCTGAAGTTTGTTCAGGACATTTTCTAGAATGTTTTGATTCATAGAAATACAGTTAGATTGTAGAAATAAATGGAAAAAATTTCAAAAAACCGCTTATCATTGTTTGCCCTTGAAAATATTTGAAGCTTAGTTTGACATTAAAAACAATTGAAGACTGTCATTTGCCAAACATTTCGATTCACTTATAGGCTAAGGCAATATTAAAATATAATAAATTCATGATTATAAATAAGGAAAATGTAATGTCTACATTATTAATGACGAAAAGCAGCTGAGATGTGCCAAAAATTAAATTAATATAAGATTCAAATAATATAACATGCATCTGACAAGTCTGCGTATGCGTCTGACGCGCACGGCGAATTGTGTTCTCAACGTACACGTGCTTTTGCTTGCAATAATTTTGTTTGCGCACTTTGCGAATAGATTCGCCGTACGAATTCGTGCAAAGGAGACGAGCCGTAAGTGATTGCGCTCAAAAATGTTCAATATGCGGTCGTTTTGCCTTATTATACTAAGTCACATTACAAAAAAAAATACTTATTCAAACAATTATTTAGAAGTTTCATTGTGTCAAAAATTCATATGGTTGGCATTTTGTACGAAATATTTACTCAATGGAGCGCTTTGGGTCTGAACTTTTTTTTACTGTTTTCCAATTCGTTTGAAATTTTGGAATTAGGCTCATTTTACTCTCAAGTTCAAAAGTAAAAACAATTTAGACTCCTTTGCACTACCCGGGGGATGCCATTTCGTTTCAGTGGTGTAATAACGTTGGGTTTCGATAAAAGAACTAATTATAAGAGAAAAATGTTTAATAATGTTTTTCAAAAAAGCAAATATTTTTCAAGTTACTGGCTACTGAAATGTGTTTCTTTTTTGCGTTTTTCGTCGTTTTTTGCTAATATCTTCAAAAATATACATTTTAACTAAAATTATGTAATGAACAAAATTATATCAATAAAAATCCTAATAAATCGCTATTTTACAGTGTTCTAGGAACAATATTAAGTTAATTATGAAAATGGATTTTTATAGTTCTCCAAATAAGCTTTAAAAAAAAGTACTTCTGCGTGTAAAATGAGTGAGCTATCATGCAATTAAAAGACGCATACAACGTTTTTTTTTTCATTTAAATCAAATAGTTTATGAGTGCCATTTCCACCAAAATTAAAAATAATTGTTTTCCATCTAGAATTAACTTGGTTTGAGAGATCTTGATGGATTCTAGAAAATACCATAACATTAGTACACATTTTCAAAAAACTCATGATTTCATAAAAAATCCATTTAAAAAAAACAATTTCTCATTAAATGATAATTATAATATATATTTTTGGTTACACAAATATTGATAGAGTTCTAATTGTTTAAAGAGTGCGCGGCTGTCCAACCGAAGTGTCTTTCGAGCCCTTTAACCCTTCGCCGTTTCAAAATAAGAGAAGTTACGGTAAAATTTGTGATAGAGAAAGTTGTATCTCATTTAATCACCTTTAAAATAGTATATTACAAGTTATGATAAAATCAGAATTAAAAGAGTTATAATCCAATTAATTCGGGGGGTGGTGACAAAATGCAAATTGTTTTCACTTCTGAACTTTAGATTAAGATTAGCTGGGCATACGTTTTTTTCCTCTTCATTTACTGCAATAGTTTTGTTGATAGTAGGTTGAATAGAGCACATGTGAACAAAATTTGACAAATTAATTCACTTCAAATATGAACTTAAGTAATAATATATATCGAATTATTAGTATGAAAAATGCAATTTAGATATTAAAATACTAAAAGCCAGTTAAAATATGGTACGAAATTATAAAAATTGTAGGCAACATTATTGAAGCAATTATTTTGGGTAGAAAAATCCAAGGTGATATTGTACCTTGACCGCATGCTATATATTAATTCTTTCTGAATTTGTTATACTTTTTAAAAAATTTCAATTTTCAACACGTGTATCTATTCTATGACAATAAATACATGGTGATAAATTTGGAAAATCAATGTTTTAGCCGTGAATAAACAAGAAATCATTCATTTAAACATCCACATCTACAGGTATGTCTAAAAATATTGTATAACCCTTAAATTCAATAAAATAAATTGAGCTATTGGAAATAAATTTGTTCTATAAATTGCAGTGTATAATTTTTAATATATAATTTTATTGAACATATTTTAATATTTGTTAAAAGGATAATTAAAATGTTAACTGTGGGAATTGAAAATAATCATTTTATTTGAAACAGTACTACATTTAACATCACTCATATATTGGTGTAAATAGTAACTCGAAAAACAATAATGATTATTTTTAACTGAACGGTATAAATATTAGTATAGGATATTAAAAAACGTAGAGGTGGGTACAGGACAACGTCTGTCGGGGGCATCTAGTATATATATATTAGGTCGGGCCAAATCATTATTGGAGTAAAATTAAGCGATATGGGCACGTTTTGATATAAAATATTTGTGTTATTTAAATGAATTTTGACTGCAAAATCATATATCGCAAATAACTCTTTAGTCAGCGAAATTTTCAATAAAATACTGTTTTTAATAAGTAAATGTATTAATTTAGGCATGTGAATAATCCAAATTGTGAGTTATATTTTTATTAATAGTTTATGCGGGGGTTTTTAAATCGGGTTTAGTTTGTTGTTATTTATTTCCATCAGAGTGCGCTAGTATTTTTTTATTATGATTCTAGAAATTTCGAAAATAATAGATTAATGTGACAAATCCGCATAAATATTCATTCAGTTCTTTACTAGGTCCTCAAGTATCAATGGCAGAATTTTTATTTAAATTCAGGCGCAAGTGCCAGTAATTTGAATCATATGCGCTCGCATGATCAAATTACATTTGGACCAGCAGAAGAATTTACAGGAGTAAATCTTCCGACAATTCTGGAAATTATCAGGTATTATTTTTATTTGGCGGAAAAATCAAAAAAACAAAATAAAATGTTTTCATATAAAACATTTACTCCAAATGTGGTAACGAAATTGATTCAGACGTGGGAAAAAATTGATATTCCAATTATGGAGAAACGAAGTATCGCTAGAAAATTGAACCGATTGATTGATAAATATAAAAGTACAAATAAAAGCAAGTCTACCCAAGCATCATTTCAGGAGTTTGTAGAATCCACGAATGAATTATTTTATATTGAAAAATGCAAATGCGACTTGCGAAGAATACTGTGTTCCTGCGGATTGATTCCAGAACATTTACAAGCGTTTATGATGGATCAACATAATGAGAGTAAATCTACGATACCAGAATATATTATAAAAATTGAAGATGAAGTATCAGCATCTACAATAACTAGCAATATTACTCCAGGTGAGACATATACTCCAGATGTTCGTTCTGATTTTAAAAGCAGTTCGGATAGTTCTCAAAATACTTCTCATATAAAACGTGGACCATATAGTCAAAGATATAAGGCTTTAAGCTATGCCTTAATGTGCGACAGATTTGCAATTTCTGATAGAGTTGGTTCTGGCGTGGTGACAGCAATTCTGCATGACCTGGGCGTAATGGATGATTGGGGCAATCCTGTCATTATGGATAAAAAAAAGCGTTCGTGAGGGACAGAAAAATAGGCAAGCTCTACACAAACAATATGATTCTTCTGAATTAATAGCATTTTCATTCGACGGCCGAAAAAATGATTCTATTACCATGGAAAAAATCGGTAAGAAGTTTCACCCACGAATGATTAAAGCGCATTTAGTTATTTCAAAGGAACCGAATTGCCAATTGTTGGGTTACACAAAATTGGTAAATGAAGATTCGGAAAGTAAAGTAATCAAATTGAACGAGTTTTTCGCCGATAAAGGAATAGATCTCGATTCTTTGATAGGCATATGGTGCGATAGTGAACCAGCAAATACAGGCGTAAAAAATGGGATTTTACGTCGATTTGAAATTCAGTTAAACAGGTCACTGCATTGGTCTGTGTGTCTTCTCCACTTTAACGAACTTCCACTTCGCCATTTATTTAACAAATTGGAAAAATCATTGACCACTGGACCACGAACAAAAACTGGAATATTAAGCAAACAAATTGAAACATGCGAAAATATACCGGTGAGTTATAACATATTTACTATTTTTTAATACCCTATGTTCAAATTCAATATAATTTTTTTTTCTTATATACTTCCAGCCGGTAAAAGACTTTGAAACAATTCCACTTGAAAATTTGGCTGATATAAGTCCTGCTGAATCGACAACTGACTCAAGTTATTTAATAAAAATAGCTAAAGCAGTTGTTTCTGGAGAAGTATCAACAGACTTAGCTAACATGAAACCAGGGCCAATAGCACATTCCCGTTGGCTCACGAAGACTAGTAGGTTACTTCGGTTATATGTAACTACTAATAAGCCATCCAAAAATTTGAAAATTTTGACAAACTACGTAATGAAAGTATATATTCCAATGTACTTTAACATTAAATATTACAACTTTGTGGTGTATGGTAGTATATTATTTTATAAATTTATTAGCTGGACGCAATATTTAGACTCGAATTTAAGACAAATTGTGAACAATGTTGCTAAAGAAAACGCATACTATGCTCACTCGGAAAATATTTTATTAGCAATGTTGTTTGATAATAAAAAGAAAATACGAGATTCAGCTATAAGAAAAATCTTATATTACCGTAATAATGTGGAAGACCTGACGCAATTGAGAGATTACAAAACACCCGAAATAAATTTCGAATGCACCGACTATACTAATATGTTAGATATGGATGATTATTCAAATATATCCGAACCAGCCTTTACGCTAAATATTCCTCATGAACATCTAGTACAATATTTACAAAGCAATGAGTGTCCATGGAGTGATCTTAAAATTCCGGTCCACATTCAGGGAACTGAGAGACATGTTCAATTACTGGCTAATGTATCAAAACGCGTATTAGAGCAAAATCGCGAAGGTGTTATGACAGCGACACTACTATCTCGTGAAAAGCATCCTCGACTGGAAAGCAAGCAAGATGTCAGATATTAATTTATTTAAATTGTATTAGCTAAATGTAAGAAATTTCATTTAAAAAATATATAACTTAAAGAAATAAAAATGTTGTATTTAAACCATGTCATGTAAATAAATAATAGAATAAATATATGTCATTGCTAAAAATCCAAAAACTATATTTTTCTACAAAAGTAGTTTGACCTGTTTCGATGCAAGATTCTAGGTTGGGCTTACTCGCTAATGTCCCCTAAAAGTTTACTTGATGTAGTCTGAGGTACCCGTAAGTTACTAATTTCAAAAAGCCAGAATATGTTTTTAACCTGTTTCGATGCAAGATTCTAGGTTAGGCTTACTCGCTAATGTCCCCTAAAAGCTTACTTGATGTAGTTTGAGGTACCCGTAAATCACTGATTTCAAAAAGCCGGAAAATGTTTTTAACCTGTTTCGATGCAAAATTCTAGGTTAGGCTTACTCGCTAATGTTTCCTAAAAGTTTACTTGATGTAGTCTGAGGTACCCGTAAGTTACTGATTTCAAAAAGCCGGAAAATGTTTTTAACCTGTTTCGATGCAAGATTCTAGGATAGGCTTACTCGCTAATGTCCCTTAAAAGTTTACTTGATGTAGTCTGAAATTATATATAAATAATGAATATTTTGTTAAAAAAGAAATAAATATACTGAATATTTTATTATAAAAGAATCGAAATATTTATAGGTTAGAAGTTACTAATTATTTAGAGTATATTACAAAAATTAAATAAAAATAGCAACTTGCACGTATTTTGCACTTTGACAACTTACACGTATTCTGCAAATTGACATCTTGCACGCATTCCGCAAATTGACAACTTGCACGCATTCTGCAAATTGACAACTTGCACGTATTTTACACATTGACAACTTGCACGCATTTTGCATTATAGATAACTTATACCTACTTTGCTTATTAGCAACTTGTACGCATTTCCACGAAATTTAGCAAAAAAACATTCTCCATATTTAGAATTTAAAGTTTCTCTTAAACTTACAAAATATTTATAACTATTCTCTTGTCATTATGGTAATTGAAAGAAATAATGAATATTTCTAGTATTGGAATTTATCGATAAGTTTTGATTTACTTGCTGACTCACGCACGTTGTACAAAATAGCTAGGTAGATACAAGAAGTGTCACATGTACAGCATGTACAAGTTTTCGACTGTCAAGCCTACTGATTGTGGCATGCTGCAATGCGACATAAGGCTTAAGGCTTATGCTCTAATAGCGTGGGGTGACGTCAAGCCAACATGACAAATCCCCAAGCCAAGGGCTGAGTCTTAACGGATCGCAGCGTGGTAATTGCTCTGCCGAGTACAACACCAAGCCAGGTACCTAAGTCGTTTACAAACGATTCCGAGTCTCTACATCGAACTAGTGACCCATGATCGACCGCTTTAGGCAACGCAGATATAACGGACGGATATCGCCACTGTCAGGCGCCTCATTCGGCTAAAAATGGCTCGTGCGATAAACGGCGTGTGCCGAATACCTAATAAATCACATTGTATTGAGCCTTTCGACTCACGAGACTCCTAGAGATATCGTTGCTTACTTTGTCTAGAAAGGATACGGTCTTAGAGGCGTTCAGGCATAATCCCACGGATGGTAGCTTCGCACCACCGGCCGCTCGACCGAGTGCGTGAACCAAATGTTCGAACCTGCGGTTCCTCTCGTACTGAGCAGGATTACTATCCCAACGACGATTCATCAGCAGGGTAAAACTAACCTGTCTCACGACGGTCTAAACCCAGCTCAGGTTCCCTATTTGTGGGTGAACAATCCAACGCTTGGCGAATTCTGCTTCGCAATGATAGGAAGAGCCGACATCGAAAGATCAAAAAGCAACGTCGCTATGAATGCTTGGCCGCCACAAGCCAGTTATCCCAGTGGTAACTTTTCTGACACCTCTTGCAGAAAACTCTTCAAGCCAAAAGGATCGATAGGCCATGCTTTCGCAGTTCCTGTGCACACTGAACAACGGGATCAAGCCAGCATTTGCCCTTTCTCTCTACGCGAGAAACTCCCCGCCAAGCAGTTTTCTCGAATCGGATCACCCTAGAGTATTGTTGGCAATCGGCGCAATGCCTCACACCACTCTTATGCGCTTGGCTCTAGAAAACCGTGTCAGTCGGAACGCAAGTTTTTGACGCACGCTTTCCGCCCAATCGAGTAAGTAAAGGAACGATAAAAGTAGTGGTATTTCACCGACGATATTACTATCTCCCACTTATGCTACACCTTTTATGTCTCCTTAGAATGCCAGACTAGAGTCAAGCTCCACAGGGTCTTATTTCCCCGCTAATTTTTCCAAGCCCGTTCCCTTGGCAGTGGTTTTGCTAGAAAGTAGATAGGGACAGTGGGAATCTCGTTAATCCATTCATGCGCGTCACTAGTTAGATGACGAGGCATTTAACTACTCTATAGTCATAGTTACTCCCGCCGTTTACCCGCGCTTGCTTGAATTTCTTCACGTTGACATTCAGAGCACTGGGCAGAAATCACATTGCGTCAACACCAGCTACGGCCATTGCAAAGCTTTGTTTTAATTAGACAGACGGATTCCCCTAGTCCGTGCCAGTTCTGAGCTGATCGTTGAATGGCGGCCGAAGAGTACGACTGACCGACCGAAGCCGGCACAGAAACCTCGCAGCAAGAAAGATCCGCGGGGGGCCTAGACACGGGACCGAGCTTGGATCTAAGTCACAAGGACAATTTTACCTCGCCCAGGCCCAGCACATTGGCCTACGCCCGCTTCCCAACCAAGCCCGGCACGCCCCGATCCTCAGAGCTAATCCTTATCCCAAAGTTACGGATCCAATTTGCCGACTTCCCTTACCTACATTTATCTATCGACTAGAGGCTCTTCACCTTGGAGACCTGCTGCGGATATGGGTACGAACCGGCGCGACACCTACCGTAGACCTCTCCTGGATTTTTAAGGTCCGAGGGGAAGATACGGACACCGCCGCAACAGCGGTGC
Organism: Ctenocephalides felis; assembly: GCF_003426905.1. Taxonomy (NCBI): domain Eukaryota; kingdom Metazoa; phylum Arthropoda; class Insecta; order Siphonaptera; family Pulicidae; genus Ctenocephalides; species Ctenocephalides felis. The sequence goes on along the minus strand of NW_020537324.1, from coordinate 41,972,826 downwards.
TCTTTGCGTTCCAAACCCTATCTCCCTTCTAGAGGATTCCAGGGAACTCGAACGCTCATACAGAAAAGAAAACTCTCCCCGTATTACCCAACGGCGTCTCTAGGTCATTTTGGGTTACCCCGACGAACTCTCTTGCAAAGGCTCGACTTGTAAACGGTTTCGCTGCCGGTTTCCGGAATAGGAACCGGATTCCCTTTCGCCCGATGGGTGTAAAATTTTATTCAAAATAAAATACACCAACATCAACATAGGATTTCTCCTGGGGCTTAGGATCGACTGACTCGCGTGCAACGGCTGTTCACAAGAAACCCTTCTTCACGTCAGTCCTCCAGGGCCTCGCTGGAGTATTTGCTACTACCACCAAGATCTGCACCGATGACGGCTCCAGGCAGGCTTACGCCCAAACCCTTCTGCGCACACCACCGCGACCCTCCTACTCACCAGGGCGTCAAAACGAACTATTATGAACGTTTCTCATGCCCTGGCGGACGAGTATAGGCACGACGCTTCAGCGCCATCCATTTTCAGGGCTAGTTGCTTCGGCAGGTGAGTTGTTACACACTCCTTAGCGGATTCCAACTTAAGTCTTAAGCAACCAACGCCTTTCATGGTATCCCATTATCGTCGTTTAGGCGCCTTAACTCGGCGTTTGGTTCATCCCACAGCGCCTATTCTGCTTACCAAAAGTGGCCCACTAGGTAGTCTGATTCAAATCTCTGGTTTCACTATTCAAGCAAGCCAGAGATCTCACCCATTTAAAGTTTGAGAATAGGTTGAGATCGTTTCGGCCCCAAGGCCTCTAATCATTCGCTTTACCGGATGAGACTCGCTCATCGAATGCTAGCTATCCTTAGGGAAACTTCGGAGGAAACCAGCTACTAGAAGGTTCGATTAGTCTTTCGCCCCTATACCCAGTTCCGACGATCGATTTGCACGTCAGAATCGCTACGGTCCTCCATCAGGGTTTCCCCTGACTTTGACCTGACCGGGCATAGTTCACCATCTTTCGGGTCCTAGCGTGTACGCTCTGAGCGCGTCTCTTCTCGCAATGAGAGTGAGACGCTTCGGGATTGCAAGCACGCATTCGTAGATGCGGCCCGTCTTCCCTCAGTTTACATAAGCAAACATTTACGTTCATTGCGCCTTTAGGTTTTGTATTTTCCAATGACTCGCGCACATGCTAGACTCCTTCAAAGCTCCCTCCGCCAAAGCAATAGCATCGCTGACCGGTAATAGAGTCCGTCCGAGGACACGGCAGCTAACAGCTTGAGGCGGCATCGATGTAGGATCAGGTCCGACGGCCAATAACCGTCCGTGCTTGCAACCAGCCAAACGCTTAAAAGCGACCCTATACCATATCATTTATACCGTCTGGCAGTCGACCGGAGCACGCGGGTCTGACGCGAATAAATTCGTGACAGGCTACCGCCGCGGTCATAGATCGACACCAAACGGGTCGCGGCGTCCTACTGAGAGAGAAGTGCATGCAATCGCCGCCTAACGCATAAACCGACGACGTATCGCAGAACGAATCCCGGTCAATCGCACGCCAATAAATGGAAGACAACGATAACATTGAATCTCTCCTTTCGATCTTTCGGGATTCTCAGGTTTACCCCTGAACGGTTTCACGTACTTTTGAACTCTCTCTTCAAAGTTCTTTTCAACTTTCCCTCACGGTACTTGTTCGCTATCGGTCTCGTGGTCATATTTAGCCTTAGATGGAGTTTGCCACCCACTTAGAGCTGCACTCTCAAGCAACTCGACTCTGAGTAGAAATCCTCTCGATACGCACAACGGTTGCTACGGGCCTGGCACCCTCTATGGGTAAATGGCCCCATTCAAGATGGACTTGAACTCGCCGCAACGCACCGAGATATTCGGATCCTCCCTAACACTACATTTCTCAGCGTCCGTCTCCGGCCGCGGGATTTAGTGCTGGGCTCTTCCATGTTCGCTCGCCGCTACTAAGGGAATCCTAGTTAGTTTCTTTCCCACCGCTTAGTAATATGCTTAAATTCAGCGGATAATCTCATCTGCTCTGAGGTCGTATTATGATTATGATGTGCTCGCAAACATTAGTAAGCAAGCGCACACAAAATCGACGAGAAACCTTTGAATCGTCCACATTTGCCGGAACGAAACCGAATTTCGAAAAGTTCGGGTTTCCGGTTATCGGGAGGGTCGCAAGAATATAAAATCTCTAGGACACACAACCCGCCGTAATCCTACAGAACGTCAACGAACGATAATGTCCGATGTTGCAAAGTAGACTGGCTCACACGTTGAGTGAATTATTTAAGAGCACGCATGTACGCAAAACTCGATCATTCGCCGGCAAGCCGTTTAAAGCAAGCGGCAGTCTGGTAATGTTATACGACTCTCAGCCAGAGGTGGTCCGGGAACAGTATCCGAGGACCGCAATGTGCGTTCGAAATGTCAATGTTCATGTATCCTGCAGTTCACATGTCGACGCGCAATTAGCTGCGTTCTTTATCGATCCACGAGCCAAGTGATCCACCGTTCAAGGTGATTTTATATATATTTATACATATGATGTATTTTATATATACTAATGATGCATAATACTTTATATGTTTTCTTTAGAGAAATATCGAATCGTGAGGAGTGTTGCTTTAACCTAACCGCACTTTGCATTTTGACAAGTTAACAACTACACAGATTGCTATCTAAACCATAAAAGATACAAAAAAACTTTGTTCGTACGAAAGATGCAGAATAAAATTACGAATAAAATGGTATATAAATGATTAAGTGTGTTCATATAATTTTCTCTAGATTTTCCGAATTTTCCGAATTTTCACAACGGCAACTCGCCTGTAGGCCACACCGTGCAAAATTAGAAGTTGTGATATATGAAAAAGAACTAAGAATTTTGAGACCTTTCTAATGATGTATAATACTTTATATGCTTTCTTTAGAAAAATATCGAATCGTGAGGAGTGTTGCTTTAACCTAACCGCACTTTGCATTTTGACAAGTTAACAACTACACAGATTGCTCTATACTATCTAAACCATAAAAGATACAAAAAAACTTGGTTCGTACGAAAGATGCAGAATAAAATTACGAATAAAATGGTATATAAATGGTTAAGTGTGTGTTCATATAATTTTCTCTAGATTTTCCGATTTCTCCGAATTTTTACGACGGCAACTCGCCTGTAGGCCACACCGTGCAAAATTCGAAGTTGTGATATAT
>NW_020537324.1:41943456-41968604 GCF_003426905.1 Ctenocephalides felis | reverse complement strand
AAACTATTAATAAAAATATAACTCACAAATTGGATTATTCACATGCCTAAATTAATACATTTACTTATTAAAAACAGTATTTTATTGAAAATTTCGCTGACTAAAGAGTTATTTGCGATATATGATTTTGCAGTCAAAATTCATTTAAATAACACAAATATTTATATCAAAACGTGCCCATATCGCTTAATTTTACTCCAATAATGATTTGGCCCGACCTAATATATATATACTAGATGACCCGACAGACGTTGTCCTGTACCCACCTCTACGTTTTTTAATATCCTATACTAATATTTATACCGTTCAGTTAAAAATAATCATTATTGTTTTTCGAGTTACTATTTACACCAATATATGAGTGATGTTAAATGTAGTACTGTTTCAAATAAAATGATTATTTTCAATTCCCACAGTTAACATTTTAATTATCCTTTTAACAAATATTAAAATATGTTCAATAAAATTATATATTAAAAATTATACACTGCAATTTATAGAACAAATTTATTTCCAATAGCTCAATTTATTTTATTGAATTTAAGGGTTATACAATATTTTTAGACATACCTGTAGATGTGGATGTTTAAATGAATGATTTCTTGTTTATTCACGGCTAAAACATTGATTTTCCAAATTTATCACCATGTATTTATTGTCATAGAAGATACACGTGTTGAAAATTGAAATTTTTTAAAAAGTATAACAAATTCAGAAAGAATTAATATATAGCATGCGGTCAAGGTACAATATCACCTTGGATTTTCTACCCAAAATAATTGCTTCAATAATGTTGCCTACAATTTTTATAATTTCGTACCATATTTTAACTGGCTTTTAGTATTTTAATATCTAAATTGCATTTTTCATACTAATAATTCGATATATATTATTACTTAAGTTCATATTTGAAGTGAATTAATTTGTCAAATTTTGTTCACATGTGCTCTATTCAACCTACTATCAACAAAACTATTGCAGTAAATGAAGAGGAAAAAAACGTATGCCAGCTAATCTTAATCTAAAGTTCAGAAGTGAAAACAATTTGCATTTTGTCACCACCCCCCGAATTAATTGGATTATAACTCTTTTAATTCTGATTTTATCAAAACTTGTAATATACTATTTTAAAGGTGATTAAATGAGATACAACTTTCTCTATCACAAATTTTACCGTAACTTCTCTTATTTTGAAACGGCGAAGGGTTAAAGGGCTCGAAAGACACTCCGGTTGGACAGCCGCGCACTCTTTAAACAATTAGAACTCTATCAATATTTGTGTAACAAAAAAATAATAAAAAGCAATACTTTTATACGTATTCTTTCAGAGATATTATATTATAATTATCATTAAATGAGAAATTGTTTTTTTTTTAAATGGATTTTTTTATGAAATCATGAGTTTTTTGAAAATGTGTACTAATGTTATGGTATTTTCTAGAATCAATCAAGATCTCTCAAACCAAGTTAATTCTAGATGGAAAACAATTATTTTTAATTTTGGTGGAAATGGCACTCATAAACTATTTGATTTAAATGAAAAAAAAACGTTGTATGCATCTTTTAATTGCATGATAGCTTACTCATTTTACACGCAGAAGTACTTTTTTTAAAGCTTATTTGGAGAACTATAAAAATCCATTTTCATAATTAACTTAATATTGTTCCTAGAACACTGTAAAATAGCGATTTATTAGGATTTTTATTGATATAATTTTGTTCATTACATAATTTTAGTTAAAATGTATATTTTTGAAGATATTAGCAAAAACGACGAAAAACGCAAAAAAGAAACACATTTCAGTAGCCAGTAACTTGAAAAATTTGCTTTTTTGAAAAACATTATTAAACATTTTTCTCTTATAATTAGTTCTTTTATCGAAACCCAACGTTATTACACCACTGAAACGAAATGGCATCCCCCGGGTAGTGCAAAGGAGTCTAAATTGTTTTTACTTTTGAACTTGAGAGTAAAATGAGCCTAATTCCAAAATTTCAAACGAATTGGAAAACAGTAAAAAAAAGTTCAGACCCAAAGCGCTCCATTGAGTAAATATTTCGTACAAAATGCCAACCATATGAATTTTTGACACAATGAAACTTCTAAATAATTGTTTGAATAAGTATTTTTTTTTTGTAATGTGACTTAGTATAATAAGGCAAAACGACCGCATATTGAACATTTTTGAGCGCAATCACTTACGGCTCGTCTCCTTTGCACGAATTCGTACGGCGAATCTATTCGCAAAGTGCGCAAACAAAATTATTGCAAGCAAAAGCACGTGTACGTTGAGAACACAATTCGCCGTGCGCGTCAGACGCATACGCAGACTTGTCAGATGCATGTTATATTATTTGAATCTTATATTAATTTAATTTTTGGCACATCTCAGCTGCTTTTCGTCATTAATAATGTAGACATTACATTTTCCTTATTTATAATCATGAATTTATTATATTTAATATTGCCTTAGCCTATAAGTGAATCGAAATGTTTGGCAAATGACAGTCTTCAATTGTTTTTAATGTCAAACTAAGCTTCAAATATTTTCAAGGGCAAACAATGATAAGCGGTTTTTTGAAATTTTTCCATTTATTTCTACAATCTAACTGTATTTCTATGAATCAAAACATTCTAGAAAATGTCCTGAACAAACTTCAGGAAAATTCATGAAAATCCGAATTATAGTTTAGGAGGATTAATGAAACTTACATTGTTACAGAAGAATTTTATATATAAGATATATATATACATATACTTTTGACTTGAGAGTAAAATGAGCCTAATTCCAAAATTTCAAACGAATTGGAAAACAGTAAAAAAAGTTCAGACCCAAAGCGCTCCATATATATATATATATATATTATATATATATAATATATATATATATATAATATAATAATAATTATATATATATATATATATATATATATATATATATATATATATATAAGCGAGAGGTTTTTCTTCAGATGGTGAAATAATATGATAAAAATTGTTTCATGGGCATCCATCCAATAATTAAAAAAACAGTTTTAATGCAAAATGTTTTAATTAAGAGAACATACGTTCGGGTCCAGATTTGACCCATCTTCAGTGCATACAAATAAATTTTTTTTAAAAAAATATAACACATCAATGTCAATGACATACGTAATTCTGTCTCCAAACTAACAAGATGTGTTTTTGGAATAACCTTTTTTACAATAAAACATATTATTTATTTTAATTTTTACAATTTTCATAACTTGATGTTTTTTCAATTTTTTATTCATACTTATTTTTTCGTTTACATTTTTGTGTTGTTCTTTGTGTTATATTTTTTTTAAAAAAAATTATTTGTATGCACTGAAGATGGGTCAAATCTGGACCCGAAACGTATGTTCTCTTAATTAAAACATTTTGCATTAAAACTGTTTTTTTAGTTATTGGATGGATGCCCATGAAACAATTTTTATCATATATATATATATATAAATACTAGATGACCCGACAGACGTTGTCCTGTACCCAACTCTGCATTTTTTCAATATCCTGTACTAATATTTACCGTTCAGTTAAAATTAATAATTATTGTTTTTCGAATTACTATTTGCATCAATAAATGAGTGAATGTAGAACTGCTTCAAATAAAATGATGATTCTCAATTCCCACAGTTAACACTTTAATTATCCCTTTAACAAATATTAAAATATGTTTGATAAAATAATATAATAAAAATTAAACACTGCAATTTAGAGTAGAAATTTATTTCCAATAGCTCAATTCATTTTAATGTCAAGGGTTATACAATTTTTTAGTCATGCCTGTAGGTGTGGATGTAAAAATGAATGATTTTTTGTTTATTCACGACTAAAACATTGACTTTCCAAATTTATCACACAAAAAATCATCGCCTGCCTTTGTGATTTATAGCAAAATTTACACGTGTTGAAAATTGAAGTTTTTTAAAGGGTATAACAAATTCAGAAAGAATTAATAAATAGCATTCCTGGTAAAGGTACAACATCACATTGGTTTTTTCTACCCAAAATAATGGCTTCAATAATGTTGCCTATAATTTTTATATATTTTAACTGGCTTTTAGTAATTTTTATATCTAAATTACATTTTTCTCACTAATAAATTTATATACATTATTACTTAAGTTTATATTTGAAGTAAATTAATTTGTCAAATCCTGTTCGCATGTGCTTTATCAACCTACGATTAACAAAATTGCAGTAAATGGAGAGGAAAAAACCGTGTGTCGGAAATAGGCTAATCTTAATCTTAAATTCAGAAGTGAAAACAATTTGCACTCCGTCACCACCCACCGGATTAATTGAATTATAAAAAGATAATTCTGATTTTATCAATACTTGCAATACACTATTTTAAAAGTAATTACATGAGCTACAACTTTCTCTATTACAAATTTTTACCGTAACTTCTCTTATTTTGAAATGGCAAAGGATTGAAGGACTCAAAAGACATTCTGGTTGTACACTATCAATATTTGTGTAACAGAAAAATAATAAAAAGCAATAATTGTTCAGTAAAAGACCTTGAATTTTCATTTATATACCTTTTACGTACCTTGTATTTTTTTAAATAGATTTTTTTTCATGAAATCATGAGCTTTTTGGAAATCCTTTGCACTAAAGTTATGGTATTTTCTAGAATCCGTCAAGATCTCTTAAACCAAGTTGATTCCAGAGGGAATACGTTTTTTTTTAATTTTGGTGGAAATGGCACTCAAAAACTATTTGCTTTAAACGAAAAAAATATTGTATGCGTCTTTTATCTGCATGATAGCTTACTCATATTACACGCAGAAGTACTAATTTAAAAGCTTATTTTGAGTACTATAAAAGCCCATTTTCATATCTAGCTTAATATTGTTCTTAAAACAATTTATAGAACACCGTTTTATTAGGATTTTGATTGATATAATTTTGTTCATTACATGATTTTCGTTTAAATGTATATTTTTAGAGATAATTGCCAAAAACGATGAAAAACGCAAAAAACAACAAATTTTTCAAAGTAGCCAGTGAAACTTGAAAAGTAATTTCTTTTTTGAAAAACATTATTAAACATTTTTCTATTCTAATTAGTTCTTTTATCGATATCCGACGTTAGTTTGAAAGAGATACAATAGAACCACTGAAAAGAAATGTCATCCCCCCGGGAAGTGGCAAATGATTCTAAATTATTTTTACTTTTAGTAAATGAGTAAATATTTCGTATCCAATGCCAAACATATGAATTTTTGACACAAGGAAACTTCTAAATAATTGTTTAAATAAATAAATTATTTTTGTATCGTGATTTAGTAAAGTAAGGCAAAACACGACTGCATTTAAAAGTTAAAAAATAATAATTAGTCAAAGTGAATTGTAGGCTAAGTTTTATGTGCGATCACTGACAGACGCATGGGCAAAATGCATCACCTGTCAGATGTTGACTGTATTTTATACTAAATCTTATATTATTTTAATTTTTAGCACATCTCAGCTTCTTTTGGCAATAATAATGTAGTCCTTACATTTTTCTTATTCATGATCATAAATATATATATTTTAATATTGTGTTAGCCTATAAGTATATAGAAATGATTGGCAAATGACAGTCGTCTTTTGTTTTTAATGTCAAAACTATGCCTTAAACAATGATAAATGGAAAAACAATGATAAGCGTTTTTTTTGTAATTTTTTCCATTTATTTCTACAATCTAACTATATTTCTATGAATCAAAACATTCTAAAACTAGTTGGTTTGGTATTTAGCCTTGAGGCAAATTACATGAACTTCCCGAAATGTGTAAATATTCGACTTGATCAAAAAAATGTGTAAATAATATACTTCATCAATCCTTTAAAAAAAAACGATAATAATTTTAGCAAAGTTTGACGAATTTTAAAATTAAACTACTTGTCGTAATGCCGTAATATTACAGTAAGTTCTGTAAGACCATGATGTATATCGCCAAAAAAAGTTCCATGAAAAACGGCTTAAATTTTTTTTAACAGTTAATTACAAGAAAACGGCTCGGTAGATTTTCACCTAAAATTAATCAGTACCATTCCCATCTAATATCTTTCGAACAGTTTTTGATTTTTCAAAATCGGTTCGGTAGGATGAGCTTAAATGTGGACGAAAATTTAACACTTTTTTTCAACATTAATTACAAGAAAACGGCTCGGTAGATTTTCACCTAAAATTAATCAGCATCATTCCCAAATGATATCTTTCGAACAGTTTTTGATTTTTCAAAATCGGTTCGGTAGGATGAGCTTAAATGTGGACGAAAATTTAACACTTTTTTTCAACAGTTAATTACAAGAAAAACGGCTCGGTAGATTTTCACCTAAAATAATCAGCATCATTCCCAAATGATATCTTTCGAACAGTTTTTTGATTTTTCAAAATCGGTTCGGTAGGATGAGCTTAAATGTGGACGAAAATTTACACTTTTTTTTCAACATTTAATTACAAGAAAACGGCTCGGTAGATTTTCACCTAAAATTAATCAGCATCATTCCCAAATGATATCTTTCGAACAGTTTTTGATTTTTTAAAATCGGTTCGGTAGGATGAGCTTAAATGTGGACGAAAATTTAACACTTTTTTTCAACAGTTAATTACAAGAAAACGGCTCGGTAGATTTTCACCTAAAATTAATCAGCATCATTCCCAAATGATTATCTTTCGAACAGTTTTTGATTTTTTGAAATCGGTTCGGTAGGATGAGCTTAAATGTGGACGAAAATTTAACACTTTTTTCAACAGTTAATTACAAGAAAACGGCTCGGTAGATTTTCACCTAAAATTAATCAGCACCATTCCCAACTAATATCTTTCGAACAGTTTTTGATTTTTTAAAATCGGTTCGGTAGGATGAGCTTAAATGTGGACGGAAAGTTCAACACTTTTTTTCAAATTACGAAGAAACGGCTTGGCAGATCGTTGCACAAAACTGACAAACGATAGTCCTCACCGAAATACATCAAATGGCTTTTAAATTTCTAAAATCGGTTCAGGCGTTTTTGAGAAAACGTCGATCAAAAGTCTAATTTTGACAAATGCCAAAAAGACCATACTGATTTTTGCAAACTTTGACGAATTTTTAAAGCTGAACCAGTTGTCGTAGGGCCGTAATATTTTAGTATGACCTAGAAAACTATGGTATCTTTTGTCAAAAAAATAATCATAAAAATCGTCAAAATTTTTTTTTAAAAACTTTATTACAAGAAAACGGCCCGGCCGATCTATACCAAAAACTAATCAGCACGATTCCCAACCAATATCTATCGAACGGTTTTGAATTTTCAGAATCGATTCAGAATTGCGGGCTAAAACGTGGACGAAAAATTTTCACTTTTCTGCATTTACAAAGAACGGCTCGGCCGATCGACGCACAAAACTCAGAGACGGATAGTCCTCATCGAGATACATCAAATGGCTTTTAAATGTTTGAAATCGGTCCAACCGTTTTGGAGAAAACGTTCGATTTACGGCAAAAAATCTGTTCACACACACACACACACACACACCCACACACACATACTTTTTCCAAATTTGGTCTCATTCGATTCAGAATGGCTCGAAACGTCGAGAAAACATAAATTAGCGATTCGGATTTTTTTGATGAAAACATAAACTTCTCCTTCGGGAAGTTAAAAATTCCCGAACAAACTTCAAGAAGATTCATGAAAATCCGAATTATAGTTTTAGGAGGATTAATGAAACTTACATTGTTACAGAAGAATTTTATATATAAGATATATATATATATATATATATATATATATATATATATATATTAATGGTAGTGCATTAATTTATTTTGATATGAAATGAAGTGTCTACTAGGATAGTAAAATAAAAAAAAACTATTTGCATAAGAATATTCGCAAGGTGGAAGATCTCTCTTTTTTACAAATTTATTATTATCAAAAGTTGTTTAATCTTGTCTGATAACTTATTTATTTCATTCGAATTTTAATAAATTATCAAAATACTCTGCGTCAGATTCAGTTTAATGTTTTGAATATGATGTTTAAAAAGCGCGCGATTCCTGTCTAAATAAACCTGTATGAGAATCCTGTATCATATTCAAAATATTCAAAAATTAAAAAAAAAATGCTGATACATTACATCTAGATAGAAATATATAAATTGACAATGATAATTTTTCTAACAATTGTGTGTTGTCACATACATCTACATTAATAGATTCCTGGCCGCTCTTGATTTTATAACTTTTATTTTCAAATTCTATTTTGAACATTCTATTTGTATTTTAAAATACAAAAATATTAATTTGAAATTATCATATTTAGAATGTCAGTATTAATAAAATATGAGCGGCCATTCAAATTCGGAATCATTTATAAAAATTATTATTATTACTATTTTTGTTTAATTTTTATTTCCATGTGAATTATTGATACAATAGTATAGTATAGTATAGTATTGATACAATTGATACAATGCATCAAAATTACTATAGATATCAATTTCTATTTTTTCTTTTGGTTTATTATATCTGCTTTGAACGCTCGAAATTTAGTTATTTATTATCACTAAAATAAAAAATACAACTATAAAAATATTAATATTTCAAATAAAACAAAAACAAAAACTAGTTGGTATTGGTATTTAGCCTTGAGGCAAGTTGCACGAACTTTCCGATATGTGTAAATAATCGACTTAATCAATAAAAAATAAATTAATTTTTGAGTGAAAAAGTATTCCGAGTAGATTTATTACACATAATTGAAAACGAACGAGCACGTTAACTCGAGAATTTTCTAAAAACAAATTTCACAAATCAATAATTTTTATAATTGAACCAGTTTTCAAAGGACTTTAATGGTTTGATGTTAATGTTGTTTATTATTACCAAGTAATCTATCTTTACACCAAGTAAATCGTCTAATTATAATTTTACAAGAAAACGGCTCTGTAGATTTCCACCTAAAACCTATTAGTATCATTCTCAACTAATATCTTTCGAACAGTTCTTGATTTTTTAAAATCGATTCAGTAATATGAGCTTAAATGTGGACGAAAAGTTTAACACTTTTTTCAAATTACAAAGAAACGGCTTGGCAGATTGTCTCACAAAACTGACAAACTTAGTCCTCATTGAGATATATCAAATGACTTTTAAATTTGTGAAATCGGTTCAGGCTTTTTTGAGAAAACGTCGACCAATTTTTGCAAACTTTGACAAATTTTTAAAATTAAACGATTTGTCGTAGGGCCGTAATAACTTAGTATGATCTATAAGACTATGGTATCTACGATGAAAAAAAATCATAAAAATCGAGAAATTTTTTTTTTTTGACATTTAATCGATTCAGAATTGCGCGCTAAAACGTGGACAAAAATTTTTTCACTTTTCTGCGATTTACAAAAATACGGCTCGGTCGATCGTTGCACAAAACTGAGAAACGTAAGTCATCATCGAGATACATCAAATGACTTTTAAAATTTTGAATTTGGTCCAGCCGTTTTTGAGAAAACGTCGGTTTTCGGCAAAAAATCTGTTCACACACACATTTTTTTTTTTCAAATTTGGTCTCATTAGATTCAGAATGGCTTGAAACGTTGAGAAAACATAAAATTATAGAATCGAATTTTTTTATGAAAATATAAACTTCTCCTTCGGGAAGTTAATATGGAAAATAATTCAAAATTATTAAATTAGTAAAATAAAAAACTATACCAAAATATACCAATACCAAATAAATGATATGATAATTGAATTGAATAGAAAGATGATACAAATTATTACTTTTAACTTTTTTTTTATAATAATCAAAATAAAGTTTTTGTAATAAACTTCAAGATTCATAAAATTCACGAATTTCATAAATCATTTCATATATATATATATATATATATATATATATATATACAGGGCCGGTACAGTCGCCCGCATGCGACTTTTTTTCTAGCGCCCCCCCCCCCCACCTTTTAATTTTCACCGTTTATCATTAAAATTATATAAATATTTACATATTTTTTAAAAATTAATTTTTAATTATTCTGGATTTAGAACACAAAAAATTAGATGTAATCTAGAAGGGTATAACATATATTGACTTTAAATTTATTTATTATTATTGATATCAATAAATAAAACAATTCCTGTCATAATTTCACATTTTAGTAATATTCAATATGTAGTAAATTGGTTAAGGATGTAAGTTCGACTACCATAGCAAAAGAATTAATATTTTTGTTAGATTAAAGTTATAGAATTTAAGAAATGCTTTTCAGAAATAGTATTTATTATTTTGATATAAAGACCTTGATATCTAAATAATAAATAATATTTCTATATATTCTGAAATGCATTTCTTAAATTCTATAACTTTAATTTAACAAAAATATTAAGTGAAATAAATAAATTAATTTTTAATTATTCTGGATTTAGTGCACAAAATTAGATATAATTTAAAAGCGTATAAAATATATTGATTTTAAATTTATTTAGAAAATCGAAGCGACTCGGGGTTTGATTATAATCAAGTATTTTGAAATTTTCAATTATTTTTAACGTATGTGCAATATTAATATTTTAAAAAAACTAGCATTTAATTTTCAAACATAACACTCGTATTTCATGTTGGATTTTTTATATTTTAAATTAATTTAATTTTACATCATTTACAATATCCAAAATTGCGTCGTAAACTTCTCCTTATTGATATCGTAAGAGCCGTCATATCCAGAGTATCAGCTTGTTGTTTTAAAGTTAAATTTTTAACGTATTTTAGAAGTATTGTTCAAATATCAGTAAAAAAATGCATAGAAATTATACATTTCTTGAACAATATTGAAAAAAAAAAACCTTTTTATATTTCATATGTATTATTTCTGTATAGTTAATAATTATTAATTTAGAGTATGGACACCAATAGGTATAAAACAAGCCTTAAGATTTTCGTTCCAAAGTAAATTTTGCTTCTTTTTTTCATATTTGTTCCACGCATGTCTTCAACATTCAAAGTTCAACAGATGCCAAACATTTGCAACAAAAGCAAAAGTTACAATTCAATTTTTCGGAATAAACAAGTCATTTTCTAAGCACTGTCTCCCCATTTTTTATAATTTGCTTATATTTTTTAACAAGTTTCGATTCAACTAAATCAGCACGCAATTTTTCGTCAATAATGCCCAACAATTAATTTAATCTTTTGCAGGTTTGCGATTATGGGATTGAACACTACATAATTTCTTTTTCGATTCCACGGTAACTTCAAACAAAGAAAAAATTGAATAAGTAGATTAAGCAATAAACAAAGCTATTATTTACTAATTTGCAGAATTATTAATCGGTTGATATCTGACTGATATCACATTGGAAAATAAATATGCTTTTTGTGTCTCCGTATCACTAGTTAAGTTAAATTATTTATTATAATTTATTAAGTATTCTAGATTTTAAATAAATAATTCTAGATTTTATATAAAAAAATATAAATATTATATTATAAATTTAATTTCCGAAACCCGTTTTGGCGCCCCCTAAGGCTTGCGCCCGCATTTTTTGCATGCATCGCATGCAAGGCAGGACCGGCCCTGTATATATATATATTTATATATATATATACTAGCTGACCCGGCAAACGTTGTTTTGCTAAATAAGGTATATTCTAAACCATTTGTAGAGAATCAAAAATATTAATACTGTAAGTGCATAAGGATGTGTTGTTTGAATGCTGTATACAATTAGGTATTATAAAAACAATAAACCCCAATAGTTTGTCAATATTTTGTCAATACAATCAAACTGCAAGTTTTATACACTTTCTATAGAAAACATCGTATAATCCAATCCGAGTCTTTTTTTGGTCTTTCGGCTTATTAATTACGTTTCAAGTTTTTCAGATTCTTTTTGAATTCTGGATTTTGTGTATAATTGTAAATAATACTACTAAGCTTATACAAATTTTTCAAATTTTTGCGAGGAGAGATAAAAAATTAATTAAGTATTTCTTCTTTGACCTGCTTTTTGAAGAGTTTCAAGTTATATTCGATGAATTAAAGTAAATTTAATAAAAAGTATATATGTAAAGCAGGGCAAGACACAAAGGTCCAATTTGACTTTGAGCAAATATAAACTATATTGTGAAAACCATAACAATTATATCACAACAAATAAGACATATCAAACGAACAATTATCTGACTACGTTCAGTAAACTGACTTCTACTTCATCATTGTAGAAATGTGCTTTTTTGATGTCTTCCAAAAATTTGTTATCTAGACCTTTTTATCCTATATGCGGGGTAACTTGTAACAGGCAGGTGGCAAAAGATTTAAAACCTTATATTATAATTTTAAAGGTATTTTACAGAATAATTACATTTTTAACTAATGCTAAAACTACCAATGGAAGAATATACTTTTATTATGGATTTTCAAAGATTACCGTTTATCTCCCCCATTTCAAAGATTATCGTTTTCAAATCAAGTTTATAGCTGGCTATACATCTTTTTTCCTCTACTTTCAAATATTGTTGTTAAACAATGCTTAACTTTACTGATTTTTGGCACATCGGTGGTGGACCTTTTTAATCCCGGACCTTCATATATTACTATATATTCTGCGATAAATTCTGGGAAATTATAACTGGAAAAATGTTATTCGACAAAATGTCTATTTGATCGATACCAAATTTAGGTTCTGAATTTAAATAAGATAAATAAAAAATAATATGACCTAGAAAATGTTTTATAACCACCAATGAGTATATAATTATACAAATGAGATCTTTCAGAGCACCGTGTTTGAGAAAAATATGCCAAAAAGTGAATTTTCATATTAACATAGCAAAAAAGTTTATATTTTGAGTCTCTAGTAACACTTGCGGCCCGTTTACTAACGTTTTTGTATATAAATAAAACTACAAACAAAACTACTTACTACAAATTTATCATAAATAAATAATATTCGCGTAAAACATCCTATTAAACGTAATTAAACATCATCTGTCAAAAGCGTTTGACATTTCACCGTCGATTGTTTTATTTAAATTACGCTTCTACAAAAATTTTCAAATTAAAAATGTAAAGTTTCTACGCGGATTTGAAATAATTTCTCACCTTTTGGACTTTCTCTGGATTGGCACGAATTTTTCAAGACTAAGACTGGTCAAACCGATTCAGCCGTTTTCGAGTTTTATTCGGACATTTGAAAGAGAGCTCTATTTTTATATATAAGATATATATATATATATATATATATATATATATCTTATATATAAAATAATTTTGTAATGGGGTATGAAGGTTTAATCCTCTTAAACGATTATTCGGATTTTCATAAATCCTCGTAAAGTTTATTCAGGGAATTTTCTAGGATTTTTTGATTCATAGAAAACTAGTTTGATTTTAGAAATAAATGGATAATATCACAAAAAAACCGTTTATAATTGATTGACATTGAAAATATTTGAGGCGTTGTTTGACATTAAAATTAATGAAAGCTGTTATTTGCCAAACATTTCCATTCATTTATAGACTAAGACAATCTTAAAATATAATATATTCATGATTATGAATGAGAAAAATGTAATGTCTACATTACTATTGCTATAAAGCAGCTGAGATGTGCTAAAAATTAAAATAATATAATATGCAAATAATATAACATGCGCCTGACAGGTGATGCAGTCTGCGTATGCGTCTGACAATTGTGGACTGTAAGTGATTGCGCTCAAACATATTCAATTTGACAGTTTTTCTAAATAACGTCGTGTATCGATAAACGAACTAATTATAAGAGAAAAATGTTTAATAATGTTTTTCAAAAATGTAAATACTTTTCAAGTAACTGACTACTAAAAATTTGTTTCTTTCTTGCGTTTTTTATTGTTTTTTAGCTAATATTTTCAAAAATATACATTTTAACAAAAATCATATAATGAACAAAATTATATGAAATAAAATCTTAATGAATCGCTATTTTATAGTGTTCTGAGAACAATATTAAGCTAGAAATGAAAATGGGTTTTTATAGTGCTCAAAATAAGCTTTAAAATGAGTATTTCTGCGTGTAAAAAAAGTGATCTATCATGAAAATAAAAGACATACCATTTTTTTTCATTTAAATCAAATAGTTTATGAGAGCCACCAAAATTAAAAATAATTTTCTAGAATTAGCTTTGTTTAAGAGATCTTAATGGATTCTATAAAATACCACAACATTAGTACAAATGATTTTCAAAAAAACTCATGATTTTATGAAAAAAAAATCCATTTAAAAAAACAACCAATTTTTTATTATAATATCTCTGAAAAAATACGTATAAAAATATATATATATGAAAATTCAAGGTTTTTTTTAATAATTAATGCTTTTTTTTATTTTGCTGTTACACAAATATTGATAGAGTTATAATTGTTTAAAGAGTGCGTGGCTGTCCAACCGGAGAGTCTTTCGAGCTCTTTAACTCTTTGCCGTTTCAAAATAAGAGAAGTTACGGTAAAATTTATGATAAAGAAAGTTGTAGCTCATTCAATCACCTTTAAAATAGTATATTACAAGTTCTGATAAATTCAAAAATAAAAGAGTTATAAACCAATAGATGCGGGGGATGATGAGAATTAATGCGGGGGGAGGGCAAATTTAGATCAGAGTCTAGGCTAGAATATAGTAAGGAAAACCAATCCTTCTATTGGCAACAACTACACATCCTACACATCATAGTCAACAATTTTTTTTAAAGATTTTGTTTGAAAATTAGAATATAAATAATAAGATTTTGTCAATTTGAATACTTTTTTTTAACTTTCCGTTGGGTAAGTTATTGTAATGGGCCGAAAATCGAAATTGAAAATTTTTACCTTTCTCGACGTTTTGAAGGTTTCTGAACATTTTGGCATACCTCAGAAAAAAGGATGTGTGTGTGTGTGTGTGTGAGTGTATGCATGTATGGATACAATTTTTCGTCCACGTTTTCGAGTGCACGGATCAACCGATTTAAATGGTTCAAAAAACATTCGATTCCTATTGATGATTGAATATTGATCATGTAATGTTAATTTTTCTTTACTAATTTCACTCACTAACATTTCATTATTATAACTGTCGTTTATCGTATTCATTGCGATTGCAATTGTTTCACCGATTACCGAAAACTTTGTTGAACAGTCGGGCGGACGCCCTCCTTCTTTCCCATACTGATCGGATTCCATTACGTAGCTTTTTTATATATATTCACTTAACACTTATCGATGTTACCTTCCTCAGAGGTCAAACACAAACTGTCGAACTTAATACTTTATATCAAAAACAACGTTGTTGTCGTTGTTGGAGATTTGAATTTCATCATTATTTAAGACGAGATTTTTTTTTATTATAATTTTATTTGATCATAAGACGAGATTATTTTTCGTTGTTTCTGGCATAACCATAATTAATTAACTCTCGTAGGGTAAGTTATAGTAATCGCAAAAAAATCGAAAACAAAAGTTTGTATATATCTTTACATTTCAGTGGTTTCAGTGGTATGTGGTATGTGTGTGTATAAGTGTGTGTAGGTGTTTTTTCCTAAAACCGCCGTTAGGCATGACTTTGTCGAGGGAAGATCTAGATTCTAGATTCTAGAAAGTTATAATTTCTAACTTGTGTGTGTATGTGTGTGGGTGTGCAGATACAAATTTTCGTCGACGATTTTGGGAACACGGTTCAACCGATTTCAGTTATTTAAAAAACATTCAATTGCTGTTGATAAGGAGACATGCTGATTAGTTTTTGAAATAGGCATGTCTAGCCGTTTCGAAGATACGGGACAAAAAGTGCAACAAAAGGTAGCTCAGTTGTTAAGAGAACGGAGTGTCTGAATTTAATCATTCAAAAAATATTTTTCTTCAAAAACTTAAGGTTTCTCAAAAATCTATTTTCTTCAAAGTATTTTTTCCAAAAATATCAATCTTTTTAAAAAAAATAATTTTTGGTACGGAAAGCTTCAGCAATTTGCCATAAAGCACGATACCATGCGCCCCACTAGTTTATGATGTAATTGATTAAGAGATTTGGACTTGATAATACCGATGGTGTCATCATCAAAAACATTTGAAATTACAAAGATTTGTATAAAGAGGTAAATCATTAATATAGAAGAGGAATAAGAGGGGCCCTAAAATCAGTCTTTCGGGCAATATTTTTCCATTTTTTAACTTCCCGAAGGAGAAGTTTATGTTTTCATCAAAAAATCCGAATCGCTAATTTTATGTTTTCTCGACGTTTCAAGCCATTCTGAATCGAATGAGACCAAATTTGGAAAAAGTATGTGTGTGTGTGTGTGTGTGTGTGTATGTGTGTGTGTGTGTGTGTGTGAACAGATTTTTTGCCGTAAATCGACGTTTTCTCGAAAACGGTTGGACCGATTTCAAAAATTTAAAAGCCATTTGATGTATCTCGATGAGGACTATCGTCTCTGAGTTTTGTGCGGCGATCGGCCGGGCCGTGTCTTTGTAAATTGCAGAAAAGTGAAAAATTTTTCGTCCACGTTTTAGCCCGTAATTCTGAATCGATTCTGAAAATTCAAAAACCGTTCGATAGATATTGGTTGGGAATCGTGCTGATTAGTTTTTGGTAAAGATCGGCCGGGCCGTTTTCTTGTAATAAAGTTTTTAAAAAAAAATTTTTGACGATTTTTATGATTATTTTTTTGACGATAGATACCATAGTTTTCTAGGTCATACTAAAATATTACGGCCCTACGACAACTGGTTCAGCTTTAAAAATTCGTCAAAGTTTGCAAAAATCAGTATGGTCTTTTTGGCATTTGTCAAAATTAGACTTTTGATCGACGTTTTCTCAAAAACGCCTGAACCGATTTTAGAAATTTAAAAGCCATTTGATGTATTTCGGTGAGGACTATCGTTTGTCAGTTTTGTGCAACGATCTGCCAAGCCGTTTCTTTGTAATTTGAAAAAAAGTGTTGAACTTTTCGTCCACATTTAAGCTCATCCTACCGAACCGATTTAAAAAAATCAAAAACTGTTCGAAAGATATTAGTTGGGAATGATGCTGATTAATTTTAGGTGAAAATCTACCGAGCCGTTTTCTTGTAATTAACTGTTGAAAAAAAGTGTTAAATTTTCGTCCACATTTAAGCTCATCCTACCGAACCGATTTTGAAAAATCAAAAACTGTTCGAAAGATATCATTTGGGAATGATGCTGATTAATTTTAGGTGAAAATCTACCGAGCCGTTTTCTTGTAATTAACTGTTAAAAAAAAATTAAGCCGTTTTTCATGGAACTTTTTTTGGCGATATACATCATGGTCTTATAGAACTTACTGTAATATTACGGCCTTACGACAAGTAGTTTAATTTTAAAAATTCGTCAATCTTTGCTAAAATTATTATCGTTTTTTTTTAAAGTAGGATTGATGAAGCATATTATTTACACATTTTTTTGATCAAGTCGATTATTTACACATATCGGGAAGTTCATGTAATTTGCCTTTCGGGCAATATTTTTCCATTTTTTTTAATATAAATTATGTATAAAAACACATTTATTTATTTTCAGGTACTAGTGATCCATATGTTAAATTCAAACTAGGTGGGCGTCTTTTGCATAAATCGAAAACTATGCACAGAGATTTGAATCCTCTCTGGGATGAGAGTTTCACAGTACCAATTGAAGATCCATTTCAGCAAATTCAAGTGAAGGTAATAGACTAATGATAACTTGACGCTGCGTTAATATTTTGGAACAACAATAAGTCATATTGAAATTATAATTAGCTAATAGAAGTTCAGTAGATCTCCCAGTACGTCACTTTAGATAAATGTTTGTATCTGAAATCTCGCTTTCCCTGCAAAGCTTCACATCATAAATTTTAAACAGTTCACTTATTCCAACCCAAAAACCAAATAGCACTTCTCTGTGTGGATGACACACCTGGTGTATTCCAGCCTAGGACAATAATTTTTTTTTTTTTTTTAATTTTAACAGCGATCAGAACTTATGAGTTCTATGAGCTGTTGTGATCAATTATCTTACAATTATTATAGATGGCAACCCAAACAGTTGTCCCATCTCTATGTGCTGAATTATTACAATTGTTGTAATAGTGATGACTTTTTACTTCCAAGTGGCATGTTGCCACTACAGCTATGCCCACGAAAGGCCATTTTCACTTGAAATTATATTTGAAATCTATGATTTCAAGTGAAAATTTAGTATCAAGGTGCTTTGATACCGAACCGACCGAGATTGTATTTGAACCCGGGACTAGGATTTGCTAGCCCACGTTCTTACCATGGGACCACGGCTGGCCAAGGACAATAATACTCACAGTTTGTCTTATCGGGAAGTGATTCATTGTTACTTATGGCAGGACTATGGTTATGACAACAAATAATCTTTGACCCAAATACTCAAAATACTCAAAATACATTAGAAACAAAATTGCGAGTGCAACATGAATGAGGCGGCTTTATAGAAAAAAAATGAATATATGTGTGTTATGTATGTGTGTGTTTGTGTGTGTGCGGATACAAATTTTCGTCGACAATTTCGGGAACACTATTCAACCGATTTCAATTAATCAAAAAAACATTGATTGCTGTTGATAAGGAGACGTGCTGATTAGATTTTGGCATTGGCAGGTCTAGCCGTTACGGAGATTCGGAGCAAAGAGTACTGAAAATACAAATCGAGTTTTTAAAAGAACGCAGTATCCGATTTGAATGATTTGAATAACATTCAATTTGTAATGATTGGGATTTGTTTTTTAGCAAAGGCAGGTCCAGCCATTTTGAAGATACAGAGCTAAATGTACAAAAAATGCCAGTTTTTGAAAGAACTAAGCGTCCGATTTGAATTATTGAAAAACTTTCTGCTTGTATCAACAAAATAATGCTCTTGAAAAAAAAAAATTTGTTTCTAATTTTTTTTTCAAAAAAATTTTTTTTAAGAATTTTTTTTTTATATCGAAAATAATTCAGATTTTAAGTTTAATTCTGTTCTAATATAATTTAAACAAATAATTTCAACTTTGCAATTCAGTTTATATAATTCTTATAAATATTACACAATGTTACAATATTCATAAAAATATTTGAAAACATTTAATATTCCTCGATCATTTCGTTACGATACGGAAAGTTCCAGCAATGTGACAAGGCACAATGCCATGCACCATTAGTTAATTTTTGAGTTACAGGCGCAACATCGTTTCGTGAAAAACATTTATTCAAGGTGAAACAATATTTGCTTGCCACGGTAAAACAATACTTGCTTTCTCTGTATTTCGTTTTGTCCACGTGTATCCATTCAAAGTTTGAATCTTTAATGGAGGGTTTGCTGATGTTGGTTTTCCTTTGATTTTGACTGGCTTTCAAATGGTGTAGTCAAACCTGTTCAGTTGTAGTAAATAATTATTGAAGGCGTCGTTCTTCATTGTACTAAATAAATGATCTAAAAAATGATTTTTAATTACCAGAAAATAAACTAATCGTAATTATTCTATCGCTAATAACACCTTAACTAAAAAAAATAAAAAATCTTTCTAACTTATTAAGAATTATTTATATATACTTAAAATATACTTGTTGTAATTAATAAGAAAGTATATACAAAATATTAATCTTACTGGCATTATAACTGGTTATGTATTATTCTTAGTCATTCTGCCTCATTCACAAATTATCTCGAACTAGGGGCGCATGGCATCGTGCCTTAAGGCAAATTGCGGGAACTTCCCGTACCGTGATTAAACATTCGAAGAATAAAAATAATTAGTCAATAAAAATGTCTATGAATAAATGTTATAATATTCAATATTATCAATATTACAAAATCTAGAATTTTCATCATTGGTTCCTTGTAGACAAAATGTGAAACTTATTAGATTAGACGACGTTGTTTATATATGTCTGAATGAAATATATATAAACAAATTCTAATTAAGCGGGCCTATTGTTAGAATGAACATATTTTATTTCAAATGGCATCGATTTTTCGTTCGCGAAATATATGCACTGTGTTAACAATTTTAAATAGTTCATGTAATATCAACTATACAACCATAAAAATAAAAGTATTTTAAAAAAAAACTAGTGGGGTGCATGGCATCGTGCCTAAAAGTAAATTGCTGGAACTTCTCGTACCGTAACAAAATGTTCGAGGAATATAAAATATTTCAAACAGATTATTATAAATACTGTAATATTGTATAATATTTATAAGAATTATATAAACAAAATAGCAAAGTAGAAATTATTTGTTTAAAGTATATTGGAACTTTGGTCAGAATTAAAATTAAAATTTGAGTTATTTTTAATATACAAAAAAAATGTTTTTTTTTTGAAAAAAACAATAAAATTGAAAAAAAAAATTAAAAACAATTTTTTTTCAAAAGCAATTATTTTGTTGAAAGAAGCAGAAAGTTCTATGAATCATTCAAATCGGACGCTTAGTTCTCTCAAAAACTGCCATATTTGTACATTTAGCTCTGTATCTTCGAAATGGCTGAACATTCCTTTGCCAAAAACTAATCACCTCTACTACCAATCATTAAAAATTTAATGCTTTTTAAATAATTTTGTTTTATTAATAATGTTATAAAATTGTATCTGGAATCTCGCTTCCTTGCATATCTTCAAATCATAAACTCTAAACAGTTCACTTATTCCAACCGCAAAACCAAATAGCACTTGCCTCTATGTGGGTGACACACCTGGTGTATCCCAGCCTGGGACAATAATACTCACAGTTTGTCTTATCGGGAAGTGATGCATTGTTACTTATGCAGCACTATGGTTATGGCAACAAATAATCTTTGACCCAAATACTTAAAATACTCATATTATAATTTCGAGTGCAACATGTATAAGACGGCTCCCTTGCATAGCTTAAAAATAAAATTTAACAGTTCACTAGTTCCAATCCAAAAAGGACTATCAATTCAGGCGCATCCATCAATTCTCCCTGTTTCTTAACCTGTTACCCATAACTAATAAAATATGTTAAACAAAATGTAACAATAATAATAACATATTTTGTACGAAAAATCTAATCATATATGAATCTTATTAGGGAAATCTATTGGATTCTTCATCGGGCCTGAGCATTCAATAATACGAGCTCAGTAATATTCACGAGATAAAATTGGTGTATAGTTTCAGATTAAAAAGCTGCCCTTATGATTCGGCGGTTTACATTTTTATTGGACTGATTTTTTTTACTATTCAAATTTCTCTATAAAATGGAAAGCTATGGCTCGTCGAATTCCGATAGTGTATACTTTCCGATAAAAAACGCTGCTCCTATGTTGGGTGTCATACACATAAAACGACAATTTAATACCAAAAAGTAAATTTACTCAAAATAGGTTTGTTTGGTTTGCTCTACAATTACATTAAATAAATAAGAACTTAATCTCGTTATTTCTTTTTTTTAAATTCCCGTAGGGTAAGTTATTGTAATTTTTGCATTTCTCGACGTTTTGAAGGTTTGTGAACATTTTGGCATACCTCAGAAAAAATGGATGTGTATGTGTGTGTGTATTTTATGTGTCCGCATTTTTTCGTTCATGTTTTCGGGCGCACGGATCAACCGATTTGAATGGTTTAAAAAACATTCGATTCCTATTGATAGAGAGATGTGCTGATTAGTTTTTGGCAAAGGAGGTCCAGCAGATACGGAAATGAAGAGCAAAGAGTGCAGAAAATGGAAATAGAGTTTTCGAGAGAAACGTAGTATCGGATTTGAATCATCTAAACAACATTCAATAGTAATGATTGGAATAAGTGGTTATTAGTTTTTGGCAAAGGCAGGCCCGGCCATTTCAAAGATACAGAGCTAAATGTGCAAAAATGGCAGTTTTTGAGAGAACTAAGCGTCCGACTTGAATGATTCAAAGAACTTTCTGCTTGTTTTAACAAAAATAATTGATTTCGAAAAAAAAAAATTTTTTTCAAATTTTTCAAAAAAAATTTTTGTATATCTAAAATAATTCAGATTTTATTCTTAATTCTGACTAAAGTTCTAATATAATTTAAACAAATAATTTAAACTTTGCAATTCAGTTTATATAATTTGTATAATAGTTAACGATATTACAGATTTTATAATAATCTATTTGAAAACATTTAATATTCCTCGAACATCTCGTTACGGTACGGGAAGTTCCAGCAATTTGCCTTAAAGCACGATACCATGCGCCTCACTAGTTGAATAATTTATTATGCGATTTGTTAATAAAAATAGTAACGACAAGAAAACAACATAAAATATAATAAAACCAATTTAAAACAAATAAAATACTAGTAAAATTGATAAAAAATGCTATTGTGGCTGGAATAGCTGTAAGCAAGTAAAGGAACCAGCTGTAAGCTTGTAATACACGGTCGGACCCTTAGCTACACCTGTTTTGTCTTCTGTTGGACAACAGACACACATACACAAAATTTCACACTAAAGGCACGCCCGAATTTTAAACTCAAATTAAACATATATATATATAATTTCCAAAATAATTTTGTACTGCAAATATTACAAAGTAAAAATAAATTGAGTTGTATGACACTAATCACTAGTTTTATTTGAAAATTAAAAAAAGATTTTGAAAAACATTTCGATTACATATTTAGAATTTAGAACTGTGTTATGCATATCAGGAAATAATATGCATACAACGAACGAAGCGCGTTATACGTATAGATTATTAACAAAATAATTTTGGTATTAAATATTACGAAACCAATAGAAGCCAAAACAATGACATTCATCTTTTTTAGGTTTATGACTATGATTGGGGTCTACAAGACGATTATGGGTAGCTGCTCGTTTAGACTTAACTGTGCTTGATTTAAATAGGCCGCAAGAAATTAACTTACTTTGTCTGATCCATCAAGACCGAGCACAGATTTAGGAGAATTAATTATAATTTGTACACTTTGGCCAAAAACACAAGAAGATAAGGAACAGGTAATATATGTAATTATTTATTTATTTATTCATTTATTTATTTATTTATTTTATTTTATTTATTTATTTATTTATTATACGCCAATCGGCTATATACAGTTAATTATATGGTAATGTAACATAATAATGTTAAACTATGTGTTTTTACAAACACACATACGGGAACCTATACATACACTCGTACATACATACGTCCGCACATGCACCTATATGTAGACTCAACACACTAGTAATGCTAACAAATTCTAATAAGTATTATTTCTTTGACATGTTGATAAATGTATTTTATTATGAATTAAAAAGTTTAGTTTTGAGCACTGTTCATTGACCACCATTGCTACTCTGTTCATTGGACCGTTCATATATAGTTTTTCGTCGTTTTTGAAGTCTGCACAATACGGTTTGTTCTTAATCCTTGTCTCGGGCATATCAATTAATTTTTTCTAGAATCTCAGGAGAATCAATTGAGCATTTACTGTCTTATGAAAAAAAAATAAGATTAGTAATTTGCTGTCGTTTGCTTAGGTTATTGTCCTCGCATTTCAGTAAAAATTTTTCGCTTTCATGTGCACTAATTCTTTTCGATTGCGCAAAGTGCTTAAGGTATTTTTCAAATTTCCTTTGCACTCTATTAAGTTTGTTGCTTGATAATTCAGTGTGAGGTCTCCTGAAAAGTGTGGAGTACAGATATAGTGTGTCTATGCTGTGGAAATCTCGACCACTCCTGATGATGAAGCTAAGTGTTCTTAGGGCTTGAAGAGCAATTTTGTTAATATGCTGTGAGAAGTTTAATTTGGTGTTAAAAATAACTCCAAGGTCTTTTATAGAAGTGAATGAATTTAGTTTTTGGTTTTCTAAATAATAATCTTGTTGAATTGAATTGTGGGATCGAGATAGTATCATTACTGCGCATTTTTTAGCATTTAACTAAGTTTATTACTTATACACCAGTTGTGCAATTGCGCAATGTCTTGTTGTAACGATAATCATCATCATCACAATTTATAGTTTTATAGATTTTGAGGTCATCTGCGTATAAAAGATAATCAGAATTGAAGTCAGTGCCTATGTCATTAATAAAAATATTGAATAATATTGGTCCCAAGTGTGATCCTTGCGGTACACCAGATATCGCTTCGTATTTTTTAGATAAATGGCCATTCAGTCTTACCTGTAGATGCCTGCCTGTTAAGTAAGATCTAAACCAGTATAATATTTTGCCCCTGACTCCATACGCTGTAGCTTCCTTAACAGAATATTGTGATCGACAAGATCAAACGCTTTACTGAAGTCAAGTAATATGGTATATAATTTTTTATTTGAGATGCTTCAGAATTAAATTCCAAAATTTTTATTGAATTATGTTGATTATAATATTAAAATTGCAAAAATGTTTATTCTTAACTCCCCGTAGAGTCAAATCAAAAATGAAAATTTTAATATACCTTTACGTTTAATAGGTCTCTGAATAATGGCAACTTTAGAAAAAATGGTATGGAATAACCGATTTGAATAATTTAAAAATCATTCGATTCGTATTGATAATTAGACGTGCTGATTAGTATTTGGCAAAGGCAGGTCTAGCCGTTCTGAAAACACGCTGCAAAAAGTGCCAAAGACGGTAACTCAGTTTCCGATTTCAATATTCAAAAAGATTTTACTTGTATTGACAAGATGAAGAACTAATTGAATTTTTGGGGAGGCAGATTCAGCGTTATGGACTCTCAATAAAAATAAGTTAAAAACATGACATTTTGCGGTCAAAAATGTTATTAGACATATGTACATCAAATAATCAGATTTTTTAAATAGATATTAATAATGTGTACACATTTTGTATAAATTTGTTTGGGTTCAGTACCACAATTTTCATTGCGGTATGGAAAGTTCCAGCAATTTGCCTTAAGGCACGATGCCATGCGCCCCACTAGTTGTCTTTAGTATGTATTACGTTGTTTAATGTTTTCGCAATTATGATTAGTTTTTTTTCCAAAAGCCAAGCAACAGCGTGGACTATTAAAAACAATTTAAATCTTATATATAAAAATGGAGCTCTCGATCAAATGATAGTAAAACTCAAAAACGGCTAAACCGATTCGTCCAGTCTTAGTCTGAAAAATTGTGCAATCCAGAGAAGGTCGGAAAGGTGAGATAATATTTCAAAATCGCGTAGAAACTTGACATTTT
>NW_020537324.1:41927090-41943356 GCF_003426905.1 Ctenocephalides felis | reverse complement strand
AAGGTAAAATTATAATATAAACTAATTAATCCATGAAACTGTTCCAATGAGCAGCTCACTATGTTATGTCAAGTCCAAAGGAATTTTTCTTTCTAGTAGACGGAGTCATAAGTAGGTGCTATAAGATGATTTGGATGTTTTCTAGCTTGGAATGATGGATTGAATTTCTGCTACTAATTACATCCTTAATAAAAGGAATATTGCGGTCGTCGTGGATGATTTTATTACTTACATACAAGGGTACGTCGGTGATCTGCCTTAAGATTTTGGATTGCATCCGTTGCATTAAAACAATGTTGGACATGCTGGCGCAACCCCAAAGCTCTATACCGTAGGTCCAGATGGCTTTATTACAGATTTATATATCAGTAGCTTGTTGTCAAGCGATAGGATTGATTTGCGCCTTATTAGCCAATTCAGGTCTGCAATCTTCTGTTTGATTTGTTTTTATTAGCCATAATGTGGGTTTTCCATGAAAGTTTTCGATCCAAATATATTCCCAGATATTTAACATTTTCAGCTGCTGGAATTTTCGGGAAATTGAAGTAAACTTCAGAACATTTAAGTTTGTTTAAAGAAAATGTAATATGGCAAGATTTGCTCTCGTTAATAACAATTCGCCATTTTTTCGTCGATCGCTCGACCGCATAGAGATGTAACTGGAGCTTGATAGATGCAACGATAGGGTTGATATCAGAGGAAAGTATTGCAATGTCATCAGTAAATAAAGGAACGGGCCCAGCACACTTCCTTGTGAAACGCCAGCACTTATCGGAAAAGAAGCAGAAGTTTCACAGTTAACCCTGACTTTGAATGTTCTGTCTGTAAGGTATGACTTAGAATTTCATAGTAGGATGGCGGAAGGTTATATTTTATTTTTAAAAGTAATCCCTCATGCCACACTTTGTCAAATGCCTGCCTTACATCCAAAAACACAGCTGAACAGTATTCCTTGGCTTCGAAGGCGTTATTAATAATATTAACAAGTCCGTGACACTGTTGTGTTCTCGAATGTTGCTTACGAAAGCCAAATTGATGGTCTGGAATATTATTTGATTCTGATAATATATCTTGAAGTAAAAGTTTTTCGAAAATTTTTGAGGTAATAGGTAGAAGGCTTATAGGCCTATAAGATGAAACCAAATATGGATTCTTTCCGGTCTTTGGAATCATTTTAACTATAGAGGTTTTAAAGGATTTAGGCCAAGATTCCAGTCTTAATATAGCATTATATATATAGCGGAATCAACACGCACACATGACACATGTCAGTTGATTGACGCAAATCGAATATCATATCAAGCAAGCTTAGCGAGCTTATTGTTTTAATACGATCGAGAATATTATCTCGCGTTTTGAAAACGATCAAAAATTATGTAACGCGTTTTTTCATCGAGCATTTTCTCGGGATCAAAATTGATATGAGATTTAATGTAATATCAACACCTTTATTAATTGAGATATAAATAAACACTCATTTAAAGATTCAATCAATAAATAATATGACCCACTAGCGCCATAAATGGTGACTCCGAACGTGTAAGTGAAATCGTTAAGGTAGAGACATACTCAACGTCTTAGTACCCATAATTTGTGACGTCGGACGGAGAAAGAAAAACACTTGTCAACTGCAAAAAAATTAACAAAGGTAAATTATACCAATTTTTATCAACATGTCGACTCGACCTTCGTTCAGCAATGATGAAATAGCGCTCAACAGATCTCTGATCGATCTAGATCACGAGGCGATATTTAACACGAGCAGTCCACGTGTTTCTGAACATGACAGTTATGCTGATCAATACAATATAGCAGCATTTAATAATCGCTGTCTCCTCCATTCAATGGAGATTCTCCAGACCTATGGTTTTTAGTAATGAATCTGAGTTTCAGTCTGCTAAGATCAGGAGCGACAATACTAAGTACATAGCAGTACTTAAATCTCTAGACTTCGAAACACTGCGCCTCATTCAAGATGTCCTCCGTAATCCTCCAATAACGGGCAAATACGAATATATCAAAAAGACTATATTAAGCAGAATGTCTGAATCGAGAGGTAAGCAGATTGACAAACTGTTAAAAAACTTATCTCTAGGTGAGAAGAAACCATCACAGCTCTACGAGAGATGATGGATATGGCCAAGAGAGAGGTCAGTGAAGACATCATTATGAAACTGTGGTCAGAACGCCTGCCACACAACATTCGTCCTCAGTTGTTAGTTTTTCGTCATCTTGGCCCGGAAGCCCTGGCGAAAGTAGCCGATATTTTGGTCGATCACTGTAGCCCCACATCACATGTGATGTCCACAACACACAAGTCTTCAGTAGAACAGAGACTGGACCGCCGGTCAACCGGTCACAACACAACCGGTCAAGATCAAAAGGTGACAACACAATCAGTCAAGATCAAGAAGTGGTTCTCGACATAGTTCCAGGACACCTTCTCGTGGATCAGTTTGCTACTATCATTACAGATATGGTGAGAAAGCCACAAAGTGTGAAGAGCCCTGTCTGCTTAAAACTCTAAACCCGTCAGAAAACTTACTTCACCGTCATTAATTGGAGCTTGTCATGACGGTGAAATAAATTCTGTCTGCTCTGAGCTCCGTCTACATATTTCAGACAGAAAGACTGCAATCCAATTCCTTATAGATTCGGGATCAGTTTTATCCATTTTACAGCCCATAAGTTCGCCAATGATCATGCCAAGGAAGAGCTAGTTTTGTTTGCAGCAAACTCTAGCAGAATATCCACGTATGGCAAGAGAACTTTGGAGCTGGATCTATCTCTACGCAGAAGCTTTAACTGGCAGTTTGTTGTTGCCGATGTAGCCACAGCCATTATAGGAGCCGATTTCTTGAGCAACTACAATCCATTAATAGACTTGAAGGGCAGAAGATTGATTGATTCGACCACAGGCCTTACCTCTGATGGAAAGGTACTCAAGGCACAGCAAGTCAACATCTCCACTGTCAACCCGGCAGAGCCTTTCAAGGATTTACTGGCACAATACATCGCAATAACAAAGCCACAGATAACCACCAATAACAAATCATCTCATTTTGCCACAGGATAACCACAACAGGTCCACCATTAGCTTCCAGATTCAGGAAGATCTTCGGAGAAAAGGCTGTTGCAGCCAGGTCCGAGATACAAGATCTCCTAAACAGGGGCACTTTGAGGCCTTCCAACAGTCCATGGGCAAGCCCTATTCACATGGTTCCCAAAAAATGGCACATTCAGAATGTGTGGAGATTATAGGAGGCTGAACGCAAACACGCTGCCTGGCAAGTATCCTCCACCTTTAATACAAGATGTTTTTAATAATCTTCATCAGAAAGCAGTATTTTCTACAATAGACTTGGAAAAAGCTTACCACCAAGTACACATGCATGAAGAGGATATTAAAAAGACTGCAATTATCACACCATGGGGACTCTTCGAGTATCTACGTATGCCATTTGGACTCAAAAACGCCGCCCAGACATTCCAGAGGTTTATCAATCATCTCCCAAGATTTTAATTTTGTTTTATTTATATAGACGACATCCTGGTAATGTCGACTGATATGAATGAGCACCGTCGTCATCTCCAAATGGTTTTTGAGAGGCTACAGGAATATTCACTCACAATCAACTTAGAGAAATGCGCCTTTGGAAAAGATGAAGTTAACTTCCAGGTTACAAACTGAGTGCAGCAGGATATTCTCCTTCACCAGACCGAGTAGAGAAAATTATTAATTATCCAAAACCTTCGACAGTTATAGAACTCAGAAGATTTTTGGGCATGGTAAACTATTATCGTAAATCAATTCCTCAAGCAGCAAAAGTTCAAGCACCACTTTATGAGTATTTGAAGTCCTCAGTTAAAAATGGCAAGACTCAAATTGTATGGAATGACACCTCACTATTAGCATTCAGCAAGCTGAAGGAAGCTCTAGCAAATGCAACTCTTCTTCATTTTCCTTCAAACATAGCAAATATTAATTTAATTACAGATGCATCTACAACAGCCATTGGAGCAACTCTGGCGCAAGCAGAAATGGCGCATGGCACCCTATAGGTTTCTTTTCCAGAAAGCTCACATCTACTGAACAGCGATATTAACTTACGATCGCGAGCTACTAGCCATCTTTGCGGCTTTAAAGTATTTTGAATATCTGCTAGAAGGAAGTCACTTTGTAATCAAAACAGACCACAAGCCAATCACACATGCATTTCAACAGAAATTAGAAAAAGCATCAGATCGTCAGCGACGGCATTTGGAATACATTTCACAGTTTTCCACGGACATTGTATATATGAAGGGTGATCAGAACGTGGTTGCTGATGCCTTGTCCAGGATCATGCCTTCAAAGTTAACTGCTGAGGAAATTTCGAAAGACTTTGCAGAGTTTGTGGCAATACTTCTCTGAATCTACAAAAATTAACATTAGAAAGCTATCCAGTTTATTGCAACACTAAAGATAATTTTGTGAAGCCCTACCGTCCACAAAGTATTCTCAGAACTGCTTTTGACATACCAAATGAAAGTCAACCAAGCACACCACAAAAATTTAAATCACATAACTTGGAGTTATCGATGGATTCTCCAAAAAGATGAAGCCTAAAAAAGTCTCCTTCAAATTTTAATAATTAAATTCATTTATGTCTAACGGATACTTCTTTTTCTTTCGAAGGGGAGTGATATAGCGGAATCAACACGCACACATGACACATGTCAGTTGATTGACGCAAATCGAATATCATATCAAGCAAGCTTAGCGAGCTTATTGTTTTAATTCGATTGGGAATATTATCTCGCGTCTTGAAAACGATAAAAAATTATGTAACGCGTTTTTTCATCGAGCATTTTCTCGGGATCAAAATTGATATGAGATTTAATGTAATATCAACACCTTTATTAATTGAGATATAAATAAACACTCATTGTCGAGTCTACATCAAGTAATTGCGATTTCATTTAAAGATTTAATCAATAAATAATATATGGCCCACTAGCGCCATATATATATATATATATATATATATATATATATGTGTGTGTGTTAAACAAATAATACCTTTTTTAGGCAATTCTTTCAACATCCTCGACGAAATTAAGTCGATTCCTGGAGATTTTTTGTTTTTAAGTTTGGAAATTTCCCTGACAACCCTTCTCAGAGAGAAGAATTTTTTTTTATTTCTAACGGGAATCGTTCGAGAATCCATGTCACAATCAGGAATTTGATTATCAGAAGGTAAATTAGGCTGAAACACAGAGGATAAATACTTGGCAAAAACTTCAGTTTTGTCCTTATCACTTTGTGACCAAGTCGAGTCGTTGTCAGCATCCCAACGAATTGGCGGGTTTCGCACACATGGTTTGAGTCGGTTTTTTACTGGTTTCCAAATAGAATTATCGAAGCTGTTAAGGCTGGCTACATAGTTGGTGAAATTAATATTGCTCATTTCTTTCAATCTATTCTTCAGCTTATTACTGATATTGTTAAAG
Organism: Ctenocephalides felis; assembly: GCF_003426905.1. NCBI lineage: Eukaryota > Metazoa > Arthropoda > Insecta > Siphonaptera > Pulicidae > Ctenocephalides > Ctenocephalides felis. The sequence goes on along the minus strand of NW_020537324.1, from coordinate 41,937,863 downwards.
TAGGTTTTATCTGAGGGTAAATGGCTGTTATGCCATTTTCTTCTTGCTCTCCGTTTTTCAGCGATAAGCTTTTTGATTTCTAGGGAAGTAGATTGTCGATTCGATTGCAAAGGTTTAGGCGTAGAGGATGAAGCAGCTTCAGTCAAAATGTTGTTGAAATTTTCGATAGCTGTATTAACGTCCGTTTGCGTTTTCAATCTCATTTGCAAATTGATTTTGTCCTCGACTTTTTTGCGATACATATCCCAATTTGTTTTTGCAGTGTGAAGGTATGATGCTCGAGAAATATTGCGTTGCATAGTTATATTGGGAAATTACACTGTATAATTGTCTGTCCTTGGGATTAGTCAATCTTGAGCCCCAGAGAGGGTGCTTGCTATTGAAATCACCTCCCACTATAAACCTGGGTCCTAAAGAAGATAAGAAATCATAGAATTGAAAGCTGGTAATCGCATGGCGTGGAGGGAAATATACCGCAGATAGTATGATGTTGCATGTTGCGAGTTTGACTTGGATTGATGTAGCTTGTAAGAAATTCTTACTACATTTAGGAACCTCATAGTGAGATAATTTGTATTTAATAAGTACAGCTGAACCCCCATGAGCAGTGCCATCTGGATGCGGAGTGTGATAAAGGTTGTAGTAGGGAATGTACTTATTGGAGTAATTAGTAAAGTGGGTTTCACTTACTAACAACACGTCAATTTTGTTTTCTTCCAGAAAAATAATTAGTTCGTTCCTATGTTGTAGTAGGCCATTTGCATTCCAAGCACATATTCTAGTAAATTTAGCCATTGATACTAGTTTCTTTTATTGATTAGTGTTAATAGCATGTTAATTATCATACTATTCTGTTGCATTAGCTGGTTGAACATTGCTTTAAATTCCACTAAAAATTGAGAGATAGCTGAATTTTGATTTTCTGAATTATTGACTGGGTTATGTGATTTTATAGCTTGCGCATACGATAAGTGCTCGGTATTGCTGAGTCTGCCAAAGCGAGACTTGTCTGCATAGCTTTGCGAAGCGGTAGGCTTGTTTTGATTGACAGAAAATTTACTGCTAATTCTATTTTTAGAATTAACTATCTGTTGATAAATGACGCAATCTTTGTAATTAGCTGGATGAGATTGAAAACAGTTTGCACAGACTGCTGGAGATTCGCGCGACTTGGAACAAATTGAAGTGGGATGATCATCACCGCATTTTACACAAATAAACGGTCTATTATAATAGGATTTTGTATGGCCGAATAATTGGCAGCGACTACATTGGGAAATTCCTGAATTATTAATCGGTGGATGAAAATGAATTATTTGATTCAATATCTTATTATTTTTATCAGGTTCCAAGTCAATGTAAAACATATCAAGTGGGTTTTTATTTCTGTGATGCAACACATTAGTGATATTTCTAACTCTATGACCCTTGGATTCAATTTCCTGCTTTAATTCGTTGATATCGGTTTTGTAGTGGATGTACTTTAGTACAACACGATATGCCCTTTCCGATTTGATTTAGTATGTATGCAATACAATATCTCGAGTTCGAAGAAATTTAACAAAATTACGGTAATCTTCAACAGATTGAACGTTAAATCTAGTAACTTTATCTGCCAAAGTTTTAATCGTAAAATTATTTTTTGTTACAACAGATTTCAGATCGGCTAACATTCCTTTAAAATCGTCAACTCCGTAAATAAAAACGGGAGGCGGCAATGCTTTTTTAACTGAAGCAGAGGCTTCAGTAGACTTTGAAGGTACTGGTTCTTTATTAGTAAGGACACTAAATCGATTACCTAATGCTATCGAATTATCAGTTTGAGTATTCAAACGTTTTCTTTTAACGCCGGCAATCGGGACAATTTGCCATTTGTTTTTGTTAGAATTGTTAATTTCCGCTTCAATTTCCATAACGGTAGTTGACGGTATGGGAGCATTAGTTGTTATGTTTGTTGACGGTAAGGGAGCACTAGTTATTATGTCTGTTGATGAACAAGTTGAATTTGCGGACTGATTACGTAGATGTTCTGTAATAAATTCTGAACTGGTATGTGAATCGTCGGCAATTACATTTGCCGACTAACAATTAAGTTATTCATTGCGAACCCCAAAGGGGTCCACAATTAAATTGTTATACAATGTGACACTCTTTGTATTAAACACTATTTAGTATTTGTTCAATAAATATTACTATCACTTTATTATAAAAATCCGTATGAACAACGTGTTTACATTAATTTTAATACACTGACATGTACCCTTGCGGGTACATTTGATTGTTTTGATTTAGAACACTTCGGTATTATGATTCAACTGATAACAATACCTTTTACAATTACGCACGAATTATACCTGAACCTGATAAGGTACGAAGTGCACTGCACGGTAGCTCGAAGCGAACTGATGCCCGTATGTGTGTTTGTATGTGTTTGTAAAAATAACATAGTTTAACATTATTATGTTACATTACTATATAATTAACTGTATATATCCGATCGGCGTATAATAAACAAATACATAAATAAATCAATATTTGTAAGGATTATAACTTAATTACAAAGTTAAAGTTATTTATTTATTTGTTTTTTTTGTCACACAATTATGACACAACTTTTATATTAGAAATACTTATTATTGTATTGATGGAACAGATATGAGGGATAATATACCTACGGGTAAAAATCCGAAATAAGAAATATTATGTACACATTTATATTTAATAAAATATATTTATTTATTATTATTATTATTAAAGAACTTCACTGTTGGTATAACATATTCACCCCTTTTGCAGATTATTTGTGCTAATACATTGGTTTGTTCATTAAAATACTTTTTAATATATATTTATAAATATAAGTAAGTGAATGTTAACAGTATGGAATTACCGAATGAATTAAAAGTTTGAAAAATCATTTAGTTTGTACGAGGCGAGGCGTTTTTTCAAAAGGCAATTTTGCCGTCTCGGAAGAATGAACCGCGAATGGAGAGTGTAATAATGGTAATGCAGTTTCTGAGAGATAGGAACATCCGATTAGATTAATTCAAAAAATATTTTGCTTTAGTAGACGGTGTGCAAAAAATGCATTTTCAGAAAATTTAGTAATTTTGGAAATTTTCAACAAAAAATCGATATATCAAAAAATTCAAATTTTCGATATTTTTCCTCATTTTCAAAAAAACTAAAATTTGAAAAATTTTGAGAAAATAAGAATTAAAAAAATCGATTACTTACAAAAAATTGAAAGTATTTCGGAATTTTCAAAAAAATATTGAATATTTTCAAAAATTTACAAATTTTGAAAAAATTTATAAGAAAATGTTTTTGTTTGAAAAAATTAAAAAATTTTGAAAAAAAATCTAAATTACCAACAAAAATTAAAAATTAACAATTTTTTTTAAACATATTTGTCTATACACACATGTGTATGCACACACATGAGTTGTTTATAAAGTATGCTAGTCGCCTAATTTATTTACAGTATGTATTTATAATAAATAATCTATTTAAAAATTTTTAAAATAATTATTGATTATTTTCATTCCTCGAATATTTAATTACGGTACGGAAAATTCCAGCAACTTGCCTTAAAGCACGATGCCATGCACCACACTAGTTATTTCGAAACTAAATTAAATATTAAATATACAGATAAATTACCATTTGTAGTACCACATTGGTGTTTTGGACTTTGCGTTCGACTAGGGTTACTGCTAAAGTCACTTCCGCTTAAATCAGCAGCATAATCAGTACTTTGCGAATCAGTAGCCGGAGATCGTGTTCTAAATCCTTTACTACGACCTTTAGACCATCTGCACTGAAATTTTGTTATTCACACATTATATATATATATATATATATATATATATATATATATATATATTAGATTTTTTTGTTCGGCGTTGAGACATATCTTGAATAACTATTTTCAGCCAGTCGTCAAAATTAAAGAAACAAATAAATACAAATATTTATTTATAATATATGTTTCGACACGGATTGTGTGTTATCATTTGGCAATTTTTTGTTAACAGTATCCAAAATATATTTACAAAGGTTTAAAAAATAAATTTAATTTTATATTTAAAATAATTAAAAGATATACATACCACACTAGGAAAAACCTTCTAATTATTATTTTGAATATATTCTGTATTTATTTTTTTAAACCCCCTTTGCGTTAATAAACGAAATTCTGCTATTCTAGTACATGACTCTTATCATAATATTATCAATTTTTTCAAAAGATAAATAATTTTCCAAATTGTTGACTATTTTTTTTCATGTTTATTTGATTTAAGTTTTTTTCCAAGTTTTTGTCCTCACGGTTTACCATTCCCTGAAAATTAACTTTCTTTCCTCCAAATTTTTGTCCTCACGGTTTAACATTCCCTGAAAATCAACTTTCTTCCTTTCTGTGCGTCACGTGGTTCTCGTTGGCGTTGCAGTTGTTGCGTACAAAACTACATTACATAAAGTTCAATTTTAAAATCAAAAGAAAAACATGTTTCAGTTAATATTGTTAGTTTATATATTTTTTTTATTTTTAAGGCATATGTAATCATTTTAATTATTTTAAATATAAAATTAAGTTTATATTTTAAAAAAATTTTGTAAAATTTTTTTAGATACTGTTAACAAAGAATTGCTGAATGATGACACACAATCCGTGTCGAAACGTATATTTTAAATAAATATTTTAAATTTATTTGTTTCTTTTATTTCGACGACTGGCTGAAAATCATATCAAGATATATATATATATATATATATATATATATATATTGGGTTGGCAAAAAAAATCCATTATTTTTACGTGAACTTCAAGACTTTATTTAATATGTTTTGCATTGTCCGATTTAGGTCAAATTTGCACCATTTTGTTCTATAATTTGTTGCCATTTCAATGGTAGCTTCATTGTGCCTCTCTCATAAAAGTCTTGGTCCTTATTAGCGAAAAACTCCAGTAATTGATTTTCACACTCTTCCCTTGATGCCAATTTCTTATCACTAAAAAAGTTTTGCAACGCAAGAAAAAGATGGTAATCGCTTGGTGCGAGGTCCGGACTGTATGGTGGATGCATCAAAACTTCCCAACCAAGCTTCTGGAGTTTCTGACAAGATACTATAGAAGTGTGTGGCCTACTGTTGTCCTGATGGAACACGACACCTCTTCTGTTGGCCAATTCTGGCCGTTTCTGGTCTTTGACCACGATCGCTTTCACATAACCATACAATCCGGACCTCGTACCAAGCGATTACCATCTTTTTCTTGCATTTTCTTTCTTGCTATCATTAAAATGGCAAAAAATTATTGAACAAAATGGTGCATATTTGACCTAATATATATATATATATATATATATATATATATATATATATATGAGTAAGTTCTTCAAGGGTATACATCAAATAAAAGGCAAAGATTTAGAAGTTAATCTTTAATTTTTTTCCAAACGTTTCGAAATAATATTTTATGTCATCATCAGTGGATCTACAGAATGAATATTGAAAAATTAATATAAACTAGGAAAAAATGACAGAAATTGGAAAAAGAACTATAGATATAAGTAATATAATTATAACAATAACAATTATACTTAACAGATAGATAAACAAGAGAAATGAAAAGTAAAAAGAAATATATACAAACATACAAAAGCGTAATATATATACATAAATATACACACAAACAAACATGTATACGAGGTCTGTTCAAAAAGTACCCGGAATTTTCGTTTTTTCAAAAAAATATTTATTTATTCGTCTACATTAATGTGGTCCCCTTCAAAGTAGTCCCCCCCAGATATAATACACTTATGCCAGCGTTTTTTCCAATTTTCGAAGCACCCTTGATATTCACTTTTTGATATGTCCTTGAGCACTCTCAGCGATTCGGCCTTTATTTCTTCAATCGAGGAAAACCGCCGTCCCTTCATGAGTCTCTTCAACTTTGGGAATAGGAAAAAGTCACATGGAGCCATATCTGGTGAATTTTTGCACTTTGCAACACTTTATTTCATTTTTTACGCAAAATTTAATACAAATTCTTTGACTTTTCAATTCTTCCATTGTAAAAATCGTCGAGCTCAGAAAAACACGTCGAACCTTAGCGACTACCACAGACAAAGTAAACAGTGAATATAGCTGAAAATTTCATCATACTTTAGGGGCATGTATACCAACACAATAAAAAAAAATTTTGACAATCAGACACTCCAGACCCGCGAAATTTAATTATTAGTAATTCCGGGTACTTTTTGAACACACCTCGTATATGATATACATGTACAAACACGTACACATATACAAATATACATACGAATTATACGTATATATAAACATATATATACGGACATGTACATATGTATATATATGCATATACACATACATACATATGCAATACAGACACATACACATATATAGATAACGAAGCTAACTTACATAAATATGGTCTTACATCAGTAGCTAGCGCAAGGCACATAATTTTGCACTATCATATATGCACTAACTTGTTTTTTTTTTTTTTATATTATTTTGTTGAACAGAACATAGCAAAATATTTGTGAAATATATAATATATTTTGCACAGAGAACGTAGTTTATGTGACCGAGCCCGAGGCTGTAATAACATGTGTTTAAAAATTATTTGAAGAGACCGTTTGAGGGAATAGTTTGGCGGGTTTTTTACAATCAGTGTTTCGAAGTGTGGGTGAGAGGCTAGGAATCAAAGTTCGGGATCGAACTGCGTAAGGGTAGGTTTACAGGTTCGGAATTACGTAGGTGAAGAGGAAACAAATTTGGAAATATTATTAAGTATCACCTGATAATTTTCACAGAGTAAGGAGGCATCATGGCGTTTATTAACACAAAATTTGGAAATGCTGATTAGACAAGATTCAGCAAATCTTCTCTGAATAATGTTCCGTTTGTGATAAAGTATACTAGCGTTATAAAAGTCAAAAGAATGTTTAAAATTTTTAATATGTTCTGTTATCATGGTTTGATTTTGTCGTGGGTTTTTAGAGATATTATCATGTTGTTTTAGTCGTTTTATTAAATTTTGCCGTTGTGTAAAAAAAATTTTTGTTGTTGTGTAAAAAAAAAAAAAACAAGTTAGTGCATAGATGATAGTGCAAAATTATGTGCCTTGCGCTAGATACTGATGTAAGATCATATTTATGTAAGTTAGCTTCGTTATCTATATATGTGTATGTGTCTGTATTGCATATGTATGTATGTGTATATGCATATATATACATATGTACATGTCCGTATATATATGTTTATATATACGTATAATTCGTATGTATATTTGTATATGTGTACGTGTTTGTACATGTATTACATGTTTGTTTGTGTGTATATTTATGTATATATATTACGCTTTTGTATGTTTGTATATATTTCTTTTTACTTTTCATTTCTCTTGTTTATCTATCTGTTAAGTATAATTGTTATTGTTATAATTATATTACTTATATCTATAGTTCTTTTTCCAATTTCTGTCATTTTTTCCTAGTTTATATTAATTTTTCAATATTCATTCTGTAGATCCACTGATGATGACATAAAATACTATGTCGAAACGTTTGGAAAAAAATTAAAGATTAACTTCTAAATCTTTGCCTTTTATTTGATGTATGCCCTTGAAGAACTTACTCATATTTCTCAACATCAAAACTAACTTCTTTAACATATATATATATATATATATATATATATATATATATATATATATAAATATATATATATATATATATATATGTACATATGTATACCGGCTGACCCGGCAAACGTTGTTTTGCTAAGTAAGGTATATTCTAAACAATTTCTAGATAATCAAAAATATTGATACTTTAAATGTATAAGGATGTGTTGTTTGAATGAGGTATTATCAAAACAATAAATCCCATTAGTCTGTCTATATTTTGTCAATACAATCAAACTGGAAGTTTTATACACTTTCTATATAAATCATGGTATATCAAATCCAAGTCTTTTTTGGTATTTTGACTTATTGATTACGTTTTAAACTTTTCAGATTCTATTTGGATTCTGGATTTTGTGTATAATTGTAAATAATACTACTGAGCTCATACAAATTTTTCTAATTTCTGCGAGGAGAGATAGAAAATGAATTAGATATATCTGCTTTGACCTGCTTTTTGAAAAGTTTCAAGTAACATACCACGAATTAAAGTAAATTTAATAAAAAGTATATATGTAGAGCAGGGCAAGGCACAAAGGTCCAATTTGAGTTTGAGCGAATATAAATTTTATTATGAAAATCAAACCAATTTTATCAACTACCAGCTACTTCATTCTTGTAAAAATGTGCTTTTTTTGCTGTCTTTCAAAAATTTGTTATCTAGACCTTCTTACCCTATAGGCGGGGTAAGTTGGAACGGCCAGATGGCAAACAGGTTTAATGCCTTATTTTAATTTTAAAGATATTTTACAAAATAATTACATTTTTAACTGTTGCTAAAAAAGTACCAACAGAAGAAAATACTTTGACTATGGATTTTCAAAAATTGCCATTTATCTCCCCATATCAAAGTCATAAGAATTAAGGTTATAGTTGGTTATACATCTTTTTCCCTTTACTTTCAAATAATGTTGAACAATGCTTTAGCTATACTGGTTTTTTATACTTCGGACGTGGAACTTTTAACCCCGTATCTTCATAATTACTATCCATTCTTCGATAAATTCTGGGAAATTATAACTGGGAATAAGTTATTCGAAAAAATGTACATTTGATCGATTCCAAATTTAGGTTTTGATTTTAAATAACGTAAATTAAAAAAATATATATTCCAGAAAATGTTTTATAAATACCATTGAGTATATAGTTATACAAATGAAATTTTTCAGAGCATCGTGTTCGAGAAAAATATGATTTGTCAACCATACTGAGTTTTATAGTTCACTTCACTGTTTATACGAATGGGCAATGGCACTATTCATATACTTGTTTCGCTATGGCACTTATATGGCATTATACTTGTTTTGTCTATGGCACTATCATTATATTATAATTGTTAATTATTTATTTAAAAAAAATAATTTTATTATTGATTCCCTACAAATATCAAATTGTCATCCATACATGATTACATAGCTGTCATTTGCGTTTTGTTAGTCTAAATCGAACGGAATAAAAAGTATCCTATGTCCTTCTCCTGGCTCTAAACTTCCAACTTTTACCAACTTTACCAAAGCCAATTTCCAGTGAAATCGGTCCAGCCTTCTTGAGTTATAAGTAGAATAATTAGCACGTCTTATATATATATATATATATATATATATATATATATATTACAAATGTATTCTGAGTGGATAATAGATATTAATTCGGAAATATGAACAAACAACACTCTTTTTGCACTAATTTATTAAATAATAATTTTCACAAACGTTTCGAGACTAGGTTTGTCTCATCATCAGTGTGTTATAATTAAAAATTTTTTTTTTTATAAATTATGGAAATCTAAATTAGCATGTTGTGTTTTTCATTACAAGTCGTTCACTGCACTCTGTTCTTTTAATACCACTGTCTTCGGTATTCGTATTCTCTCCTACTTGAAAACCACTTGAAATTGTAAAGTCACTCAATCAGATAGGAAAAAAGGATTAGGGTCCAGTTGAAAAATAGATGTCGTTAGGAGAAAAAATATTCTATGATGAGATGGTTTGTTTATAAGATTTGTTATACATTGTTATAATTAAAAGTGTATGTACATCTATATATAAGCTACAAAGTATGAATGAGATTCAGGTATGTATCATGTAATATATTGGTATCTGTCCGTAAATTTACTGTGTTACTTGTATGGGCTATTAACATCGATTCTGCAATACTTCTTTTAAATAAATCTTGTTCATAATATAAAATGTGCGGATTATTGAAATCGAAACTATGGCTGTTAGAGATAGCGTGGTCTACAAGTGTACTTTTTTGTTGAATGTTATTATTCTTACTTTGTTTGCTTTGTAATTCGTGCTGTCTTAATTTTTTTTCTAAATTTTGGCATGTTTGCCCAATATAAGATGACTCACAGTTCAAACAGTTTATTTTGTATACCACATCTTTTCTTTTTTTAATAGGTGTATTGTCTTTAATGTTTGTGTATATGTCTTGCAGTTGTAGTAAGGGTGACACGGATATGTTAATATTATGTTTATTAAAAAGCCTTTTAGATAAAAGGTGTAAATCTTTGTCTATATATGGAAAATTCACAAAACATTTATTTTCTGATACAGACAAGTGATTTGAGCAATGTGTGGTTATTGATTGTTTGTCTAATAAAAATTTAACTCTATTTTTAATTATTGGACTGATTATTTTGTAAGGGAAACTGTTCGTGAGTAATGTGTTAATGACTAATTTGATATTGTGATTATGAAATTTTGGGTTAGATAAAAGAATTGCATGGTCTACTAAACTGAGAACTGTGGTTATCTTTATATTGAGAGGTGTAAAAGAATTAAAATTAATATACCTGCCTGACCAGCTATCTTTCCTGAACCAATTGGTAATGCAAATACCGCCGTCGTTAATGAGCTGAACATCAAGAAAATGTATAGAGTTATCTTTTCTGATTCTTGTGTAAATTGTAAATGAGAATTATAATTATTAAATTTTTGAAATATGTTCTCTATATCATTTTTGTTAATTAATAGAAGCGTGTCATCGACATATCGAAAATATAGTAGTGGTTTGCAAATTGTAGAATTCAACACACTGTTCTCTAAATCTTGTAG